>NW_024871391.1:765000-1310000 GCF_019054845.1 Dipodomys spectabilis | reverse complement strand
ATGGCTGGCCTGTGAATACTTAGGTTCTGTTTAGATTTTTTTATATTGCAAATAATAATTTAAAAAACCCAGAGTTTATCACTGTGACTTTGTTTCTCAAGCTCTTCTTCCTGCCTCTACTCCCTTCCTTCTTTTTGCTGATCTTGGGCTTGAACTCAGGCCCTGGGCCCTGTCCCTGAGCTTCTTTGTGTTCAAGGCCAGCGCTCTACCACTTGAGCTATGGTGCTACTTCTGGTTTTCTGGTGGTTCATTGGAGATAAGAGTCTGCCCGGACTGGCTTTGAACTACGATCCTCAGATCTCAGCCTCCTGAGTAGCTAGGATGATTGCTGTGAGCCGCTGGTGCCTGGTTACCCTTCCTTTCTTAACTGTGTGTCTTTCCTTCATCTTCCTTTTGTGTGGATGATTTTTGTGGGCTTCCCTGAGCACGTGGTCACTCGGTCCAAGGGAACGAACACTTTAAAGCTTCTGACGCATGCTCTCCATTGATTTGTTTTTGAGCTAAGTTTACAGGCACCCGACAGGCAAGTGACCCTTCTACACAGTAAGTGAGGTAGTGTGTGAATATAAAAGCATAGAGTCTGGACCACTGCATATCTATGATTAGCAAGTGATTGTATTTGTATTCATTATTTTGATCTTTATAGTAAAAGTATAACCACAAACCAGTTGATACAAATTCTGCTCTAGGTAGACATTAATATTCTTTTACCTTACATGTTTATGTGAGGCTAGGTGCTCTACAGTGTACTTCTTGGCCTTGTGTTTTGTCTTCTCCTGGAATTTTAGTGAGCGTCCTCATTGTCGTTGGGAAAACAAAGAGACACATTTATTCCTGAGCTTGTCCCTCAGGTTTCGGTCAGTGTCAGGTGACTCATGGTGTCAGGCGGTCACAAAGTCCTGGTCAGCCTCTCTGTCCTGGGCGGCCGTAGTTAGATGAAGGTACGTTGTCGTGTGAGCCAAAGAGGGGAATGCTTTAAATCCGAGGACTCACAATACCTAAGAGCGCTAACTTGCATGTCTTTACTGGGATTCCGAGCGAATCGATGCGGTGAGAGGGAGATCTCCTCCCATTTCGGCAGGAACATGTTGTTTGCAGAGGAGAAGAAAGTAGAGGTCAAGTCCATTAAAATTCCAGGTATTAAAACCTCAGACCCCAGAATCTTAATGCTCCCAGCCTTTTAGTCCACTAATTACAGGTGATGAACTTCAAGAAGAATTAAGCCAATTAGCGCCTGCAGTGCCAAGCCGAAGGCTCTCCCCAGGAAGTGGGGCTCTTAAAGAATTTAGCCAACATTTCAATCAATTCCTGGATTATCCAGGACTTTGCCTTTTCATTTTCCCGTGCCGCAGGAGACTCCCCACGAAAAGCACCTGTCCGCTCTCCCCGACCGTCGATTGGTCGATTCAAGAAAGAATGTTCTATTTATAGCGTCCAACTGGTGTCAGTGGCAAAGGTCATGCAGTCCTAAATTGACGATCGACTTCCATCGGACTGAAAGCTAAGAGAACAGGTCGCCATCTCTGTCGCCATAAATCTGCAGCTTCCAGCCTCGAGTCTGAGGCAAATGGCCGTTCTGCGTGCCCCATGTCCACGCGGGCCTCTTCACCGGCGGCCAGGGGAGCCGACCCCAAATAGGCCACCCGTGTGTGGGCTTCCTCGGGTCTGGGCGGCGCCTTCCCACAGGAGACCATGTGGCTTCTTCATAGATTCCCTGAAGCTGATCGCACACTTTACATAAACAGCGCTCGGTGTGACTTTCCTAAGAGTACCGAGATGCTTCCTGGGGCACAGTGTTTCTTCTTTGGTCACCCATCCCTCAAAAGAGAAACCCAGAAGCACACACAGAAGTGTGTTCCGTGGACCGCTCCTCTCAGCACTGTCCTTCAGCGTGGCTGGATTTACAATCACCTGGGTCTGGTGCTAGAAAGTCCCATTTCCTTCTTCTCTGGGACAGGACTGAGACTCCAGACTTGAGAAAGGAGCTCGGGAGCCCGTGGGAGCGCAGGGTGAGTCAGCGTGCCTCCCGCTGGCTTTGACGCCCGCGGGGCGGACGGTTGGTGAGAGAGAGAGCCACGTTTCCAGGCCCCGGTGCCCACACTGCGCCCCTTCACCTCATCCCCGCTCAACAGTCTGGGGACGGGAGACAGAGCTGGAGCCACCAGCCAGCCACAGAGCACAGGGAGCGCCAGCAGCGCGCCCGCCCCGTCCCCTGCCTGTCTTCATTAGGGATGGAAAACGGTGCCGCTCCCTAACCGCAGCGCGGTGGACACACACACTGAAATGGGGGGGGGGGGGGAAGGGGGGGAGGGGGGCCCAGCCATGGCTTCTCCCGGGTCCTTGCAATGGAGTCGGATCCGCGTTTGGAACGGAGGGAAGAGGACGCTTCTCCTCTTGGTTTGTTTCCAGTTCTCTCAGATTCCGCTTGAACTCGGTCACACGCCTCCCTTCCTGTTTCTTTCCCTTCTTGACACAGATATTAACTCAGATTACTTCTTTGGTGAAAAGATAGCCAGGAAACAAAAAAAATTTTTTTTTTTCCTGGAAGTAGACTTTATTTGGAGGATGAGGATCTTTGATAGGGAATAATTGAAGGTTTAATTTCAAGCGGAAGTGCGACACTCTGCTCTTGTGTTACAAGCAGGAGCCATCTCTGACACAGGGGTTTACAGAATGCAGTAAACGCACGAGCTGGTCTGTCGTTGGGCCGTGATGATTAAGCCTTGGGGAGAGCACGGCACTGCCTTTTTAAAGTTTCTCAGGCAGGGACTGGAGCGTCTTCCAGATCTCAGAGGACGCCGGGGCCACGCGCACTGCTGTGTATTTTGCATACTCACCTTTTGTTTTTTATGCCTCTTCCGACGTTAAATCTCCATGTTAAAAGCTGTGAGTTGCCGCGGGCTGCCAAGCCGCCCAGCTCCCCTCAGGAGTGTTTTATGTCTAGTGGGTATTTGCTCCTTAATCACGCAAAGCGAGGTGTCACCCTGTCTGGGTCAGCCAGCCTTTTCTCGTCTGCCTGAGGACGGGCCGTGGAAGAGTTAACAGCTGACGAGCATTAATTTTTGTTATGTGCCGAGCAATAGTAGGGTTCAGTGTCTGAACAATACGTGCACTTCACATACCCCGTTTTAACGCTTTTATTGTGGAATCTTCATCCTGCTCGCTACTCCCGTTTTTCTGCTAAATTCCAGGCTGCAGGGTTTTCTGTGTCAGGCACAGGAGGGCCGCGCGGCACGCGCCACCTGCTTTTCAAAACCACGTTCCCTCACACCCCTTTCCTCTGCATAATGAGGTGTGTGATTTCCCAGATCTTTCCGATGGCTTCCTTTCCATGAACACGATTCTTTAACTTTTCCTAAAACCTATCTTGAACCTGAAATTGGATACCAAGCTATATATTACAGAAAAGGGAAGAGGAAATGCACGGCATGCTGTTCATTAGTAAAGCGAATCTTTCAACTCTCCATTATATTGGATTAATTTAAACCGGAGTGGCAATGCATGGTACCTGGCTTCCATGCCTCCTGCCTTTCAATGCAAAGGTTATACCGAAAGTCTTATAATAAGTTAGGAAATATTTTAGACGGGGAAGAAATTATCGCCACTAATAAAACCATAAAGCCGCGAAGAGCAACCATTGTGCCGGGGTCCAGGGCACAGGTCAGGAGCACACGGGTCATGGAGTGAAATTTCCCAGAGGAGACATATTTCAGACACTTCCATTGGAGCAGCGCCGTTCTGAGCCCCGGGTCAAGGTGAACTTGCAGTTATGGCTCCAGACCAGACCCGGGCTCGAAGGCCCCTCCCCCGGGTGCCACTACATCACGACCAGAACATCGCCCCTGACCACGGGTGTCACCCGGGCGCCTCGTCCCGCGCCGGGCCACGCCGGCATGCAGCATGCCCAGGGGGCCGCGTGCACACGCGGCCCCATCCTCAGAAGGGGCCACGGGTCTCCCAAATGGTCGGGGTTGTATCATTCACAGAGGGAGCTTTACCAGAACTGGTGCAAGGCTGGGGCGGGGGGGGGGGGGGGGGGTGGCGGGGAGACAGGGGAGAGGCAGGAGAGGCGTGTGTGGTGTGCAAACAATGGGCCTTCAGTGCCGCCCGCTGCTGCCGGCTTCCGGCGGTGTCTCCACAGCTGTCAGGGCCCCGAGCTCCGCTTGCACTTGGCGTGTGTGTGTGTGTGTGTGTGTGTGTGTGTGTGCGTGTGTGTGTGTGTACACGTGTGTTGGCAGATCCCACGCCACTCCACCGTGTGTGCAGCCGGTGCTGGGCTCAGCTGACGCCACTGCAATTGTGCAGATTTGTCTTTCACATTTCATGGATTTAGAAAAGACACCAGCAGAGTCTGTACGTACGGAGAAACCTCCCACCTGTCTCTCGGGGTCACGAGATTACTTGCCGCACATTGTCACACAAACAATTAAACTAAGGAGCAGAATATACGTGTGCCACCTACACCTGATATTATGAGTCTGAAGATGCGCGGCCCCCTGCCAGGTAGAACAGAAGCTGTAAACGCGAGACGGAAGACTGACTCTGTCATTCTTCTAAATTCCTTTCTCGAGCGCTACTTATAAACTTCTGCGCTTTCAAACTATCGCCTACTTTTGTTCACTTAAAAATAAGCTTTGGGGCTGGGAAGGTGGCTCAGTGGTAGAGCGCTTGCCTCGCATGCATGAGGCCCTGGGTTCGATTCCTCAGCACCACATAAGCAAAAAGAAAAAAGCCGGAAGTGGCGCTGTGGCTCAAGTGGTAGAGCGCTAGCCTTGAGCTGAAGAGCTGAGGGACAGCACCCAGGCCCAGAGTTCAGGCCCCACGACCGGACCCAAAATAAATAAATAAACTTTGTAAAAACAATAGTATGCAATCGTGCAGGCACTGAAGTACTTGGTGGAAGAATAACTTTCTTCCTCAAGGCTGGTAGATATTAAAATTTTTGTTTACAATGACAAAGTTACTCAAGATTATTTTAGAAATTTTATAAAAGATATAAAGAAGCAAAAGAAAAGAAAGTCCCTTGTAAAGTCCTATTATTTACCCCACCTGGTCCTGTCAAATATGTTCACAGAACGGCCTACATCGTGTGTGTGTGTGTGTGTGTGTGTGTGTGTGTGTGTGTGTGTGTATGTGTGTGTGTATGTGTGTGTATGTGTGAGATTTTACACTTGGCTTTAGGGGACATATATTTGTTTTCACATTATACGCATTTTCTAATACAATAAGATTCATGTAAGTATCTTTTCTTGTAGTTTCGTAACAGTACGTATTTGAGTCAGTAAGTATATGGAAGATGTTTGGCATGCGTGTTGTTGACGTGTGTGTATGCATGCATGTGTGCGTGTATTACAGATGGTGGTTGGCGATGTGGGTTCAGGGCTTAGCTGGACCAGGCTCTGCCGCTTACCAGCCGCCCTGTGCCCAGGGCTCCTCGTCTCTGCGTGCCGATCACCCAACCTGAAGCCACGGTACCACCACTGCCGTTTGGTCCGGGGGTTCACATAGTAACCCACGCCTCCCTACAAGGCAGACGTTTTGTGACAATTTTCATTTTCTCTGCGCCCACCTGTGACAGTGGGGCTGTTTCTTTCAGACTCAGCGTCAGGGCAGCTTCTAACTGTCCGTGATGGTTTGCAGTTATGAGAATCTCCCCACCGGTCCCCAGTCTCCTCCCTCCCCGCCCCTCCCCTCCGCTGGGGCCTTCGGAGAAGGAGGGTGCCCTTCCCCTCTCTGAAGCGGGAAGGGAAAGGCGGGCCAAGAAGAGAGAGTGTGAGGGAACAGCTCTCCTTGTTGGCGATGGAAGGCCCTCCCTGGAGGAGGCCTCCCAGCCGGGCCCCGGCAGTCCTGCATGGGCCTGACCGCACCTGCAGACACCCACCACTCCACCGGTCAGGCTGACTCCCGCGGTTTCTGTTACTGCCTCTTGGCCAACACTGAAGACATGGAAGGAGACACTGTCTCCAGGCCTGCAGGGTTCCTTGGTCAGGTGTGACCTCAAATAGTAGTGTGGCAGTCCTTGAACACAAAGGTCAGGGAGACCTCCAGCACTAGCCTGGTGGATAGCACCGTCGTGCAGACTCCTAAAGCCGCAGCCAACACCGGTGAGCCGGGCTTCATCAGGGTAGAGATAGCGGTGGGCTTTGTCCATCAGCTCCGGCCTCAGCCTGGGTCTCTCGGGTTCCTACTTTCTACGTGTTTCGTCTTCCGGCGTGTTCCCTCTGGCAGCCTGCTCCCTGGCCTCTCCACGGACAGCTTGTGGATGAAGAGGCCCGGGGCCCCGTGCCCAGTTAAACGCTGCGTCGCCTCCCGTCAGAGCCAGCCCTCCCTCTTGCTCTGAGAGGGAGGAGCCCAGGGCCTGCGGATTTCTCCATCTCCCCCCCATTCTCCCCCCTCAGAAACAGACATTTAGACACAGAGGTGACTGTCGGGACTGGCGGTGTGTGGGGACCACAGCTGGCAGTCACCTCCGCTGGACGGGTAACTGGAAGACCCCATGGTGTGGGAGGGGTTCCTCGTTCGACAGGTAGGGGTGTAGAAAGCACCTGTGAGGACGTAGCTTCACAGGCAGAGAACGGGGCGGCTCAGACGCCGCCTGTATCAGAAGAGAGGAGGAGGAGGGGAGAGTTGATAGGAAGAAATGTACAGTCATAGATGGATGCAGTGTCTTGGTTTATCCACAACGATTCAGCATTTGGAAAGCTTCTGCTCACTCCCTTTGATATTCATAAGAAATAAGTGTGGAAGATGTCTGAAAGTAAAGAACAGAACAGAAACACATTAACTGGCTCCCCAATTCGTCTTTGATTAAAAAAAAGAAAAAAAGTACAAGCTGAAAGGCATTTCTAAATTACCAACGTAACCACCCAGGCGATGAAGTCCAGCACGGTCCCCCTCAGGGAAAGTCCAGGGAGCCGGTTAGATAAGGGGTTCTGGGGAGGAGGGCGGCAGGCTGGGGGAGAGGGGCTAACACCGAGGCCCAATGCTCTCTCTAAAGACGCAGGCATACCAGACGGTTCCAGAACGCCAGGGCGGTGTTGGAATCGGCAGCTGTTGGGAGCCTGGGCGGCTGCAGGCAGCTCTGTGGGCCCGGGGGGTGGGGGGGCAGCGGGGAGGTTATTGTACCCTGCCCCAGGGCGGAGGTAACTATGCTGCTTCCACAGATCTAGACACAGCAGCCAGGGAGGGCAACGTGGCCCTGACACGGTTTGTTGGGACGTTCACTCCAGAGCAGTCAACTTCCCCTGCCTCACCAACACCGTTTAGAACTGGCCCAGCCTGGAAGGGCTGACCGCCTCCTCCCACCCACTTTGAAGGACATACCTAGTTGTGAGTGTGTTTTAACCCCTGCTGCGACCTAATCACAAAAAGTGTGGGAAGACCGTGGGTTTTTTTTCTTTGAATGTAATCAGTGCTTTATTTCTGGTAGTCCAGGCAGTATTAAAAATTAAAATTTGAATGGATAGTTGCCTTAATTTCAGAGAAATCCAACAGAAACGGAATAAAAAAAGCCTCGTATCTGAATTTTACAGCCCCCCAGTAGGTATTTATTGTGGCTCAGTGCTTCGTGGCATTCACACCGAGGCCTGCTCTGCGCTGTATTCGAACAATTCTATTCTCTGAAGGGGGGAAGTCTTTGAAACACTATCCGGTTACTGTCCGCTTAACTGTTTTTGAATTTATACCTTTATAAATGTCTGTCATTCTTGAGTTAGACCTGGGGTTTACTTCTAACTACTCATTTGGTACTGACTGAGATTTGTTTCTGTTTACTTCTTTCCTCAATTTTCATATAACTTTGTTTTCGGTGATTAATATCACTGGAAAGAACTCAGGTTGCTTGCACACTGGTTTTATCAAAACGGCAGCCGTGTTTACAAGGACGCTGATGACCATCCTTGAATACTTAGTGTATTGTAGTGGAGCGCAATTGTGCGCCATAAACTTAATTAAATTTACCTCCATTAATCCTTCAACAGAGCGGGGTGCATTCTGGTGATGGGTATTCCCATTTAGGGGTGGGAACACTGGGGGATGGTTTCTTGTCCGTGTGTCTAGTTCGTGTTCAGTGACAGAAGCCGAACCTGATGTCATTGTAAGGCCTTGGGCTCCACCCCCAGCACTGCAGAATGACTTCAGAAAGACCTGAAGACCCAGGGAAGCAGGCTATTCCTGTGCCTAGGGCTGCTGCGGAATGGACAGCCACGTAGACCTGTGGTAGAGTGGAGGGTGTAGTCTCTGGGAAGAATGTGGGAGGAGAACCCGGAGGTCTCTGGCTCAGGAGGTTCTTGGTCTCGGTGCAGCTTCCTTGGTGGTATTCCTTCTCCTGGGATTGGGGCAGGACCCTCGGGAATGACGGATCTGCCAGGGGAAAGGGCGGCGGCGACCTTGGCAGGTTTGGGGGAGAAAGTCTAGTTCTGTGACTTGCCTTCCTCGTTTCTGTGACCCTCAGGAGAGGGAGGGGATCTGGCTTCTGGCTCTCTGGGGGCCTGGTCTGTCAGTTCAGGGTCATCGGCCTCCCTAGATGCCTTGGACGAGGGAGGGGGAGGGCTCAGGAGCAGACAGCGCTGCTCACGCCTGGTAGCTGTGGACGGACTATAGACTGTCATTCTGAGGTTGGCCCAGTGGTTCCTGCCTTTGACTACCCTGGATGGGTCCTCAGGAAGCCAAGAGGCAGTTCCGGTTGGGTGTACCAAGTACTGGCTGGTCTGGTTGGAAGAGCACTGAAGTCAGGGCAGCGAGGTCTGGTTTCGAATCTGGGTGAGGATAGGCAGCCATGCGGGAGAGCTGTCTCCTCCTGCACGAAGTCCCGTTCTCAGAAGTATTATAGAAGATAGTTTCCTGCTCACCGTTCCTCTGAACCAAACCTCACACAGACTGTTCCCAGTGTGTATGCAGAACAGGAAAGAAACTCAGGAAATAAAACTACAGGTGCTTCTCCAGCGGTTAGAGGAAAGTCACTAAGAAATGAACTGGAGCCAGCGTTGCTGCGGTCCTCAGATAGATCCTCACGCGCCATATCGATCACACCGATTAATGAGAAGATAGTAGGATTCTTGCGCAGAGTTCTCTCATGAGTTGGCTGGGTTCAGGTGTGTTCTAACTTCCGTGTCTTTTAAAAGTAGTGTTTTAGTTTTTCTCAGCCGACATCGTTTCCTTTAATAGGGAAGGAAGCTGATATTCATTGCATAATAATGATGATTAAATATGCCCATTTGCACCTATTTCCGCTGTAGCGATGAGAACCTTAGCCTGGCTAGTTCGTCTGGTTAGAGGGGTTTGGAGTGTTGCGGATGGGCTAGATAGTGTTTTCCAGCCTTCAAAAATTGATCTATTGGATGGGGGGGATAGCTCAGTGGTAGAGCACTTGCCTTGCTTTACACACACACACACACACACACACACACACACAGATTATTAATCTCTCCAAGTTTTGACCTCCAGGGTAAAAAAAAAAATCCTTGTTAACACTTGGTGAGAGTGAAGTTTCTTTGTCTTCTTTAGATAAATCGTCGTCCCTCGTGGGCTTTGTTTGGGAGCTTGGCCTTCCGCCAGCCTCATGCTGGCTTTGGGACAAGCGGGTACCTCCGTCAGGTGCCCTGGACTAATGAGGGAGCCCCGGAACCAGCAGGGCCAGCTGAAGGCAGGTGGTGTGCTGCCGTCAGCCGCCATGCGCACGGTAATGACATGGACAAACCTCTAATTAATCAGACGGCAGGGTGTGCTGAGTAATCTTCACCCACTTTCTGAAATGCCACAGTGTCCTTATTACAGGTGAAATTTAGATTTTGAATGTAAATAAGGACCCTGTGAAAACTGAGCTCATTTTACCAAGCCTTGTGCTAAGAAATAAATTTTTAGTTTCATAAAATTCAGCCCATTTAAGTTAATTTGCTGCTGGAAGTCTCTATCGCATTTTACTTCCCTGCTCACAGCCAAGTTAAAATAATACGAAAACAACCAATTATGCTTTTCTTCAGCTCTCCTGTGAAACGACTCCCAACACTTCCTTCCAGGAAGCAGGCCGGCCAGGAAAGCCAGCCGGCCGGCCTGTTTCTCTGAGATTGAAGGTCACTGAAATTGTAATGGGAATATTCTCTCATACTAGGGAAACTGTGATTTTTCAACTTTCACCCAATTTGCTTCTCACAAAGAACTTTTTTTTTTTTTTTGTCAGTCATGGGGCCTGAACTCTGGGCCTGGGCGCTGTCCCTCAGCTCTTCAGCTCAAGGCTGGCACTCTACTGCTTGAGCCACAGCGCCACTTCTGGCTTTTGCATGTTTACGTGGTGCTGAAGAATCGAACCCAGGGCCTCAGGCATGCAAGGCAAGCACTCTACCACTGAGCCACCTTCCCGGCCCACAGAGAAGTATGTTAAGTACATCTTTTTTTTTTTTTTTTTTTAACTAACCAAAAAGGGAGCTCTTTCAGCCGGTGAAATGTTAGAATTTATTTCACAAGTTTCTATAGGGACCGATCCGATCTTCAGTTCCTCACTGACCCTCCACATTCCCATCTGAAGCAGAGGACGGTGAAGCTCGTGTCCGTGGGGGAACGTGGCTGCGGCCCCTCCCGCCTCCCGCCTCCCCTCCCCTCCCCAGCTTCCGGCCGCAGGCATTGCGGAATGCAGGCTCTAGAATGGCGACCGTATTCCCATGGCAGATCTCATACAGAGTTTGTAAGTCACACTTATTTCGGAATCTGATAGTTCACGTATCTACCGTTGGACATAGGTGTGCGACGTGTATTTTACTTATCTAGCACTACAGCAGGCACTAGGGATTGGATGGGAAGTTGAAAAACATATTCTACATTCCTGTCTGTGTGAGCAGACAGGTGAATACATGGATAAAATCATTACAGCGATGTCCATGAGCACGGCGTCCAGACAGGAGGCGACGGTCAGGGGCCTCCAGGCCAGGGGCAAGGCACAGGAAGCCTTTCCCTTTCCTTTGTCTTGCAGTGAAGAGAAGGGAGGGGAGGGGAGGGGAGGGGAGGGAAGGGGAGGGAAGGGGAGGGGAGGGAAAGGAAGGGAGGGGAGGGAGGGGAGGGGAAGGAAGGGGAGGGGAGGGAGGGGAGGGAGGGGAGGGAGAATCCTTGGCCACAGGTTTTCGCGCTGGGAGCGCTGTGGTTAGCCTTGCACCTTTGGAGCTAACACTTGTGCATGACTCTCTTCCGTTTACTGTCACTAAAGAAGATCTAGTGAGCGGCAGGGACTGCAGCTTTGGGGAATCTGGATTGAAACATCGCACAGGCCCTTCAGGTTATTCCTTAGAAGATGCATCGTTTGGGCTGGGAGCGGGTAGGGTGACAGATGGAGAAGGCAGAAGCAGGGGTCAGTACAGCACAGGGGACACTTCGTCACAGATACAGGGAAAGTAACAACTAAGATTCGACCCTGCATGACGCTGCAGACACAAATGAGAAAGGGGCAAATGTGAATGTAATTACAAAAAATGTTAAGGCACAAACACTCACACACAAAAGACCTTCATGGTACTTGGGCGGCCGAGGATTCTTAATGCTTAGAAATCACAGGTGAGAAAAGTATCGATAACAAGATTGTATGAAAAAATGTTCAAAAACCACGCTGCAGAGGAGTTAAAATACTTGTATAAACCACACAGAAATGTAGGTTATGCAATTGATAGTTTATTCACACAAGAAAAGTAGAACTAGCTTTCTGAAATAGGGGAGTATGAGCAGGCAGCTCAGAGGAGAAACAGATGCCATATGTTGCTACGTAAGACGCTTAACATCGCCGGTATCAGGGAAATAAAAGTCCAAATTCTGACCCATCAGAGTGCTTCAATGGATGACTGGTATTATTGGGACTGAAAAGAATAGGGTATGTATCCTTTCAGACTCATTAGGAGTTATTTTGTCCTAAGTTGTACCTCATTTTAGGGAAGCTATGTGGTAAAATGATATCATATGTAATTATAATAATTATGAATAAGTATATACATCATTATTGTATGTATGTGTTGTGTATATAAGTATACACACACACACACAGAGGCTCTTATACAACATTGAACTTAAGCGTGACAAATTAGCCATGAAGTTTATTAACAGACGAAAGTGGATAAGCTGTGAGTTATTTCGATAATGAGCAGTCGGAATATAGCTGTCACCATAAATTAATTGTAAAGCATATTAATGTGTTAATGTTATTAATGACATCATTCATGCATTACTAAGTTTAAAACATCAATATTAACACACTGACTTGAAAATGGCTTTTAGGGAAACAAAGCCACCTCTGAGAATTCAGACACAGGGGTCTTCCTCTAAAAACAATTTCCTTTCTTCTCTCTCCCCGTTCTGTATACCAGACAGTAACCTGTCCACTAGCGGTGCAAACTACCAAAGGGGCCACACTGCCCCTTATTTCTCTGCGGCAGGCCTGTTTGTACATCTTGTCTCATTTTCGTCGCTTAGATGCTAGTATCATGAAATGATGCAGAAAAAAAGCATTGAGCGCTGCAACTGTACCCCGTCATCTCCACAAGGGTAAGAGAACCGTTTCTCTCCAAGGTGTCACAGTTATTGCTCCGCTGGGTAAAACTTACCTCTTTCAAAAGACACCACCAAAACCTTTATGTCGGCGGCGGGGATGAACAAATTAGACCCGAATAAATGCTTCTTGTAACACACACAGGCTCAGAAACGAGAAGCACGCAATAGGACGCCATAAACGCAGGATTCTCTCAACGCTGCTTATCGGAAGAGAGCCAGCGGTGTCTGTCTATGACTCCTCCCTGCTGTTAGCACGTAGTCCAAGGTGAAGAGAGGGCTTCCGAGGGGTGAAATTCCCCAGAACCTCACTCTTAGGAGAACGGCAGCGAAGACACGCTCGGTGTCCAGCAACTGAATCCTGGGCGTTTGTCATCCCGGATGCGGAAGTGTTTTCTCCTTCCAGTGAAGAGTTAGGTTAGTGGAGTGCTCAGGTTACGGGGGTACCGCGAGGCAAAACCCACTTAACTTAGACAGGGCGTGAGGCAAAGCAGTCCTGTGCTGGAGAGTCCTACGTTCCTGGTCCAGGCTGCTCACTTTCAGTTGGAAGGGAGAGCAATTGTCCCCCTGAGCGGGGAAGGAAGCCAGGTGCCCCGGGGGGGGACGGGGAGGCGGCGGCGGGCTGCCCCGGACATCCGTGCACACGAGCCGTGTTCACACAAGCACCAGAGGAGCGGCAGAAGCTCCGTCACATGCCATACCCTCGGAGAGCTGCAGCTGGGGTCCACTGGTAAACTGAGTCTGGATCCCAAGACTTAGGGAAGAGAGAAGCCAGGCGCGGGTTCCGGGCCCCGAGGAACAGAAGGGCGGCTTCGCGGGAGTCAGCCTCAGGGCCAGCAGGTTTCCAAAGTCACCGAGCCTGGAAACCATCCAGCCGCCACCCTGGAGTTACGGGTTGCGATGCCCTCACCCACCTCAACCTCCAGGAGCGTGCCTGTGGGCCTTTTGAAGATTCTCTCTCTGCAGGTAATTTCGAGCCAGAGAAGTCTGTTGAGGTTTTTTGTTTTAGTTCGAATCAGAGCACTCAAGCTTACGAGGTTTGCGTTAAGAAGCCTGCCCCGGACAACTGTGCCAAGGTGTACCAGGAGAGGAGGGCCACGGAACGGAGCCGGCCAAGACAATAAGAGCTTTGTTTCCAGAACTGCGATCTGTTGGACAAACCATTTTCCTTATCCTGGAAAGCTCATGCTGACTCTGGCTTGATTTTGTGTGTGTATCTCAGAATATAAAATCTTTTATTAATCTTGGAGTAACAAGCCCTATTCATCTAGTTGACCCGTGTTCCACAGGGCAAGTTCCTTAAACGGCAAGGTAATGCAGGAACTTTACAAGACACGGAGAGCTCCCCCAAACCAGCCAGCCGGTGTGGGGTTTGCGCACACACACACACACACACACACACACACACACACTTACCACAGTTACCACATACACACACACACACAAACACACACACACACACCACAGTTACCACACACACACACGCACACAGACACCACAGTTACCACACACACATACACACACACCACAGTTACCACACACACATACACACACCACAGTTACCACACACACACACACACACACACACACACCACAGTTACCACACACACACACACACACCACAGTTACCACACACACACACACCACAGTTACCACACACACACACATACACACACAAACACACACACACACACCACAGTTACCACACACACATACACACACCACAGTTACCACACACACATACACACACCACAGTTACCACACACACACACACACACACATCACAGTTACCACACACACATACACACACCACAGTTACCACACACACACACACACACCACAGTTACCACACACACACACACATACCACAGTTACCACACACACATACACACACCACAGTTACCACACACACACACACACCACAGTTAACACACACACACACACACACACACACACACACACACACCACGGTTACAACAATTTCAATAAGAAAAACTTTGGTAGAAGAGTTGATCCTTGATTTTTTTTTTTTATTTTAACTTTTGGGCTGGAGGAAGTACCTTATTCTTTGTAAGTCTTTGCACCACATTTGGGGGGGGGGAGGGAGCAAGAGAGAGTGAGCATGTGAGAGAGAGAAGAGGAAGGTAGAGGCCGGGAGGGAGAGGCTGGGACGAAGGACAAAACCACTTTACAAAGCAGGGAAGCGCTTCCCGGAGGTGACTCACACCGACGTTTCTCTGACACTCTTCACTTGCGTAGTTTATTTTAGAGCGAATCCATAAACTGCTTGTATGGTGTCTTGTCCCAGTTTCTTGACCTGCCACGATCCCCCCCCATTCCCTCTCATCCCCCCCAAAGCCGGCCAGTAAACCTGAACTCACTTAGGCTCTGAGACGTTTACGTTAGCACTGCTTTAGGAAAACGCCGACCATCACTTCATCAGGAGCAGCGCATTGCCTCAAATGAGTTAAAAAGCGAAAGAAGCGTTCAAGTTGGGTTAGGTTTTGAGTATCTTGAGTGACTATCTCAGTTTTGATTCTGAGTCATGGGGTTGTTTTTGGTGTCTAGTTGGTCCCAGGCTTTGAAAGCACTCTCCATCTATTGACGAACCTTGGCGTTCCTAAGGCCGAGAGGATGCCTTCAAACTCACCCATGTCCCAGTCCCTGACCCGTCAGCGGGAGCAGGGAGCAGGGTTCTTAACGGAAACTAGTAAATCTGTGCCACTTTCTCCTTTCTAAGGACGCTCGTGTGTGTGTGTGTGTGTGTGTGTGTGTGTGTGTGAAACACAATGGTTTCATTTCCCTTAACACCAGAGCGCACCAAGGAAACTGGAAACCACTAGTTCACCGAAGTCCTAATGTGGGTTTGGGAGATGCGGCCCAGGAGGAAGGGGTGAGCTCAGCTGAGACCCGAGTGCCGTGTCCGACTCGACCCGATGCCCGCCGGGGAGCCGTCAGAACGTCGGGCAGACCCTGGCTCCAAGTCGTGTCTAGCTGCAGGTTGGGTTCGGTGTCTACCCACACGGCCGCCGCCGCTGCACGCAGTCTTTGCAGCTCCCCTGGCTGGCACGGCCAGCCGTTAGAGCAAAGTGTCAGGCTGACAGTGAATGATCACAGGCAATGGAAAAGCTCTGTGGAAGTGATCTGCGTGAGGCGGGCCTTTAGAGACCAGCACTACTGCCTTCAGCGTTTCCAGGTGTTTCCACAGGCCGTGGAAATCCAACCCCCTGTGGCCAGAGGGAAGCGCGTGTGCTAGCGATGTGAACAGACTGAAACTCCAGGAAACGTCTTCCAGCCGCTCAGCCGTGGGGGGAAGTGGATTAAAGTCCGGGCAGCATCGTTCCACCACGCCGGGCCGCTTCCCAAACCTTCTCCCCAGTTTAATTATCTGCCCTTTCCTTTGATTCTCTCTAAGCAGTTGCACAGAGGAGTTGCATTGAACAAAGCGGTGCACCTTGATTGGTGACCTCCGTTTTCAGGACTTCACATTTGAGCAAAATCTGCCCGAGACACACTGTGCGCGCGTGCGCCTCGGGTGGCATCTTCCCGTGCGCACGTCAGCTTTTCTGGCTTCAGAATCAGGGGGAACACCGGCGCAGCCCAGGGCACCACAGTTCCAGGTTGGCGTGGCTGCCGGGGGCAGTGGGAGATTGACATGGAGGGTCGGAGGCCCGGAGCAGGCGGTGGCCGGAGCAGGCGGTGGACGGAGCAGGCGGTGGCCCGGAGCAGGCGGGTGGCCCGGAGCAGGCGGTGGACGGAGCAGGCGGTGGCCTGGAGCAGGCGGGTGGCCCGGAGCAGGCGGGTGGCCCGGAGCAGGCGGTGGCCCGGAGCAGGCGGCCGGGCTACTCCATGAGGATGTTTTTTTAATAGGAAGAAGAAGGATTCACAGATCATAAGTCAATGGTGACACTTGAGAAAGAGTTGACAACAGCGTGTTTTGTTCTGAGCAAAGACAACGGCAGGAGAGCAGGGTTGTTGAGGAGGTTCTCGAGCTACCTTAGGGAGGAGAAGGGCATCTGGGCAGAGGCGTGTAGAAGACGGAGCCCGCAGGAGCCGCTCGGGACTGTGGGGCCGGAAAGAGTCAGGACGCATCAGGAGGGAGGCGCGGGCCCGTGGCGTATTAGGTGCATAAGTTCCAGTGTGGATGCAGGTAGGTTGAGAGAGCCCTGGGATACTTACAAAAGACTTCCGAGCAAAAGCCTGTCTGTCGTGCTATTTCTGGTACCCTGACATTTAGGGAGAACCTGACAACAGGTAAAACCTGAGAGAAATACCTGCTTAAATAACAAGCGAGATCTTGGGGACTCTGAAGAAGTAAATTAAGGAAAAAAAGTTATTTATTTCAAATGTCAGTATTTATGGAGTAAAGGGAAGAGACTCTAATAAGAGAGCCTGGAAAGTCATGTTTTTGCCAAGCAAACGAACCAAACCCAAGCTAGGGAACTGAACCACACAGAGACAAGGAAGGTCCGTTCAACGAAACGGTCATTCCGCAGAGTGACCAGTGAGCACACACTAGCAGGCTGTGGGCAGAGGCTGTGGGCGGCAGGCTGTGGGCAGAGGCTGTGGGCAGAGGCTGTGGGCAGAGGCTGTGGGCAGAGGCTGTGGGCAGAGGCTGTGGGCAGAGGCTGTGGGCGGCAGGCTGTGGGCAGAGGCTGTGGGCGGCAGGCTGTGGGCAGAGGCTGTGGGCAGAGGCTGTGGGCAGAGGCTGTGGGCAGAGGCTGTGGGCAGAGGCTGTGGGCGGCAGGCTGTGGGCAGAGGCTGTGGGCGGCAGGCTGTGGGCAGAGGCTGTGGGCGGCAGGCTGTGGGCAGCAGGCTGTGGGCAGAGGCTGTGGGCAGCAGGCTGTGGGCAGAGGCTGTGGGCAGAGGCTGTGGGCAGAGGCTGCGGGCGGCAGTGGGCAGAGGCTGTGGGCAGAGGCTGTGGGCAGAGGCTGCGGGCGGCAGGCTGTGGGCAGAGGCTGTGGGCAGAGGCTGTGGGCAGAGGCTGTGGGCAGAGGCTGTGGGCAGAGGCTGTGGGCAGAGGCTGCGGGCGGCAGGCTGTGGGCAGAGGCTGTGGGCAGAGGCTGTGGGCGGCAGGCTGTGGGCGGCAGGCTGTGGGCAGAGGCTGTGGGCGGCAGGCTGTGGGCAGAGGCTGTGGGCAGAGGCTGTGGGCGGCAGGCTGTGGGCAGAAGCTGTGGGCGGCAGGCTGTGGGCAGAGGCTGTGGGCAGAGGCTGTGGGCAGAGGCTGTGGGCAGCAGGCTGTGGGCAGAGGCTGTGGGCAGAGGCTCTGGGCAGAGGCTGTGGGCAGAGGCTCTGGGCAGAGGCTGTGGGCAGAGGCTCTGGGCAGAGGCTGTGGGCAGAGGCTCTGGGCAGAGGCTGTGGGGTGGGGGGCGCAGAGGGGGGCTCTGCATACTTGGGGGCTGTGGGGGCTGTGTGGGGTGCAGAGGGGAGCTTTGCATACTTGGGGGGCTCTAGGAGGCTGTGGGGGAATGGGGTGCAGAGGGGGCCCTGAGAAGACTCTGCGATGTGACGTTTATTATTCACTCAGGGCAACTGAGCATAAAAACACATCAAAGGAAGGCGAGCGAGGGGCGGAGTAGAAAATGGCCGTGTCTGGAGGGAGAGGAAGAAGGGAGAGGATCAGGAGGCTCAGGAGGCTCAGGAGGATCGGGAGGATCGGGAGGATCGGGAGGCAGGTGGGGTCTCTGCATTTGCAGGAGTAGCTGTTAAGGTCCCAGTGCCCAGTGTGCTCACCAACACAGATCCTGGGTGTGCTCACCGACACAGATCCTGGGTGTGATCACCGACACAGATCCTGGGTGTGCTCACCAACACAGATCCTGGGTGTGCTCACCTACACAGATCCTGGGTGTGATCACCTGCACAGATCCTGGGTGTGCTCACCGACACAGATCCTGGGTGTGCTCACCAACACAGATCCTGGGTGTGCTCACCAACACAGATCCTGGGTGTGCTCACCAACACAGATCCTGGGTGTGATCACCAACACAGTTCCTGGGTGTGCTCACCAACACAGATCCTGGGTGTGATCACCAACACAGTTCCTGGGTGTGATCACCTACACAGTTCCTGGGTGTGCTCACCAACACAGATCCTGGGTGTGATCACCAACACAGTTCCTGGGTGTGCTCACCAACACAGATCCTGGGTGTGATCACCAACACAGTTCCTGGGTGTGATCACCTACACAGTTCCTGGGTGTGCTCACCAACACAGATCCTGGGTGTGATCACCTACACAGTTCCTGGGTGTGCTCACCAACACAGATCCTGGGTGTGATCACCAACACAGTTCCTGGGTGTGATCACCGACACAGATCCTGGGTGTGCTCACCGACACAGATCCTGGGTGTGCTCACCTACACAGATCCTGGGTGTGCTCACCTACACAGATCCTGGGTGTGCTCACCGACACAGTTCCTGGGTGTGCTCACCGACACAGATCCTGGGTGTGATCACCTACACAGTTCCTGGGTGTGCTCACCTACACAGACCCTGGGTGTGCTCACCTACACAGTTCCTGGGTGTGCTCACCTACACAGATCCTGGGTGTGATCACCTGCACAGGCCCTGGGTGTGCTCACCTACACAGATCCTGGGTGTGATCACCGACACAGGCCCTGGGTGTGCTCACCGACACAGGCCCTGGGTGTGCTCACCGACACAGGCCCTGGGTGTGATCACCGACACAGATCCTGGGTGTGATCACCGACACAGATCCTGGGTGTGCTCACCGACACAGGCCCTGGGTGTGATCACCTACACAGATCCTGGGTGTGATCACCTGCACAGATCCTGGGTGTGCTCACCGACACAGGCCCTGGGTGTGCTCACCTGCACAGGCCCTGGGTGTGCTCACCGACACAGGCCCTGGGTGTGCTCACCGACACAGGCCCTGGGTGTGATCACCGACACAGGCCCTGGGTGTGCTCACCAACACAGATCCTGGGTGTGCTCACCGACACAGGCCCTGGGTGTGCTCACCGACACAGGCCCTGGGTGTGCTCACCTGCACAGGCCCTGGGTGTGCTCACCTGCACAGGCCCTGGGGACGAGGGTCTGGCCTCAGGTGGCTTGGGACTCACAGCCAGGGCGAAAAGTCACTACAGGTGACGGCGAGCTGGACTCGGTAGATCAGCAGGGACATGTCAGAGGTGATAGGGGAGGGGTCATCTCAGAGGTGATAGGGGAGGGGTCATCTCAGAGGTGATAGGGGAGGGGTCATCTCAGAGGTGATAGGGGAGGGGTCATCTCAGAGGAGTTACTGCCAGGCCTCCGCTCTGGCCGCCCTGGGGCACAATGGCTGCAGTCCGACCTGCGGAGGGTCGCTGCTGCTTCCCCAGAGTGGGCGTCCCAGGAGACGTGTGCGAGTGTGTGCAGTGTGCTTCGATGCTAATGCTGAGTGCGAACAAGACTCCCGATCACCGAAGGGCGACAGGGTCTCAGGGCAGGAGGCGCGCGGGGCTTGCGCCTTGAAGGAACGGCTGAATTGATTCCAAAAGGAATTGGAGGGGGGGGGGGCCTCACGTCGAATCCGCAGGACCAAAGAACATAAAGCGCGGACAAGGAAGCCAGCGGACCCAGGGCCGGGAGGAGAGGCCGGGGCCTCCGAGGGGGGACCGTCCCCCGGCAGGGCTGGGCCCCAGGGTGCGTCCACGCGTCCGAGGTTCTGAGCAGACTGCAGGAAATCAATTTGCGCGGCGGCGTGCGTGGGACCCGCGCGAAGCAGCCGTGTGGAGAGAGGGCTATTTGTATAACAAGAGGCAGCGGTGGTAGAAAGAACAGAAGATCTATACGACATTTTACCTAATGGGAAAACATGAGGTCTAGTTAGCCATGGTTAGCTGGTTATAAAGGAAGAGGGAGCTGTGGGGGGCAGACGCCTCGCATCTTGCGCTTCCAGGCCCACAGACGGACGGACGCCAGACCACACACGCTGACAGATGGCTCCGGCTTCATTTCCCCTTTTCAGGTGACAAATCAGGGCTCCCGGTGCTGTTTTCCCGCATGGGGAGGGAACGCAGGGCGTCAACACAGATCGCCTGGCTCTCCTGTTCATTGAGATTTCAACACAGATCGCCTGGCTCCCCTGTTCATTGAGATTTCAACACAGATCGCCTGGCTCCCCTGTTCATTGAGATTTCAACACAGATCGCCTGGCTCTCCTGTTCATTGAGATTTCAACACAGATCGCCTGGCTCCCCTGTTCATTGAGATTTCAACACAGATCGCCTGGCTCTCCTGTTCATTGAGATTTCAACACAGATCGCCTGGCTCTCCTGTTCATTGAGATTTCAACACAGATCGCCTGGCTCCCCTGTTCATTGAGATTTCAACACAGATCGCCTGGCTCCCCTGTTCATTGAGATTTCAACACAGATCGCCTGGCTCTCCTGTTCATTGAGATTTCAACACAGATCGCCTGGCTCCCCTGTTCATTGAGATTTCAACACAGATCGCCTGGCTCTCCTGTTCATTGAGATTTCAACACAGATCGCCTGGCTCTCCTGTTCATTGAGATTTCAACACAGATCGCCTGGCTCTCCTGTTCATTGACGTTGCTGTACCGTTTTTAAGGGACTCCGGGGAGAAAAGGGGAGAAATGGAAAAAAACCAAACCAAACAGACCTTGTTACATAGGTTTGGAATACATGTATTTGTGAATATTCATAAGGATCGTGGTTGAACGAACCTGACGGTTGGAAATCAGCAGCTCCTCCGCGGTGGGGTGGTTGGTGGTTCTCTGAAATCTATGTGCATGCTGAGAGCGTCTGCTTCTGGAACTTCCGAGAGACATGCATAATGTAGATGGGTCTCTCTTTTTAGCCTCAGAGCACGTCTTCCTTCCTCTTCCTCTTTCCTCTGACGCACGGTCCCCAAAAATAGTCCGCGTCGCTAGCTCCGGGCCCTGTGTGGGCCTCCGTGGAGGTGTCTGAAACCATACGCGTTTACACCATGGGTGGACTCGGGTGGACTGTTTGATGTTGGGTGTCTCAGCCACCCAAGTAACACACGTGTAGGCACACACGCACCCAACGGATGGTGTGTGCAGAAAGGCCAGCGGAATTCCAGCACGATGTTCTAAGGGCAGGGCCGGGCAGAGCCTCGAAGGGTCTCACCCCCCAGCTGAAGATGACATCCATTATGGAAGCCCTGCTCTGTTCCCGTCCTTCACAGGTGGGGGGGCCCCAGCAAACGGCTGGGGGGCAGAGGAGGGGCCGTTTGTGTGTGTGTTATACTGTTCAGAGTTCCAGAGTCGATTGTGCATTAGTGTCACCCGATCCGGGACCAGACTCCTGTGTGAGAGATGGCCCATCCTCCCCGTCGATGGGGAGAGAATTCTGGAAGCTGTCTGACCCCACACATGCCCATGCATTGCTTTGTAGTACCTGGCGGCCCACGGGTCTTGAAGTTGGTACGATTAAATGATGCACATCCCCGCAGAGTCCCCAAACCAGAACGTTCCATGTATTCAGGACGTTACTGTAGTGCGAATGCTTGGACTTTACGCCTTCCAGCTCTGTGTGTGCATATCCTACCGCTTTTCTATTTCTTCCCCTTCCGCCTTCCTCACCCATCTCTTATCTCCAGCATTTTTACATGCTGTCATTTGCTTCAAGTGTATGGCAATAGCGCACAGAATCTCTGCTGCCTGTCACTTCTGCACGAGAATAACTTGGACAAATACACAAGACTAAACACGGATTAAAAGGGAAAGTTCTTACTAGGAATGCTTCTTCTGTGCTGTAATTCCTTCAGGCGAGCTTTGCAGAGAATTCAGAGTTAATCTTCTGTTTCTTCTTATTTGTTGTGGAAAAATATTGCTCTAATAAGAAGCCTCGGCCTGCTGGGGAGCTGGGCAGAGATAAGGGACGCGAATGTTCTCTGGGCAGGGGTCCATCTGCTCTTCCTGCATGCCGACTGCTCTCCTTTCTGGTCTGTGCACCGGCAGCGGAAGGGACTGGACGGCAGCTTGGGGAGGGACAGGCTCACTGCGTGTTTCTTCTCAATGTCCGAGCGCCGTGTACACGCCATCACGGGGAACGCGTCCCCGCCCTCCGCGGCAGCCTGCCCCTACGCGTGTCTGCCGCCTGGGGCTAGAATCTACCACTTAAAGCCTGCGTGGGGAGCCGGCGGGAGGAATGCCATTCGCTGAAGGTTCCGGTTTCCTTCAAGATGGCAGCATGGGGCTCAGTTAGCCTTCGCTGGGAGGACGGAAATGGAGTGAGGAGAGTTCTCACCAGCAGCCACAAGGATTACACCTGCCCCACAGGGCCTTTCCTCGCAAGCAGCGGGAGCGTGCGTGCACGTGTGTGTGTGTGTGTGTGCCTCTGTGTGCCTGTGTGTGTGTGCCTGTGTGCACGCACGTGTGCGTGTGTGCACGTGTGTGCGCGTGTGCACGCACATGCGTGTATGTGCACGCACGTGTGTGTGTGCGTGTGTGAGGACCACCCGCCAGGGCCTCCAGGTGCAGGCGGCAGTTGGAACAAATGCGGGGAAAAGTGGAGAGCGGCAGGTCGTGTGAGTCCTCCTCTGGGAGGCAGACACACTTCGTACCAAGCCTGAGGCGTGTGCTCACTCACCCCGCCGCATTCGCCAGCACCGTTTGTTTCCTCTTAGGTTTGCTGGAGAAGCTCCACGTCTTGGGTTCCAAATTAATTTCTGTCGCTGGCAGGCAGGACACCCATCACCGCGGGTGTCGGGAATGCCCATCCGCCCACCCCCCCTCCCCTGTGCGTCCAGGCTGCCCCCCCGCCCCCCCTCCCCCGTGCGTCCCGGCTGCCCACCCGCCCCCCCTCCCCCGTGCGTCCCGGCTGCCCACCCGCCCCCCCTCCCCCGTGCGTCCCGGCTGC
Organism: Dipodomys spectabilis; assembly: GCF_019054845.1. Taxonomy (NCBI): domain Eukaryota; kingdom Metazoa; phylum Chordata; class Mammalia; order Rodentia; family Heteromyidae; genus Dipodomys; species Dipodomys spectabilis. The sequence continues at coordinate 1,286,629 of NW_024871391.1, read as the reverse complement.
CCACCCGCCCCCCCCTCCCCCGTGCGTCCCGGCTGCCCACCCGCCCCCCCCTCCCCCGTGCGTCCCGGCTGCCCACCCGCCCCCCCCTCCCCCGTGCGTCCCGGCTGCCCACCCGCCCCCCCTCCCCCGTGCGTCCCGGCTGCCCACCCGCCCCCCCTCCCCCGTGCGTCCCCGCTGCCCCCCCCGCCCCCCCTCCCCCGTGCGTCCCCGCTGCCCACCCGCCCCCCCTCCCCCGTGCGTCCCAGCTGCCCATCCACCCCCCCTCCCCCGTGCGTCCAGGCTGCCCACCCCCCCTCCCCCCTGCATCCCGGCTGCCCATCCCTCCTACCCCCCTCCCCCCGTGCGTCCAGGCTGCCCCCCCGCCCCCCCTCCCCCGTGCGTCCCGGCTGCCCACCGCCCCCCCTTCCCCGTGTGTCCCGGCTGCCCACCCGCCCCCCCTCCCCTCCCCAGCACCCCCGATCCTGGTCTCTACGCACCACCCATCGGTAGGAGCACTCAGAGCCGACCATGCCGAGACCCGTGTCTTCTAGTCTCGGGGCCACTGTATGTTTGATTGTTTATTCTTTCATGGTGGTACTTTCTCCAGCCCAGCCAGAAGCAGCAGTTTGTAAAGTGTATTTCGGGCAGTTAGAATGTGAAATCTGACGCCCCCGAGGAGGAATCAGACAGACGGTGGGAACCGAACAAACAAACCACCACAGCTCAGACAGGCGAAGACCAAATAGCTCTGACACGTGGTGGGAGGATTTTCAGGCCCCGCCGTTACACGCGTTAGTGGGGGAGCTGGTGAGGAAAGCGGGGGGCGGGGGATAGTTTTCAGTTGCAGATAAGTTGCCACACATATTTCTGGCCTTCACAGAGTCTTTTGTTAAGTATATTAAAGGCGACACAGGATTTGATTGAGAGGCACGGGAAGCGGGCAGAATAAGGTTGGAAATCACGTTGGTAATTCTGTTGTACTTAAGAAAACAAACATTCAAGGTAAAGTTCAGATGGAGGTAACCGAAAGCAAGCCAAGCCAAGGTGAGCCAGGGCCACGTGCACAGTGCACACGCGCACGCACACACGGGTGCTGGTGTCAAAGCTGCGGGTCTAAGGAGAGGAGCCCCAAGCCCACAGACGTGCAAACCGACCTGCGCACCCTGGAAGTAGAAGTGGAAACGGGCCTGCTCAACCCAATGCCCAGAGAAGTGGACCAACTCAACCCAATGCCCAGAGAAGTGGACCTACTCAACCCAGATGCCCAGAGAAGTGGACCTACTCAACCCAGATGCCCAGAGAAGTGGACCTGCTCAACCCAGATGCCCAGAGAAGTGGACCTACTCAACCCAGACGCCCAGAGAAGTGGACCTGCTCAACACAGGTGCCCAGAGAAGTGGACCTGCTCAACCCAGATGCCCAGAGAAGTGGACCTGCTCAACCCAGATGCCCAGAGAAGTGGACCTGCTCAACCCAGATGCCCAGAGAAGTGGACCTGCTCAACCCAGATGCCCAGAGAAGTGGACCTGCTCAACCCAATGCCCAGAGAAGTGGACCTACTCAACCCAGATGCCCAGAGAAGTGGACCTGCTCAACCCAGATGCCCAGAGAAGTGGACCTACTCAACCCAGATGCCCAGAGAAGTGGACCTGCTCAACCCAATGCCCAGAGAAGTGGACCTACTCAACCCAGATGCCCAGAGAAGTGGACCTGCTCAACCCAATGCCCAGAGAAGTGGACCTACTCAACCCAATGCCCAGAGAAGTGGACCTGCTCAACCCAGATGCCCAGAGAAGTGGACCTGCTCAACCCAGATGCCCAGAGAAGTGGACCTACTCAACCCAATGCCCAGAGAAGTGGACCTGCTCAACCTAATGCCCAGAGAAGTGGACCTGCTCAACCCAGATGCCCAGAGAAGTGGACCTGCTCAACCCAGATGCCCAGAGAAGTGGACCTGCTCAACCCAGATGCCCAGAGAAGTGGACCTGCTCAACCCAGATGCCCAGAGAAGTGGACCTGCTCAACCCAGATGCCCAGAGAAGTGGACCTGCTCAACCCAGATGCCCAGAGAAGTGGACCTGCTCAACCCAGATGCCCAGAGAAGTGGACCTGCTCAACCCAGATGCCCAGAGAAGTGGACCTACTCAACCCAGATGCCCAGAGAAGTGGACCTGCTCAACCCAGATGCCCAGAGAAGTGGACCTGCTCAACCCAGATGCCCAGAGAAGTGGACCTGCTCAACCCAGATGCCCAGAGATGTGGACCTGCTCAACCCAGATGCCCAGAGAAGTGGACCTGCTCAACCCAGATGCCCAGAGAAGTGGACCTGCTCAACCCAGATGAATGCACCCTGGGGTGCTTTGAGAAGACAGTCTTCACGTAATGACCGGAACGGTTCAGTGGCCTTGGGTGCGAGAGAGTCCAGATGAGCGCAGGTTCTGGAGCATATGACAGAGCCCATTCCAGAGTGCCCGCTTTATTCGGCTAAGCCTGGTGTTGAGACTCTCCAAAATGCTTTTCTTGCCTGTCTTATAAGAACCCACGGCATTCATCTTCAGCTGGGCTTGGTTTTGCTCATTGTTTTGGTGGTGGGTTAGACTTTTTGAAAGAGAACTCCCAAGATTTTTTTCCCCTCCAGTTTTTCTTAAAAATTCTTCACACACATGTACAAGACACTGAGTTAAAAACCAGTAATCTGGAAAATCGTTTCCTGAACGTAAATAATTGTACGTGCACAGATACCACGTATTCCGCTTTTATACATAGGAACCGACGGCCGCAGTGCATACTGTGCTTGGCGAATACTCGTTTTGTCAAAGCAGGGCCGTGCCTTATAATTACACACACGGATAACTGACTTTCCTTCCGCAGGGCCTCTGATGTCTGTGGGTGACAGCAGGGCCAATCTTGCCTATTGTTTCCAGTTCTGCAGGATCTTTAACCTTTAATTAAACGAAGGCCTTCTTCTCAATCTTCCTGCTCATGATGACTTCACACAATGAGTCATTCTTTTTCCATTTTTATTAGAGTCCTTTTTCTTCTGTTTGAGTTGTTTATTTTCTTTTAAAAATTATCTTTAAGTAGTTGCACAAAGGAGTTGCCATTAAAAAGAACCGATTTATGAATGCAGTGCACCTTGATCCACGTCACCCCTTCCAACATCTCGCCCATCTGTCCCCCCCACCCCCCCCTTGACCTTCTTAACCGTGGGCTATGTTCACGGAGTTCTTAACTGCCTTCTCTCCCTTCCTCTGCCCTGTCCCTGTGGCCCATCCTACCCCTTGCAAGTACTTGTTTCCTGGTGTTTATTTTCTTGAGCTTTGACTTTCCCTATATAAGGAATAATACCATTTGAGTTCTCCCTTAAAGCAATCATTTTTTTCAGTTAATACATTTGTAAACCATTGCATGCTGCCCAGCACATGTGTTTATAGGTTTATAGTTTAATTCTAGCTTCCAGAACTGACTTACTTCATTTAATATATTTTCCCCCCGTCTTTCCATTTTTCTTTTTTACCCATGGCACAACATTATTCCTTCTAAGGGATGAATACAATTCCATGTGTACATATACCACATTCATCTAGGCATCTGCGTGGATTCCGGACCTTGGCTGTGGTGAATCAAATTGCTGCAGTGAACAAGGTTGTGCCGGTGGCTTTAGGGTTTCCTGGTTTGTCATCTTTTGAGTAGATGCCCGGGAGTGGAATTGCTGGGTCATAGGGTAATTCTATGTTTAGTCTTCTGAGGAGCTTCATACTGGTTTCCGGAGTGGTTGATCAAGTTTGCATTCTTACCAACAGAGTAATAGGGTTCCCCTTTGGCCATACCCCCACCGGCATCTGTTATTATTTATTTTCTTGATAATGGACATGCTCACTGGTGCGAGGTGGAATCTCAGTGTTATTTTGATTGTATTTCCCTTACGGCCAGAGATGTTGGACACGTCTTCATGTGTCTGTTGGCACAGCTGGGGATGAGATCAATCGGCATCTCTCTCTGTTGTAACTGGAATGAGTATAATATATTTTCACTTGGGGCAGAACCATATGGAAAGTGTACTTGTGTTTACTTGTGTGTGCTTGAAAATCAGGTGGCTTTGGACCTCTCTGATCCTTGTTCTGTCAGGACAGTGAGCAACCAATTTCTCTTTTAATCTGTCTCTTAGTTGTAGCTTTAGGCCTACTTTGTGTGTGTGTGTGTGTGCACGTGTGCATGTGCACATGCTGGTACTGGGGCTTGAACTCAGGGTCTCGCTTGATGTTTTTGGCTTATGGCTGACAGGCTGTAACCCTTGAGCCACATCCCTCCTTCTGGCTTTAACTGGCTCATTGAGCATGAGTCTCAGATTTTTCTGCCCCTGGATGTCTTTGGGCTGAATTCAAATCACAATCCTCAGATCTCAGCCTCCTGAGGAGCTGGGATTATAGGCGTGATTATAGGCTGGGATTATAGTGGTGCCCAGTTTACGCCTGATTATTTATGTATTTATTTTTGACCTTCCTGGGGGATCTTCCGCCTCCAGGACACATGATGAATGGGTCAGGTCCTCTGAGAGGGAAGTGGGGAGGTGAGCGGAAAGCAGGGAGAGGTCACTCTCAGGGCAAAATGGGAGGAGGAGAGAGACGGGGAGACCAGGCTGGGTGTCACGGGAACTCCCTGGAGTCCTGAGAGAGCCCTGTTAATCCTGTCCGGGGGCAGCGCCCGCTCCGCGAGGACCTCCTGTTAGGAAGTTGCACCGTCTCCACGCCGCTGCACGGAAACCACACCCAAACCTGGGCCGGGTCCTTCAGGAGGGGTCCCTCCGTCCGGCCCGTCTATTGTGCCCGTCTATCCTGACTGGTGCCGAGCGTGTAGACACGCGGCCTGCGGGAGCAGGAGCGTGTAGACACACGGTCCGCCGCACCCCTGCCCCCCACGCCCCCCACGTCCCCCACGAGCTTGCTGATGCTGATGACGAGGCTTCCAGAATGAGGAGAGAAGCAGAGGCCTCGTACAGCGGCAGAGCTGCGAATGGAACCCACAGGCCTCGAGGTTGGTCTGGAGCTGGCCCCGGCCATCACAGCCGTTATGAAAGCCAGCGGTGCACAGCCAGGCGAGCGCCCATGCTCCTTCTGAATCCAGGGCCGCCCTTCAGGCAGAACTCACGTGGAGGGTCACGGCCAGGAAGGGCCGAGCCGGCGTCGTCGGGGGACTAACCTCATGGCAGCCAGAGTAGGGCAACCAGAGAGCATGCACGGCCAGTCTGAGGAAAGTTCTAGAATACCCTGGGTGTGGTGGTCTTGAAGGACTGACACAGGGACCAGTTGAACACCGCTGGGGAATGTAGAGGAGACTCCACAACCCCAAGGGCCTTGCGGACCCTCCTGATGAGCTGAAGCCTTGGGGGGGGCCCTAACGTGTGATCCCTGCCATCCACCCCAAACACCGGCCATCTTCAAGAGCAGCGCCACGCCTCCAGACCCCAGTCCTCCCAGGAAGAGGCCTCTCCACAGCCCGGCTCACGACTCGGTGTGAACCCGACCCAGCCAGCAGCCCTTGTGGCTCACGATCTTCTCTGAAAGGAAGAGGAGAGGAATACTCATACCTGACGGAGAGAGAGCTGGAAATCACATGGTAAGACGATCCAACACAGGAAACAGGAAAGCACCGCTCACAGGAGAAAATGCCTTCAGTTCTTCCAAAGCAAAGAAGTAGCAAAAGGCTCTGTGCATTTACTTCATCCGCGGGGAAAGACGCCGAGGGTTTAGCTCAAGAAAGATTTTAGCTCAGCCCGCAATTTGGGGGTTTTAGGAGACGAGACAATGCGTTAACACGCACAGGGCTGTGTTCAACCAGGAATACATACGAGTTTTGTCAATTAAAAAAACGAGGAAATCGGGTTTCACTCTTGCATGCAGAAACTGAGCAACTAGGTTTCAAAAGCAGCAGCACCACTGCCTGTAATAGGATTCTGAGAGAGGAAAAGAATCGAGTTAGAACGAGGAATAACTAAGAAATAAGCAGAGGGAAACACTTAAAAAAACATATCCAGTCTTCCTATCGAAAGAGCAGCTGAAGTTCCCAGAGAGAGAGAGAGAGAGAGAGGACCAAACAAGCGCTGTGTGTGGAATCTCAAGCTGACATTTTAAGAAAAACAAGGATGGAGACAAAAATACTAAGACGTCTGGAAAAGACCAACAGTCGGATAAAGGCAGGTCAGGGCCGGTACGCTTTACTCACCGGAAGCGCCACCGTGGGCCTGGAAGCGATCTCTGCCCTGCGCGCATCTGGTCATTGTACTTCCGTTGGCGATAGCCATCGCGGGCTCCTGAGAGGTTGGTTGTGATAGGTCCATGGGTCGAGTCCACGCCGTCTCTAGGTCTCTGGTACTTGCGTCCCTCCCTTCCCCTCCCATCCACTCCATCTTTCAGGAACATGAACAGCAAAGCTTTCCTGTGGCCGCGCACCTGTTCCCAGGAGGGGGGTGGTCTTGGGGAGGAGGTGGCTCCTGGCTGTTATGGGGTGTGTGTGAAGCTCTGGTGCTGCTGTCTTACATCTTACCCCGCTCCTGAAGGATCAGGGACTGTCAACCCACATGGAAATGGAGCCGAGGGGGAGACATGGAATTAGATGAGCTCAAGACCCTCTTAAATGATACATTCATCGATTTCTTGTGTTCACTGCGTGTTCACAGGTAAAAGGGGGTCACCGTTTAGGTGAGTCTTAAAACTTCAGCTCTGGCTTTTTGCTGTTTGATTGGAGGTAGGTCGCCGGGGCTGGCTTCAAACCAGGATGCTCAGGTCTCGTCCTCCCGCGTAGCCGGGATTGCAGATGTGAGTCCCCCGGCAAAACTTAGCTTTTTAATTTCATCTCCTTCTTACGCTAATTCTAGTTCCTTCCACAGCCCAGGCAGCTTTCAATTACGTTCAAATAAGCCTTAAACATCATGGATGTCTTATTTCAATGGAGTTGTTAATCCCTGCCCCATGCTAGCTGACTTGAGCTCCCCTTAGGTTAGTTTGAGAATCAGTTGCTCGATTTTGTCACTGACCCTTCGAAACAAATCTATCTCTTCCTCCTCCCAATATCTATACCGTGCATACATCCCTCCCCCCAGGAGCAGTGTTACAACCACTTGAACTCCTGTGTGGAGACGGTGTGGTGGTGTTCTGGGGGAGGGCTCCAGGCCCAGGCCCTGAGCTGACCCGTCCAAAGTTGGCACTCAGCACGGCAGTCTGGACTGGCTTCCTCCTCCTCCTACCTACCCCGTGCAGGTCATCGGACCTGGAGCTCCGACCAGCTCCCGAGCATTTCCAACACACATCGCGGAGTACAGGGTGCTTGGCGTGTTCAGTCCTGGCATGATAGCCTGTTTCTAACGCACGAAGAGGCGTGTCCGGGCGGGTTTTTGCCAGCTTCCCACCCCACAGCACCAGTGAGCGTGGATCTAGCTGGTTCTAGCATCCTCACGCCTAGACCATGCTTCTGGCTCTCTCAGCCTGGACTGAGTTGCTCTGTGAAGCCGGACAGACTTTCCTCGGTCTTCAACACAGTTTCCTGGGAGATGTCCCGGTGTTCCCGGGGAACTGAAGCTCGTTCAGGGTTCTCCGAGTAAATGCTCACCGCCATCGGTCCTCCTAACCCGTGCATCTAGTATTCTCTTGGCGTCCTACTGTAAGCCTGATATTTATCTTTTGGGGGGGAAAAGCGTGTTAGTCAATTTCCTTCTCCTAAATTGGCGTTGTATCAATTCCTTTTCCTTTCAACTCTTAATGCTTCTGGCTGGCGTCCCTCATTCTTCTCTTCGCCTCCCTTCAGTAGACAGGCAGCCTCGGTCTGTTTGGTGAAGAAGGCAGATTCGGCACCCGGAGCCACTGTCCCACGTACTCTTGGTATCTATTGTTACCTTTCCTTTCTGGCTTTCTCTGGGCGCTTAAAAATCTTTTAGAAAAGAAGCGAGAGGTAAAAGCCACCTGGCTGCTCGTTTGGAGTCGGAGCCGGGTCTGCGGGTTAACTGTGGCGGTGTCGCTCTGGGTCAGAGCCATATAAAGGCAGGGATTTGGCAGAAAGAGAAGCTGACCTTCAAGCCCGGGAGGGCAGCGCTGTAGACCCGCACACCCAGGCTGAAAGATCACATTGCTGTTTTTCTTAGTTCCAAACAATGACAGGCCCGTTCTGGGGATTACCTTTCCAGATGGTATTTTAAGTAACAGCCCTGAACAAAAAGAATCTAAAGGAGAGGCTTTTATAACTGGAAAAGATAAGGCTGGGCCTGGGTAATCCACTCTGAGTGGCTCTGTGCTCCTGGGCTTCCTGCCCGCAGAGCAGGGCCTTGGAGCATTTCTAGGTGGGCAGTGATAAGCCCGGGTACTTTTATAAACAAATGTGCCACCTTTGTCCAGGCACCAAAACTACCTCCTTGGGACATTTTGTTTTTTGCTAATCTGCGTGTTAGTAATGAACATGAAGGTGGTCTTTTCCTATTATTATTTTTTGTCAGTCATGGGTCTTGAACTCGGGGCTTGGGCACTACCCCTGGTCTCTCCAGTTCAAGGTGAGCACTTACCACTTGATCCACATTATCACTTCTGGTTTTCTAGTGGTTTATTGGAGATAAGAGTCTCAGGGACTTTCCTGCCCGGGCTGGCTTTGAACCACGATCCTCAGATCTCAGCCTCCTGAGTAGCTGGGATGACAGGCGTGAGCCACCGGCACCCAGCTTGCAATACTACTTTATGGCCAACTGACAAAAATCCTTTTCTTTTCATTGCTAATAATAATGGTCCCATCAACTAATAGAAAACACTTTAAGATTTATCCAACAGTCATCCTAAATGCAATGCTTTTTTTGTGTGATGGCTCTTTGGACAAGAGCTCTGACTGATATTTAATGGCTCAAGCTTGTTTGTGATCATTTGGGTAAATGCCCCAAAGTGGGGTTGCTGGGCCATAGGGGAGCTCTATGTGGACTTTTGAATTGCCCACATACTGCTTTCCAGAGTGGTTGTCTTGTCTTAAGTGTTTATTTTGTTTGTTTACCTAGTCAGAAAAGACGGGAGCCCAGCACCGCTTTTACAGCGAAAGGTCTGGGTTTTATTTCAATTCCAAAAATGATGAGAGTGCCTCACGTTTGAAATCCCAGTTACTCAGGAGGCTGCAATCTGTGGATTGCTGCTCAAACCAACCCAGGCAGGAAACCGAGTCGCTCTTAACCTCCAGTTCACTGTCAGCGACCCTGAAATGGAGCTGTGGCTCAAAGCGGTGGAGCACTCGCCCTGGGCAGGAAAGCTCAGGCTCGGCGCCCAGCCCCTGAATTAAGGCGGAAGACAGTTTTATAAAAGCGAGTGGATACAGAGGAAATAATGTACACCAGTCCTCATTATTTTGCCTCAGTATCGGAATCTACCAAGAACGAACAAAGTGTGTCAGGGTGAAGAATCAAAGGGATGTGGTCAAGCGTGGAACACAGCACACACCTCTCACCTGGCAGACACGATGTCACCCTGAGCCGCCTCCGGTTAACGCATCGGGATCACACAGCTGAGGGGGGGTGGACACTCTAAGAACTGGGGCTCCGTCCGTCCATCTGTCTGTGGTGTCTGCTTCCAGCTGCCCTCATATACCCCCCCTAACACCACTGCTTGCTTCAGTTCACACTGCTCTGTTGTGCTGAAATACCACGTGTCCGCAGGCCCTATGTGAAGCAGAGCCAGCCTGCATTATTCAGCATGCCAGGCCCCATATTTAAAGGTATGAGAACGTCAGAAATTCCAGCGACGCGCTCTTGTGTAATTAGCTGCCCCATCCATCAGAGCTAATGAGAGAGGCCAAGGGAGGTTGCTGGTGAGCACCATGTCCCCTCCCCGAGGTTCAGTAGAGACATTCTCCTCCTCGGAGCCACACCCAGGCAGTGTTTGCCAGGTATTTCCTAGACAGGGAAAAATCTATTAAGGGCAATGCGGAAGAACCAACCAGAACTGAGTCCACTCAGGGTGCGCTGGAACATGCCTTCATTTTACCGTGGGAGGAGAGGGAGGAATAGAGGCCAGCTGGGGTAAGTGGGATGTAAGTAGGAAGGGTCATGCGTGTATGTCCGTGTGTATGCATAGTGAAGACAAGGACCTGGCAGTTGGAAAATTTACATCACTGAACCGAACTGTGAGCTTGCTAACCCCGCAAGACCAACCTCTGTCTTGAGTAACCATCTCCGCTTATTTTCTCCCAAATCAGACTCATCCCTTCTCTACCAATAAAAATGGTGGAAGTGGAGCTGTGGCTCAGATGCTCAAAAAAAACCAAAGACAGTGCCCAGGCGCCGAGTTCAAGCCCCAGGACCACCAGTGTGTGCACACACCTTCTAAATTAATGGATGAATACGGAACACATTATAAACCTGTCCTCAACACCATCGAAAAAGTCCCAAATCCTGGTTTGCTGCTATCCATCGAATCCACCACTGAGCCCAGAGTCTCTTTTCCTGTCGTTCTGTAAACGGGACGTGCGTTTCCCTTGGGTCAGGCACCAAGCCCGATGAGGAGGTGACTTCGGGTGTGTGGGAGGAGAGTTCAGGCGCGGGTTTGCAGCGCTGGGCCAGTGTACGGAAGTGACTGGAACATGCGGTGGCTTTGGAATCTGAGGGTCCTGGACTGGAGGCCCTGCACATTCCAAGGCACAATTGTCTGGCACAGCTGTTTCTATGAATAGATGAACATGCGCCCGGCCCTTATCCCCCGAACGTCGCCCGTTACTTAGTTCAAAGTCAAAACCCTGTATGGAGATACCATCTCAGTTTAATTCACGGATGACTAGAATTCACGAGGCTCATTATTACTATGATCCGTTATGTTGAAAAAAAAAATAAAACACAAAACTCCCGAGTTAGGATTTGTCTCACGATTAGGGTGGCTCTGACATCTAAAGTGATTAGAGGGAAAACAGATTTGGGGCGCATACAGTTAGAGCGTGGACTTACAACCCCCAGAAGTCTGTATCTGCCCCATCTCTTCAGCATCTTGCTGGCTTGAATTTCGTAGCAAGATAAGAGTATGACTGAAATTTATACAGGTCTAGCCAGGCATTCAGCCATAAAGATTCATGATCCTGTGCTAAATAAATAAAAACGGAAGGAGAACTATTCTCCAGTTCATTTCTTCGTAAACTAGGAAAGTGTGGCAATAATGTACTAAGCATGAGCTGCGTTACTGGGGGTTGTTGTTAAATTGATCATTTTCAGTTGGGTCCATTGCTTTGTTCGCGTAAGCCACATCGGCGGCTCTGTTGACTTGTTTCATTCTCGGGAGGCGACGAGATGGGGCTTCTCATCTCTGTTTTTCTCCCTGGTCTGTCTTTGCCTGCATTTGCATAAGCCATGCAATAATACCAGCAGCACTGGATCCTCGAGACTCGTGTGGCTTGCTTGCAGAAATCTTTCTGCGTCATCCTTCAATGCTCTTAGCTTTGGACCAGGAACCCCTGGGCAAGTCTTGGGCTGCAGGTGGCTGCCGGTGGCTGCTTCTCTCCCAGGGACCTTTGGGTCTGTCAGCAACAACAGCGGGAGACATTGATGACTTCAAGCGGCTTCTTGGCTAACTGTAGATGGCCAACGCCCCGGCCCTGGCCTCCTCCTCCTCACCACAGCCCGGAGCTGCCCACGATCTCGAGGGTTTCCTAAGCAGAACCACCAAACACCCGTTCAGAGTACGGAGCTCACAGCCCTCCCCGCCCCATCCCTGCCTGCCTGTCACAGCCCTCCCTGCCCCCGATTCCTCCGCCTGTTTCCGCAGCCCCTGCCTGCCTGCCTGCGGTCCGGAAGTGTTTTCTGGACTGGACTGCCTTGGCATGTTGGTTATCTGCTCGCTGACCTCCATGGAAGACGGTGGGGACCCTGGACACCCATCTGTGGTTCTTGTTTTGTTTTTTTTTTTCATATCTCAGAGCCAATCGCGATGCCAGGCTTAGATTCTCTTCTGCCTTTGGAAGTGTGGTGAGCGAGTGAAGGAGTGAATGAATGAATGAAGATATTCTCTAGGTGTGAGGTTTTTCCTTTCCGTAACTCGGTTATCCGTGGGAAGGATGTCAAGTGGCTGAAATGCGGCCGAGGGGGAGGGGAAGGCCCACCCGAGGCACGTGACAGCACACCCAGCCTGGCTGATCCTCCCTTCCTACAAGTTAAAGTCCACCTGGACCGTAGCCTCAGCTGTGTCTCTCCATCTTTGGATGAATATTTTCCGTACTTAGTATTGGTTAAGTGATTGCTATCTAAGGACTAAACGATCAAGAAACAACAACAACAACAAAAAACTCTGCTATCCACCGCTAAAAGTACCACGACTCAGGGCGATCTGCCTGCCAAGCACGTTGTGATTTTCAGCATTTGTAATTGTTTTTATTTATTAATTGTGAAAATACTGTACAGAGGGGTTAAAATTACATGAGCAAGGTAATGAGTGCATTTCTTATCAAGCATTGTTGCCTCCTCCTTTGTTTCCCCTTCCCATCCCTTCCCATCTCCCCCTCTGCCCCACCGCCCATGCCAAAGTTGTAAAGTTTGTTTTTTGACATAATGACTTGTACATCTCATTGTTGCAATGGGTCCACCTGCATACCTATTTAAACGATTTGTTTTTGACCTTCCCCTCCCCAAATTAAACTGACATCAAATACAGTGAAAGCAGGGGTTATACTGTGGAGGAGGGACATACAAAGCAACAAAGAAATCATCTTATGAATATGTTAGAAACAATCGCATGAAAGAAAAAAACATTTGAATCCTTATCTTGGGGTTCATTTCGCCTAACATCAACTTATCTGACCTTTTCTGCTTGACTCAGACATATACTAGTTATTGCAAATAAAGTAAACCATGGGACCTATGTTTCTTTGGGCCTGGCTTACTTCACTTAATATAATTTTTCCAAGTCTTTCCATTTCCTACCAAATGGAGCAATGTCATTCTTTCTGATGGAGGCATAGAATTCCATTGTGTATATATACCACATTTTCTCGATCTATTCATCTACTGAGGGGCATCTCGGTTGGTTCCATATCTTAGCTATGATAAATAATACTGTAATAAACGTGGTTGTGCTGGTAGCTTTAGTGTGGCCTTGTTTGTGATCATTTGGGTAAATGCCCAAAAGTGGGATTGCTGGGTCATAGGGGAGCTCTATGTGGAGTCTTTTGAGGAACCTCCATACTGCTTTCCAAAGTGGCTGAACAAGTTTACACTCCCACCAACAATGCAGTAAGATTACCTTCTATCCACATCCCCTCCAGCATCTGTTGTTATTAGAGTTCTTGATTTTAGCCATTCTAACTGGGGTGAGGTGGTATCTCAATGTTGTTTTGATTTGCATTTCTTTTATGGCTAGAGAGGTTGAGCATTTCTTCATGTGTCTATCGGCCATCCTTCTTTCCTCTTCAGAGAAGTTTCTCTGTAAGTCTTTCGCCCACTTATTTATTGGGCAGTTGTTTCTTTGAGGATTTGTTGTTGGGGGATTTAATTTTTTGAGTTCCAGGTATATTTTAGATATGAGACCCTTGTCTATTGTATGGCTAGTGAAGATCTTCTCCCAATCCGTGGGCTTTCTATTGATCTTGCTAGCTATGTCCTTTGCCATGCAGAAGCTCTGCAACTTCATGCAATCCCATTTGTCCAACCTTTCTTTGATTTGTTGTGTTTCTGAGTCTCTATTAAGAAAATTTCAGCCTGTGCCAAGGAGACCTAGGGATTCTCCTATTCCGTCCTGTAATGTTTTTAAAAAGCTTGAGTATGCGGCTTCTTTGTCTGGCTTTCTGCTGACTAATTTGAGATGAGAGTCTCTAGGATTTGTCTGCCCGGGCTAGCTCGGAACCACAGCTCTCAGATCTCATCTCCAGACTGGCTAGGATTATAGCATGAGCCACCAGCGCCTGCCTTGAGTAAGAGATTTTGTTCAGGGGTGCTGAGGGAAGGTCATTTAGCAATGTAGGATGGGAGTGAACTCAAATCGTATGGCAGGGGACAAGGCAGACGTATTTTTATTTCCGTAGTGGTTGCGCTTTGTTTACGGTCCCACCCCTGTGTACGAGCTGCTGCTTTCCCACATCCTCTCCACCACTTGTTGTTTGTGTTAATAATTGCCTTGCTACTGGCTTGAGATGGAATCTTAGTTTTGATTTGCAGCTCCTTCATGGCTAGGAATGTCGAATATTTCTTCACAGGCGTATCATCGCCGGCATTTCTTCTTCTGAGAACTGTGTTCCGCTCCTTTGTCCATTGGATGATTGGGCTGTTTGCTCACCGACTCGTGCACAGTGTAGTGTTCTTTGTATATTCTGGATACGAATCCTTTACCTGTTGAATCGCTGGCAAAGGTTTTCTCCCGTTCAGTGGGATGGATCCTGGCTATGGTTGTTTCTCGGATGTGTGGAAACGTTTTATTTTGCCGGCTGCTCTCGTCCGGCTCCTTGGGCCCTTGGGCTGTGTGAGTTCACAAGGGTGTGCAATGCACTAGACGCCGAGGTTTGGCAGGTTGAGGTCTCAAGGGGAGCCCCGTCATTTGTGACGGCACACGCACATGTTAAGACACACGGGTGTGGGCTTCTCTTCCAGGTTACTAAAACGCTTCATAAATTTATTGCAGAGGTGGAGGACTGTTACGCGCCAAGGTGGAATGTGTTCCAGTCGGTCTAGGGATCACACTGGCCCGACTCGTGGTAGTGAGGTAGCCGCCGGAGACTCTTGCACAGCCAGTGTTAGTTCTCCACGTGGCGGCCTGGGCACCGTGCTTGTATGCACGTGTCTATCCTGTGAGCTCGCGGGCGGTGGTATTAACCCAAAATTAATGCTCAAGTCTCAGAACCTGCATTTCTCAGGGTCAGTATCAAAACCAGGATTCGCCTCCTGTGCTGATGCTATTGTTTGTTGTAATGAGTTTATTAGGTTATATTGCCCACCCACGGTCATTTCCTAATTATTTTTCTTTGATCTGTGACACCAATAATAATGATCAGACACCTTTGTCCACAGAAAGTTTGTATATGTGCTCCATGCATTCCCCATGAGTAAGAGCTGTTAGGGATTCGATGCGTACTTAGTTGTACTTACTTTTTTCAGAAAGTAATTCCTAACTACTAAAAGTTGTTAGAAATCACTATGCTTTCAAATTAAGGAAGACTGTTCGACTTGGGAGAACTCTTTGTTAATCTCCTGTGCCGGTAGAATTTTCAGTGGTGTTTGGGGGATACAAAAGTAAGCGTTTAGAATTCAGACATACCGTTTTGCTTTAAAATGCAGGTGGCAAATCCCGCATTAGCCAAAATCAAAATAAAATCACACCCAACAATTAGAACTGAGGAGACTCAATTACATGATCACTGTTCTGTCTGAATTTGATAAAATGGACATCTTTATCAAAGTAATAGAATTGATCTCAGAGAAGGTAAGGAAAAAAAGTGATAGATGTCCCCAGTGTTTGCAGTGCTTACAAGAATGAAATATTGAATATCAGCAAATTGCGTTTCATAACCTAGGAGTCTATCTCTTATCAATGTCCAAGTGTGAATTGCTTTTTGTGTGTTTGTTGGCAATGTTTAAATGCTGGAGAGCCCAGCTCTGCGTTGCGTTTGGTAAAGGGCAAATTCCGGTAGATTCCATATTCCATTTCATATTATATTTAAATGATGGCCATGAATTTAGTGGAGTGCCATATTTGACCTTAATAGTAACATGATTTTAAAGGTCAACTTTCTTGCTGTGCCCATAAAAATGTTTGGAAACAAGAAATGGTTTGACTAAGATGGATTTTTACTTAATGTTATAAATGTAAAACTTTGAACCCTACACAAAATGTCATTCTGTTGGATTCATTTTTTGCTTCCTTATGAAACCCCGGTTGCCTTCAACAACTGTTCTACGGAGAATTCATTAGAGATGTAGCTTACGAGCGATTCATTAAAAGTGAGCTATTTAAGCATAATGCATTCTCAAAACGGCATAGGTAATGGAATAAAAATCCTCAGTGAGTCCTCTCATTGCTAGTCTTGAGTTTCTACTGGTGAAGGTTCTTTCTGCTTATCATCCCAAAAGAAATCCTTGACTGTGTCACGGAAAGAAAATCCTGTCTCACTGACGACTTGGGGTCTGTTCCCACGCCTTCGAAAGGACTTCCATGTATTTGGCCTCAGTGTTAGTGTTTGTAGGATCATGCTAAAGAATCTTCTGCACTGCAGCAGATGTGGGTTTATCGGTCGACAGAAATAAAGTGTGTAGCAGTTCATCTTTGAGCAAAGAGAGCCAACTGGCAGACACACTGCTGCTCCCCTTCATCGCTGGCTGACGGAAGCATCAGGTGAGCCGTGGGCTGTGAGTGAGTTACAACAAGCCTGTCGTTTAGAGGTGTGGAATGTCAGCCGACGGCTTGAACTGGCTGCCCACACTCCCTTTCACTAACCAGGTCCACAGAAGAAGACTGCTCATTCCCAGCCTCGGTTATCCACACGGTGTATTTTTAGTGGGGTCATATTACTGCATTGTAAAACTGCCCGAGGCAGCCGGGAGACAGCTGCGATTCCTAAAGAATGGTTATTTTTAAAATTTCTTGAAGATGAGTAGGTAGATTTGGAGTCTAGAGAAAATGATTTTTGAAGGAATCACTTGTGCACGCAAGCATTTTGGCAGCCGAGATATGGGGGAAGAGAATGTTTCTAGGTCATGTCCTATGGCTGTCATGAAAGTTAGAACTCTGTAATTCAATTACCAGCCAAAAAGAAAAAAAAATTCACGCTTACAGGCAACCCTGTTTTTCTAATTGTCATCTTACAACTAGAGATCTTTAATGTGGTTGGGCTTCTATATCTACTGCAGTTATAGAAATACTCTGCCAAATTCCAGTGAGGAGCCATGTCCCTGCCCACTTATTTTCTCCCTTCTAAGTTGTCCGCAGGACGGCATGTGGCGATCAGGGGTGCGTGTCTGGGGCTCCTGCCCTGGGGACGTCACTCTGCCCTGGTGAGTGTGGATGAAGGCATCCTGCTCTCCTGCCAGAGGAGCGGAGCTCAGCCGTCAGGGTGGACGATGACCGGGAAGAGCTAGGGGAAGGAGGGCTCCAGACGGGATCTGCTCTCATCCTGTGCCCCTGTGGGTGTGCACGTGTGTGCACAGGTGTGTGTGTGTGCCTGCCTGCGTGCAGTGGCATGCAATATTAGACTTCAGCGAGACAGCTCAGACCTAAGTGGTGAGCTAAAGGGAAGGTGGAGGTTGGAAAAGGTATTGGGTAGTTGGTGGCGGGCGGAAAGCCCGGACCGCAGCCCTGGCTGGCGCATTCACCGCTCGGCTCACTGATACCAGCCATTTCAGCCGCGTGCTTCCCCAGAGTCCGCTGGACTCTGCGTTTGTGCTGGAAGACTTCATGGTCCTCACTCCCAGACCGGTGGAGAAGACCAGTGTGAGCGCTTGCTCTGCAGCACAAACAAGATGCTTTCGGGGCACAAGGAGTAGCTCTGGGTCTGACCTTTGGGGGGGGGGGAGGTCGCAGGCCCTGGTGAAGGAGCTGTTTAGAGTTGATCTCAAGCCCAGAGGTAACAGCCCAGCCAAAGGACGTAGCAGCGCGGGGACCTAGACCGAGCAGGGGGTCCTGAACGGGACACCAGGCCAGGCAGAGCCTCGCATGGTCTCCTGAGGCCCTGGGCTGCGAGTTGGAAGACTGGATTTGCCGTGGTGAGAACTGCATTTTAGAGAGGTCGTTTCAGCTTTGAGAGGAATCCCGGGTGAGATCTGGACAGGACCAGCCATTGCCGCTGATGGTCATCCAAGAGAGGTTCCTGAGCTGGACCTTGGCAAGCTCCCGCCCGCTAGTCGGATGAGAAAGGGTCAAGTAGAAAAGGAGGTGAAGGAGGAGAGTGGGTTTCCCTCCCAAGGCCGGGGACACAGGGGGCATGGGGTGGGGCTGAGAAACTCAGCGCTGTAGGGCTTTGCAGGGTTCTGGGAGACAGACCTGGACAATGCCCCAGAAAGGCAAGTCTGATCAGCTACGGTAGATAAACATACACGGATATAGAGAAGAGACTTGGCCGAACCTTTTACTAGATCTCCTGTACTTTGTTTCCTACCCTTCCATATGGGAAGCAAAGGGAGGATGGGCCGCAACGTATGGGAAGTGGGGAAGCACAGTGCTGGGGGGCTGGCGGGGGGAGCGCGGGGAGCCGCTGCCCCGCGAGCGCCATGCACGCACAGCGCGGGGTGACCCCCTGTCTTTGGATAGCGAGCTCCCACCTCTCGCCCCGTGTTATCTGTGAATCAGTGCTGCCCTGTGGCTCAGCGTGAGTTCTTCTGGGAGGAGGAGGCATTCCTGGTAAGTAAAGGGTGCTGTAGAATTAGGGAACCGGCAAGAGCTCAAAAGGTAGAGTTTCTAATAATAAAAAAATCGCAAAGACAAAACAGAATTCTGTCAGGAGAAGGTGGCTTGGGGCCCCGGGGACGGGAAAAGGAGGTGGAGAGCATACAAGGTACCGCCGTGTTAGAAGTTGTTTACCCGTAGAGCTCAAGGTCGGACCACGACCTGCAAGAGGCTCCTGTCAACTTGTAAATGTTGGGGCGCCCCTGTAGGCATCTGACCTGCAGCTGCGTCCAGGTGAGATCTTCTCCACATAGCACCTGTGTGTGTTTCAGTGCGGTCTTTGAAACATTTCATTCTTGGTTTTTTTTTTTCTTCCCTTGGCTATAATTGCAAAGAAAAGACCAAGACGACAGGAACTGAGACCAGAGGGAAGGGGCTGGGACTCGAGCCCTTTGTGGAGCTCAGTCCCTGCTCCTGAGCCCTGGTTGGCGGTAACTCCGAGGCCTGGTCCCGCAGGCCCCACGGAGCCCATGTCTATCGAGAGTCCAGCCACACACACCGCACTGGTGCCAGATCTATTCATACAGGACAGCAGGGACAGCTGGTCAACCCCGACCTGAGATCCAAAACGCTGTCTTCCGAAGTACTTAGGGACGGCGTCAGAACCGCTGGGTCCACACAGCCACTGCCATTCTTGTTTAGCATTCTTTAAAACATTTTTTCCCCCTAAATATACAAGTATGGCAACTGTGATTTTTTTGTTTATTTAGGTCAAAATAAAGAAGACGTGGTCGACCCTCAGCTCATGTGTGTGAGTGAAGATATCATAAATCATAGTCATATTTTATGCACCTATGGAAAAAAAACCCTGTTGGATGAGGTCTCCTAGTTCTTAACTAAACAGGATAAAAGTGCCTCGTTTGTCCGTGCTGATACATTGGCTCCCATATAACCTTTTGGCAGGAGATTTCACCTGCGGAGCAGTGTTTTTTGCTTGTTTTTCCCAAGGGCCGTGGTTGATGCGGCTTCCGCGTAGCTCACTCTGGGTCTTACGTCCTGTACGAGTTTGGGCAGAGAGTTCTGTGAGCTCAGCGTCTTCATGTCGCGGTGGCGTTTTCGCGGCCTGTGACGCAGCACTCGTGGTTTGGAAGGTGTTTATCTTGGCGTTTGAAGGTGCTACCCAGGCGCTGAAAACAGTCGTGTTGAGTTGCAGAAGTTAGAGAGGGAAGGGCGCCTGACACAAGTAGGTGGCAGCAGAGACGCCCTCCAAAGTTCCCTCAGGCAAACCCCAGTGCTGTAGAGCACTGCTCCTCGCCACCATCTTTTGGAGCCCACCCCATTCACTGGAAAGCCTGGTGGGGCCCCTGAGGCCCAGTCCCTTACACTTGAGCTGCTACCCAAGTCTCCTTCAAGACCTGTTTGTTGGAGTTTCCATCGGCTGCCAAGGATTTTCCCAGCATGCCCGTGGTCCCCTTAAAGCTGAGCGCTGTCCTTTTCTCAGGGTCGGCTTCTATTAAAGATATTGTCATGGCGCAATCTTTAATCCACAAAAGACCAGACCAGTGTCAGAAAGATAGAACAGGTAGCGTCAGAAAACAGTGCATTTGCTCCGGCAGCCACTGAAAGGGAGGGACGGGTCCGCAGGTAATTCACTGCACCTTTAAAAGCTGACGGGAGAAGCCAGAGCGACCTTGGATGCTCTCTCTCTCCCGGCCCTGATCTCAGATGGATGTTCCTGATTCCAGCTAATTGAATGTGAATGGCTGGGCCTACCAAGAGCAGAGGAATCTTATCAGTGTTGAAACTGTTCTCAGCCAGGAAGCACAATTTCCTGATTGCCGAGAAAGAGCTGGAGTAAATCTCGGTGACATGTTGTGCATCTCTGCTAATGAAACGTGTTTTTGTAATCTGAGCCGCAGCCTGGCCGCCATGCAATTTGGCTGCGTTTCCAGAAGGCTCTATTTGTGAAGGATGTCAAGGAACTTGCAAGGAAGTTAAACTTTGCAGGGTGGTGCATGTGAAGGTTCGCCGCGTTTAGGGAAAGCTCCTTGGGATTCCTGTGTTCGAGGATCAGCCAGGGGGTAGAGCAAGGGGCAGCCTCTTCTCCCGCAGGAAGTGAAGGCTGGGTCGCCATTGTTTCTATTCTTGCTGTGATAGATTAGAAGCGACTCCACCCTGGTTATTATCACCAGTCAATGCTGTAGCAAGCGGCTTAAATGAGATTACCCCCACCAGGCTCTCCCGGTGGGTGTCGGGCAAAAGCGCGTACCACCTGTAGCATCCACACACACGGTTAGTGTGCATTTCCCGGGGTAACCGGGTATGGGGAGCACAGTCACCTGTTTGAAATGCGAAACTAGTTGTTCCCAGAGAGAGCCTGAATAGACTGTTTTTCCAAAAAGAACACGTGCGGGCCTAGCCCGACGGCCCATCCAGCTGGACCTCCGGGGGTCAGCAGAGCCCCTCCTGCCCATCCTGTGTGGTAGGGCGGCCTCTCCTGGGATCTGGCCTCCGTGTTTGAAGCTCAGGGTCTTGCCCGGCTGCCCATCACCTGTGATACATCCCTAACCGCACGGTATCAAGAATATACTATTTTTAACAGTGTGTCGCAATACCGAGTTCATACGCATACATTTTATTTTTCATAACTTGCTGTGTGTGTGTGTGTGTGTGTGTGTGTGTGTGTGTGTGTGTGCATGTGTGTATCTGTGCAAGTCATGGAATGTTTCTGCATTCCTGAAAGCGACTTAAAATATTTTGCTCTTCTGTCTTTTTCTTCCTGGGTTGACTGCAGACCCTTGGCCAGCTCTCTACCCACGGAGCCACGTGACTGCCACGCCGGTAGCTGGGAACGCAGCTGTGGCCACAGTGCCCCGCGTGGGGTTGAATCCGAGTCTCACAGACTCGTTTTTGGTTTTGGTTTTTTTTTGGCCTGGGCTGCACGTGAGCCTTCACATCAGATCTCTGCTTCCCAAGTCACTAGGATGACAGGCCTGAGTCCCCCCACCCTGCTTGTACCTTCTCTTCCGTACTGTGGGGCTCTCGGTAGAAAAGCTAGCCATAGGGTGTGGCAGACAGCGGCATGGCTTCCTTCATACTTTGGTAGCATTTTCATTCTTTATTTTCTGTCGGTCGTGAGGCTTGAACTGAGCGCTCTACCACTTGAGCCACCGCACCACTTCCGGTTGTGTGAGTGGTTTATTGGAGATCAGAGTCTCACAGCTTTTCCTGCCCGGGCTGGCTTTGAACCACGATCTTCAGATCTCAGCCTCCTGAGTAGCGAGGATGACAGGCGTGAGCCGCTGGCGCCCAGCGTTTGGTAGTATTTTTATCGTCATGGTAGAAAGTGGGATGATCTTGTCGTTGGCAGTGTTTGATGGTTATGAGCCGGGAAGTCCCAACTCCAGCCACCGGCTTTCCCCTCCCCCTCCCCTCCATTCTCTGACCCTTCTCTCAATCCGTCTTTTTTCCCATTGGATGATCGGACGTCACGGCTGCTGGTGTGAGGGCCTCGGCGGCGGTGGTAGAGGGCTCGGTGCCGTGGCCCCTCGCGTCGGCGCCCACGGTGCCCTCGAACGCAAAGGGTGTCTCTTAAGTTGTATTTGCGACGTCAGCGCCGTGTGAAATAAAGTGTCAGGATGAGCGTGCAGCGTGCGCGACTGCTGAAGAGGCCTCCGCCTGTAAGGCTTCCTGCGGCGGAGTGAGTGTGGAAAGGGGGTTTTACGTTCCGTGGAGCTGGATTTTAAGGCGGCGTGAAGAACGAGGTGGGGGGGATGACCTAGCAAGTCCTCCCTCACGGAAGGGCAGGGAGGACGGGGAGCTTGCCCCACCCGTGGATTGGACGAGGAGGCTTCGCCCGGCACCAGCAGGCACCGGGAGCTCAGATCTTGGAGCGTCTTCCGAGGCTCCGATGGCCGGTGTGTGTGGGGGGCGGTTCTGGCCCGAGGTGGGGGCCCCGCAGCTGGCATCAACGGTCGGCCAGGACCACAAATGACAGTGGCAGAGGGGACGCGGGCTCTCAGCGAAAGCTGCCAGCGACGCGGCGCGGGAGGGGCCGGGCATGGATGGCGAGTGAGCTAGCAGAGTCAGTGGCCGGAGAGGATGCTGGGGTGGACCGCCCCGGCCGACGGTCACCTCCACCCCGGGGCGGAACTCGGGACGCGGCCGCACACGGATCCTCATCAGCCAGCGATTTAGTAAAGCGCCGCCGGTGCGCAGGCCGGGAGGACTCACCGATCGTGCGTGGGCCTGTTCTGCTCTTCCACCGTGCGGCAGAGTCCTTGTGCGCGATTTCACCCACGTGCCGTGCTGGAATTACCAGCTGGGGTCAGCCCCAGGGCACCGCTCCCTTCTGACCACGTTGCCCGGTTCATCACAACATGCCATTTCTTTTCCTTTATGACCAGAAGCTATTTTCCATGTGAGTCCAGTGGAGATGTCACTCTTCCCAAACGCTCGGTCCTGCGGTGGCCGGGCCCCCTTGGAAGGACACCGTGGGCTGGGTGATGCCAGGCACAAGGTCGGCCCTCCAGCAACCCCTGAGGGTTCATTTCTACACCTGTCAGAAAGGGTTGCACGGCTCCATTCATCATGCCCCATCCACCGAAGCAATCCTGCAACTGGGTCCTTTATCCCGTGCCAGGGATGCTGTGGGTAACTTGCCTGTCGTGGGGCTTGAACTCTGGGCCTGGGCGCTGTCCCTGCGCTCTTCAGCTCAAGCCGAGCGCTCTGCACTGGAGCCATAGCGCCACTTCCGGTTTTCTGGTGGTTCATGGGAGATCAGAGTCTCACAGACTTTCCTGCCTGGGCTGGCTTTGACCCTTGATCCTCAGATCTCAGCCTCCTGAGTAGCTGGGATGACAGGTGTATGGAGGCTGACTCTCGGTGCGTGACTGCCGTAGCAGTGACTGGTTTGAACCGGCCATGGCCGTGACCGTGAGGGGGAGCATCGACCGCCTGTTTGGTGCCTGGGTTCATCCAGGCCCGGTCTCAGCCCTCAGGAGGCCGAGGCAGCGGATCAGAGCTCACAGCTTTTGTTCCCGGGCAGGGTGCGGGAGGCCGGGCAGGGTGCGGGAGGCCGGGCAGGGTGCGGGAGGCCGGGCAGGGTGCAGGAGGCCGGGCAGGGTGCGGGAGGCCGCTCTTCTTCACTGGGGAAAACGCCAACGCCATGATTGGGCATCGGTGTGAACCACACCGGCCACAGAGAAACGCCGCACCAGCGGCACGTGGCGTGCCAACCCGCGGTGTTTAAGTGTGGGTACCGGGGCTTGCACTGGGTCTGTGTTTGCTGGGCAGGGTCCCTGCCCCTGAGCTGTACCTCGCTCCGCCATCCACACGGGCTGAAGATGAACGTCACCTGACTCTAAACTGAGCCACTTGGCCAAAGCCACCCACTCATCCGTGCCGGGGTGGGCAGAAGCGTACGGTCCGGCCCGCAGGACACGGCTCGGCCCAGCCCGTCGCTGTCCGCTTGGCTGGGGACGCGCTGCTGGTTGTGCAGCCTTTGCCCTTTGGTTTGGATTTTGGTTCCTCTGTGGATTTCAACCGGCCGCATCACCCCTTTTCTCTTTCCGCGCCTCCCCTGCCCTTGTCCCCGGTCCCAGGCCTTCCCGCCTTCAGCCAGGCTCCCGTTGGGATGCTTGAGCCCAGGGAAGTTCCACGTTTTTGTTTCTCCGGGCGGCCGTGGCGTTGGTCTGCACCGTTCACCAGCATCGCGTATTTGGTCAGATACCCTCGTCTCGGGGAAGGCTTTTCTTCATGATCCGCATTCTGAGAAGCCGTCAGGGTCAGGGTCCCTGGCTGGGTGGGTCCTGGCTGGGTGGGGATGGGACAGCAGGCCTTCCCTCCCCCCACCCCACGGCTGTGCACACCCATGCTGTGCACACCCCTCCCCGGCGCTACGCTCCTGTTCTAGAAGGCCTGAGTGCACCAATTCCCTATGCAACTCTCGCAGGCCGGAATAAGCATCCAGGAGCCCCGAGAACCCAGGAGCCAGCCAGAGAAGAGCAAAGTCAACGGCTCCATCGTTCCCAGAGCAGCGTTGGGAGAACTGAGTTTTGCTTGTGAAAGAAGACCCACACCTAGGTCTCCAGGCCGAAAATTCAAGTACAGCGTGTGGCGGGCAGCTTCACTGTTCAGTGGGAACTGACAGGTTGCATTCAACTCGAGCCACACCGAACTGGAGATTTAAGGCTGAGGAAATGGTGAGCTGCTCTGCCGAGACAGGTCGATCCCACCTCTCCTTCCTCCCGATCATGAGCCCCAAAAGATAACAGTCACCGACAAATTAGCTGTGTTTGTGCGTCATCTTGAACGAAAGACCCGTAAAGAGTCTCAGGGTATTACAAAGAAAAGTCTCAGCTTGGAAATGACTTCAGATCAGAGCTGCACATGCCCTTTGCAGTGGCCTTCACCGTTTCCGAAGGTTAGAGGAAAAACCGCGTCATGGTTTTCAGTCTATTCCACCCACTCGCGAGCCCCAGACATTCGTAACTTAAATTAAAAGCAGCACATGACTGGACGATTCCTCTGAACACACTTGATCTACTCTAAATCATTTCGAAGCAGCTTTGCTGAGCTTTGTTTATGTCGGCAACTGTCCTGCCAGAAATAGCACCCTAAATCCATGCCAAAAATGATGTGAGACTCCAAAGTGTTTGTTCAAGCATCTAAATAAGACTAACTTTTTTGTGTTATACACCCAATCAGCTAACCAAAAGAGCTGTATCTGGAATTTACAAAAATATTAGAAAAGATGTCGGTTTCACCAATGATGTAGCTCAAAACAAGTTTTAATTCACACAATTTCTACATCTGCCCACCTACCAGTGAGCAATGATTGAATGGTTGCACTTATATTGTAGTTATAATTTTTGTGGCTTTTTTTGTTTAGCATTATACAGTGAACACTATGTTTTTTTCTGGCTATTAGGCTTCAAAATTACAACTTAAGCATACAACTTAATAATTTCCTACTTACTGGGTTATTGATTTGTCTAGTATAAGTACTGAGATTAGAGTGAGTCTGTTTTTCTGACTGAAAATCTTTTATTTTAAAGCCACCTTTTTAAATAAAATAATACTTGTAGAAAGTATGTAGGCAGTTCAAGAAAGTCCGTTGGGTTAAAAGAAAGAAAGAAATAATTAAAATAACTGAGTAACTATACCTGCCGGCGCTCATAAGTAAACCCTGGCTATGTATTTTGAGACCTTACTGTGAGTCATTGTTTCTTTCCATCTATGCATAATATTAGTATATAACACGTTTTAGTATTTAAAACACTAGCTTATAACTGGGTTACATGATAATCTAATACTTCCCTAGCTTATAATAAAATCATAGCACCTATTTTTATTTTAAATAGTATACAATTGAGAGCAATACACTGAACGAGTTACTCAAGTAACAGTTTGTAACAGGAAAGTACTAAAATAACAAGAGGGGGACAGTGGAGGCCAGGGCCCGTCATACACAGGTAAACGGCGGAATCCGAACGGCCTCTCCCTCCCTTCTTTGGTTTTCTTCCCCTTTTTGGTTTTCATTGTAATTTTTAGGTAACCAGTATTTATACCTGACTGTGTTTGACAGAACTCACTCAACATTTGGTGTTTCTGTTGGTTTCACGATTAAGATCGTTACCACTGTCTCCTTTCGAGTCTTATTTCTTCATTCTTGGACTTAGTTTTTGCTTAGTGGTCACCCTGGTCAGGGTTCACGTAAGGTGGGGGAGGGGCATGGATCCGAAGGTCTGTGGGGGCGTGGATCTGAGGGTCTGTGGGGGGCGTGGATCTGAGGGTCTGTGGGGGGGTGTGGATCTGAGGGTCTGTGGGGGGGTGGATCCGAGGGTCTGTGGGGGGCGTGGATCCAAGGGTCTGTGGGGGGCGTGGATCTGAGGGTCTGTGTGGGGGCGTGGATCCCAGGGTCTGTGGGGGGCGTGGATCCGAGGGTCTGTGGGGGGCGTGGATCTGAGGGTCTGTGGGGGCGTGGATCCGAGGGTCTGTGGGGGGCGTGGATCCCAGGGTCTGTGGGGGGTGTGGATCTGAGGGTCTGTGGGGGGCGTGGATCTGAGGGTCTGTGGGGGGCGTGGATCTGAGGGTCTGTGGGGGGGGGTGTGGATCCCAGGGTCTGTGGGGGGTGTGGATCTGAGGGTCTGTGGGGGGGTGGATCTGAGGGTCTGTGGGGGGTGTGGATCCGAGGGTCTGTGGGGGGCGTGGATCTGAGGGTCTGTGGGGTCGTGGATCTGAGGGTCTGTGGGGGCGTGGATCTGAGGGTCTGTGGGGGCGTGGATCTGAGGGTCTGTGGGGGGCGTGGATCTGAGGGTCTGTGGGGGCGTGGATCTGAGGGTCTGTGGGGGGCGTGGATCTGAGGGTCTGTGGGGGGGCATGGATCCCAGGGTCTGTGGGGGGCGTGGATCTGAGGGTCTGTGGGGGCGTGGATCTGAGGGTCTGTGGGGGGTGTGGATCCCAGGGTCTGTGGGGGGCGTGGATCCGAGGGTCTGTGGGGGGTGTGGATCCGAGGGTCTGTGGGGGGCGTGGATCTGAAGGTCTGTGGGGGGTGTGGATATGAGGGTCTGTGGGGGGGTGGATCCGAGGGTCTGTGGGGGGTGTGGATCCGAGGGTCTGTGGGGGGCGTGGATCTGAAGGTCTGTGGGGGGTGTGGATCTGAGGGTCTGTGGGGGGCGTGGATCCCAGGGTCTGTGGGGGGCGTGGATCTGAGGGTCTGTGGGGGGTGTGGATCTGAGGGTCTGTGGGGGGGGTGGATGCGAGGGTCTGTGTGTGGGGGGTGTGGATCTGAGGGTCTGTGGGGGGCGTGGATCCCAGGGTCTGTGTGGGGCGTGGATCTGAGGGTCTGTGGGGGGGCATGGATCCCAGGGTCTGTGGGGGGTGTGGATCTGAGGGTCTGTGGGGGGCGTGGATCTGAGGGTCTATGGGGGGTGTGGATCTGAGGGTCTGTGGGGGTGTGGATCTGAGGGTCTGTGGGGGTGTGGATCTGAGGGTCTGTGGGGGTGTGGATCTGAGGGTCTGTGGGGGTGTGGATCTGAGGGTCTGTGGGGGGTGTGGATCTGAGGGTCTGTGGGGGGGGTGTGGATCTGAGGGTCTGTGGGGGGCGTGGATCTGAGGGTCTGTGTGGGGGCGTGGATCTGAGGGTCTGTGGGTGGCGTGGATCTGAGGGTCTATGTGGGGCGTGGATCTGAGGGTCTGTGGGGGGGTGGATCTGAGGGTCTGTGGGGTCGTGGATCTGAGGGTCTGTGGGGGCGTGGATCTGAGGGTCTGTGGGGGCGTGGATCCCAGGGTCTGTGGGGGGCGTGGATCTGAGGGTCTGTGGGGGCGTGGATCTGAGGGTCTGTGGGGGGCGTGGATCTGAGGGTCTGTGGGGGGGCATGGATCCCAGGGTCTGTGGGGGCGTGGATCTGAGGGTCTGTGGGGGCGTGGATCTGAGGGTCTGTGGGGGGTGTGGATCCCAGGGTCTGTGGGGGGCGTGGATCCGAGGGTCTGTGGGGGGTGTGGATCCGAGGGTCTGTGGGGGGCGTGGATCTGAAGGTCTGTGGGGGGTGTGGATCTGAGGGTCTGTGGGGGGGTGGATCCGAGGGTCTGTGGGGGGTGTGGATCCGAGGGTCTGTGGGGGGCGTGGATCTGAAGGTCTGTGGGGGGTGTGGATCTGAGGGTCTGTGGGGGGCGTGGATCCCAGGGTCTGTGGGGGGCGTGGATCTGAGGGTCTGTGGTGGGTGTGGATCTGAGGGTCTGTGGGGGGGTGGATGCGAGGGTCTGTGTGTGGGGAGTGTGGATCTGAGGGTCTGTGGGGGGCGTGGATCCCAGGGTCTGTGTGTGGCGTGGATCTGAGGGTCTGTGGGGGGGCATGGATCCCAGGGTCTGTGGGGGGTGTGGATCTGAGGGTCTGTGGGGGGCGTGGATCTGAGGGTCTATGGGGGGGTGTGGATCTGAGGGTCTGTGGGGGTGTGGATCTGAGGGTCTGTGGGGGGTGTGGATCCAAGGGTCTGTGGGGGGGTGTGGATCTGAGGGTCTGTGGGGGGGGTGTGGATCCGAGGGTCCGTGGGGGGCGTGGATCTGAGGGTCTGTGGGGGGCGTGGATCTGAGGGTCTGTGTGGGGGCGTGGATCCGAGAGTCTATGTGGGGCATGGATCTGAGGGTCTGTGGGGGTGTGGATCTGAGGGTCTGTGGGGGTGTGGATCTGAGGGTCTGTGGGGGTGTGGATCTGAGGGTCTGTGGGGGGTGTGGATCTGAGGGTCTGTGGGGGGGGTGTGGATCTGAGGGTCTGTGGGGGGCGTGGATCTGAGGGTCTGTGTGGGGGCGTGGATCTGAGGGTCTGTGGGTGGCGTGGATCTGAGGGTCTATGTGGGGCGTGGATCTGAGGGTCTGTGGGGGGGTGGATCCGAGGGTCTGTGGGGGGGTGGATCCGAGGGTCTGTGTGGGGGGGGCGTGGATCTGAGGGTCTGTGGGGGGCGTGGATCTGAGGGTCTGTGGGGGGTGTGGATCTGAGGGTCTGTGGGGGGTGTGGATCCGAGGGTCTGTGGGGGGTGTGGATCCGAGGGTCTGTGGGGGGCGTGGATCCCAGGGTCTGTGGGGGGCGTGGATCCCCGGGTCTGTGGGGGGTGTAGATCCAAGGGTCTGTGTGTGGGGTGCTCTCTCTGGGATCCATGCAGGGAATGGCCTCAGTGGTGAGCTGATCCTCCCCTCCCCATCGATGGCCATCCCGTAGAAATCCCAGGCCCTGCTCCGATACTTACCCCCCCCCCCTCATTACTTCGCATTTCCTGCTCAGAGGTCGGGCAGCATGTGCACACGTCTACAGGCGCGTGTACAAAGCCGTGTATATGCTAGACTGTGCGCCATCTTTTCCTGAAACAGGAGAATACTGCAGATAACCATTGGTAAGGCTGCATTAGGAGGGAGTAGGTGCGGTGGAGATCGTGCAGCCACTGGAGGCCAAGGAAGCCGCGTGCACGCACGTGCAAAGATCCGTGGGGAAGTTATTAAACCAAAGTTTCTGAACAACCCTGGGGCTGAGATGCCCAGGGCAGGCCACCCTGCTCCCGTGGGAGGTCAGGGGTGGTGGTGTGGGGAAGCCGGGCTGTCATGGGCCGCGGTGCTGGCGTAAGTGCAGATGACCAGGGGCACACAGCAGTGTCTGTCGCCCCAAGGAACCCCACCATTCAAAGGCGCATGACGCCCCGTTTTGGTAAGAGGGCTGGAGCGCAGCAGGCTCCCTGACACGCATTGGGAGAAAGGACCGGCTGGGAAAACTCCTACGCGACTGCGTGGGGTGGGGAGGAATGGAGGGTGGACGGGGCAGGATCAGTCTTTTTATTCTGGACTATTCTATATTATTTTGATATTTGCACCACGTGAAAGAGAATAATTTTTTTAAAAAAACCCATCAAATTAAAAAACCAGCACAGCCACATTGACCCGAGCAGAGGCTGGAGTCTGGAGCGGTTGCTTCTGCGTGGAGGCTGGCTGCACGGCCTGGTTTACAGCCTGCATTCTGTGTGGCCACCGTCGCTGGAAGTACTGCTCACCATGCTCCACGCCCTGGCTGTCCTCCCTGGAGCTGGGCCTTCCCTGTGTTTGCCTTTAACCTCGTGGGCTTAAGCGTCACACAGAAATTGCTTACGTTCTGCTTGGAGACCGTGGGTAAGAAGGTAGACTCCCCTTTCCATCAGCATCCATGATGACGCGGCCCTCCCAGAATGGGTCAGGTGCGGCCATCATAAAGGAAAGCTCACCCCCGACCACCCACGGACACTTTCTTACAGTCTGTGCGTTCGCCTTCGACTTCGGAGAAAGGGCTTGGTTGACAGGAGGGCTTACAGAACTTCTAGTATTACAAATGAAGCAAGGGCCGTAGTGAGGCCATTTATATTTATATTTTGCTGTATATGTCTGTTTTGCCTATTTATTCCTTGAGTTATTTCCTCCCTGTAAAGCACTAAGGAATCTCTGTCGAGTGAGCATTTCGGGTCCCACAAGTGAACCAAACAAGCATGAGACGTGATCTTTGCTCTCAAGAATCTCGTAATGAATTTAGGGTCAGGACATGTCCCCTCAAACGAGTTATGCAGAGATGTTCACGTGATCTCAGAGAAGATACCCTACCTCGACTCCATGAAACCCAGATACGTTTCGGAACCATAAAACACGTTCGTGCTTAGGATTTGGCGTCGCGCTCTTCCTCTCCTTGATAGCCAGCTTGTCCACGATACTGGGAGGTATGAAAATGACAACGCGGCTCCTTCTCCGGGCCGGAGGAAGCAGCGGGGCTGTTGTTTCCAGTGTGGGGATTTGCTGTCAGCTCCGTGGTGGGTGGCGGTGAGAGACGCTGGTCCTGGCCCCGTGTGGGCCGCGGGGGAGACAGAGGCCGCGTGACAGCCTTAGAACTACTTAGAGCCCGGCGGAGGCAGAGTCTGGCTCCACCAGGTGCTTTTGCTGGCTCCGTGACCACATCAGGAGAAGAGTGTCGTGGTTTTGTGTTTAGACCCTTAAAGCCAGCACTGGAGAAGAGAGCCCAGCCACGGGGGATGGGCCTGTGCTTTGTACTCACCTCGGAAGGTAGAACAAAAGAACCTGCTGTCCTTGTTTTAAGGAGGAGGATGGCTTGAATTTGATCGGGAACGCTTTGCACCTGTCGAAAAAGAACATAATAAAGCCCCCTCTGCACTGCGTAGACGCGAATGAAAACGGAAGGCGGGTCTGCGGCTTCCCCTCCGATCCTTAGCGCTCCTTGGTTGTATCATTATTCTGACAGATTTAGGTAATTGGCTTCCACTTCTCGGCCTGTCAGTTCGCCATGGGGTTCATAGGCTCTCTGAGGAACACTTCTGATATTCCTTCCAATGTGCCCCGCGCGCCTCCCAACTTTTAGTTCCACTGAGAATACTGGGATGTAGGTGCAATTTTTGTCACCCGCTCCTGAAGGCCTCCACCCTTTTCCCACCTGTCCCCCTTCCAAAATATCCCCAAACCCATCTGCCGTATCATCTTTTAAACAATCTACAAATGTGAAACACTCAGGGACCCAAACGCATGTGCTCACGACTTAGTCTTGTCTAGCGCGTTTAAACAGTACTCGCAGCACTGTGGATGTGCAGAGAGCTGGAGAATGATCTGAAGTCACGGTTGTACAGGCCTTTGTCACTGATCCACTCCTGCTAGTGAAGGACAAACACAATGTGCCTGGGCTTCCCAGACCCTCTGGCTCTTCCGCCCTGTCGTATGTCATTCTAGAAACATCGGTGGCTCCCTGTGCTAGAATGCCCACCTCCTGAAGTGACGGGCTTGTTGTTACTCCCTGGAGGGGATTTGTGAATCCATTCTGCGTCTTCCTTGGATTCCTTTTTTTTTTTTTTTTTCATTCTGGTGTCAGCTTTTTTTTCCGGGAAAGGTTTTGGGGTGATACAATTTTGGGGTACCTCCAAGGCTGATCATGTTTGTCTTTGTGGTTAGATAGGAGCGTGGAAAGGCGAGTCTAGATTTACAATTTCTACCCAAATGGAATGTTTTTGGTGTCTTCTTCCGTCTGGTCCTGCGTGTACCCGAGCCCCCGTGCGTCTGCACCACTACAGCTCGGATGAAGTTCAGCCATCAGCACGCTCTCCCCTCGCAGTTTCCCGCATGACAGAGCAGTGGGGTGACCCCCTCCTCAAGTTCATGAACCCCAAAACAAAGCAGGGCGCGCCGACGCTTGAACTGACCGGAGGTCTCTCAGGCCGGAGATGCTGCTCAGTTTCGTTGTTTGTTTTGTCTCTTCACACAAAGTTCTATGAAACCATTTCAGCTGGGGGGAGGGCTGGGCCGTTCCCACGGCTCTGCTGCAGCGGGGGCCTCTGTCCGCCCAGGGAAGGGGCTGCAAGCAGACCTCGCAGGAAATGGAGTGATCAAGGGAAAATCAACTTTATTGCTAGGAGATTTTTAATATAATTTTACTGCTCTTATGAAGGCATCACACAAGGGAGCTGCCATTTCGTGAGTCAGGTAATAAGGGCATTAATTTTTTCTTTTTTGGACAATGTCACCTCTTCCTTTGCTTTCCCCAAGTCCCCCTCCCCCTCTCCCCTCCCCCCCCCCCCCAGCCCTGACCACAGGTTACACAGGTCATTTTCTACATGGTGGCTCCCGAATAGCACAATTACATCTGTTCGGCTTCCTCCCTCCCTTTCTGAGCCTCCCCTATACCCCTCCTAAAAAGAAAACAAAGCAAAGCAACACCAAACACCACCACGACCACCACCAACAACCCCCAAGCCATGCTTCCAGTTCCTGGGATTGGTTTGGATGCACCGCGTTTTAGGTGTTCAGAGGAGTCAGTTGGACTGTGCCTGTGGACTCCTGGAGGTCCCAGCTGTATTTTGGATCCACGCAGGAGAGCACACACGGGCCGTCTGTCCTCCAGGGACTACGCAGTCCTGTTTAGTAAGAGATAAGGGTCCTGAGGTGTTGAAGATGCCCTATCTCAGAGCATACTGGGGCTGTTAGGTGAAGGAAACCGGCAGTTTTATTTGGTAGGGCACTTTGTCCTGCCCGGCCATTCTTTCATGTCCGTTAGCATTCTGCGTCAAGGAATGGATAATCCAATCCAGGAAGATGGGACTTTTCCAAATTATATGCATGGAGGAATTCACAGTTGGCCAGAGAAAACTAGGAGTATTTAATATTTTATTGCTAGGAGTAATGCAAAATGAGAAAGCCAAAGAAATTCATTTTGGTGGTGGTGGGGGGAGTTGGTATTTAGAAGAGCTACCAAAGAGGAGGAAAAAAAAAATGAGGAAAAAGACATTGATGGTTCCAGTGGGGGGAAAATAAGAAAGGCCTCAGAAAGCCAGGCTGGACAATAATGAGATGTCAGTGGGGAGAGGTACGCAGAGCCCTCGGGCCCAGGTCCTCCCGCACAGCAGCACGTGGAGGGGTCCAGCGGACGTTCATGCTCACACTGCTGGCCGATACTACCCGGCCGCAATAACCAAAACTAGCCATTCCTTAAACCAACGAGGACCGTCGCGCTCTCGCCCTGGGCCGCGCATTTTTTCGAGACGGTGTACTTTGCTTCGGTGGCAAGCTCGTTAGGCAGAGCCAGGTACGCGCGTGACTTTTCCGCAGAGGTCAATTGACTTGCCCCTGGTTAAGTACCTGTTCCAGAATCCTTATTATCTGCTCCCGATGTATTGTCTCATGGTAATAATCATCGCTGTTGTTATTTAGCCTCACCATCAGGGAGAGTAAGAGACAGCGTGGTTAACTCATAAGATAACCACTGGTAGTTCGGTGCTCGGCTCTGTGAAGGTGCTGGCTGGCCCGGTGATCGGGGGTCAGTGACTCGGGCTGAGAGCTGGAGCAGGTCTCCAGGGAGAGCACAGGCCACGGGCAGCCGGGCCCCCGTCCTCCAGCCTGTAGGAACTGGAGGCCGCCAAGGATTACGAGAGATTTCCTGTCTG
This sequence comes from Dipodomys spectabilis, assembly GCF_019054845.1. Taxonomy (NCBI): domain Eukaryota; kingdom Metazoa; phylum Chordata; class Mammalia; order Rodentia; family Heteromyidae; genus Dipodomys; species Dipodomys spectabilis. Next base: position 1,252,905 of record NW_024871391.1, on the reverse strand, counting down.
GGTTACTTGGCGCTTATTTCTCCTGCACGAAATGTTCAGCACCAGACACTTCCTGATCAGCACAGTATGAAGGAATAAAGAAAGGTAGAGGGACTCGGGGCTCAGTGGAGACACAGGAAGTCATCTTCGCCGTTGTGATTTTGGCAAGACTTTTTTAGGCAAGACGAAGCATACGTGGGAAAGGAATTGTTTTCCAAAAATACATCGTGCTTTGAAACCACGGCACGATTAAGAGACAAAGGGAGAGGAGACCAAGGCAGAGAACATGCTGGCAGTATGTGTGAATGACAAGACAGCAAAGTGAAGAGACGGCAACATGGATCCTGGATTTAAAATGACGGGCAGAACTTGAATGGCATCATGGGAAACCCTTCACCGTGCTGCTCATTCTGTGAGCTCAAATGGAAGAGTGAGGCCATTTTTCCCCCATATATCTTCTTGACAAATCAACAGCAACAAAGTCACAGTCCTACATGCTAAAGAGGCCACTGGGAAATAAGAACACTTAACAACCATTGGAGGTTGTAGTGAAGCAGTCTGATACGAGATGGGGAAATTCAACGTGCGCGTGATTGATACCTGTGCCTTGTAGGATTCTGAGCCCTGAGCCCGGCCCGGCCTTCTGCAGGATGCAAGCCCACAGCGCTGCCGTACGTACAGAAAAACCCCTAGAAACCACTGGACGCCCACCCGCAAACAGCGTGATAAACCACGAGAGACTTGGTAAGCGGATGTATATAAAACAGTTAAAATTAAGGTCTCACCAGATTTCCAAAACGGAGTAGACCGAGGCGGGTCAAGGTGCGTCTGACGATCCATCTGACGTCACTTGTACAGTTTCCCGAGCACGTGGAATTGTTTTAACGTTCTCGGATGCCTGTGCCAGTTGTGAAAACATTAAAAACCTGGACCAGTTATTTATAGAGTGAAGGTTGCGGCTCTGCGGAGCAAGGGAGGCGTTTATGTGTTAATTTTGCCTTTTTTTACTACACATTTTTGGGATTCTTTGTTTTCATGCTTATTTATTGAGTGGTGCCGGGGTTTCCGTCCAGCCTGTCAGTTTGTAAGTATCGCGCAAGTGGACCAAGGTTACCTCTTTTATCGTTCTCTCTCAGTTCTGTCTTAATCTTCATCTCTTCCCCCAATGCTACAAAGCGAAGAACTAGGAGAAGCCTTTTAACTGGTCGCCCTTTGCTGTACCCCTGACCAATACGTGTCTCCTGTCGGTGTATTTGACGGTGGCAAATTGTGTCCACACACACAGCGTGGTGCTTGGCGTGTCCCCTTCCCTCCGGGAGCATCCGGAACTTTCCTTGGCGATTATGTCCATCAGGACCAGGTGCAGCGCTCGCCTGGGGTGTTGGCGGTGTTTGGGGTGCTGAGGTCCCTGGCCCCTGTGCTTTCTCTCCTGCTCTCTGACCCGCAGCGGCGGGGCTGGCCAGCTCCGTAGCTGCAGTCCAGCGTGCCCAGCTCCGTGTTCACGGCATGCACGGGCCCGGCACCCCGGGGACCCCCACGGAGCCCCCCCCGGCCCTGCACGCGCCGTGTGCACCGCCCAGGGCCACGGCCGGCCCCGCAACAGGCCGGCAGCCCGGCCCCCAACAACGCATTGTTGGATTGTCTCCAACCTCAGTCGCTCGCTTCGTGTGATAAAGCAGGGTTCAGGGTTCGGGGTTCGCAATCGCAGCCACCTCGACGCGCTGGTGCAAGGGGCGACAGGCTGCAGCCCGTGGCCTGGTCGTGGTCTGGGCACGTGTTAACCGCTGCTCCTCGGAAGGTTCAGGAATCCAGGCAGGCCGGGCACGGCCAACCACATTCATTGGTGCTCGCTCGCTCTACATGTCAGTCATTCAGCTCTGGGGTACGCGGCCACCGATGTCTGAGAAAGCCCCGTCCACCGTCCACCGCCTGGGGTGTGGGGGAGCTGGCCAGTGTGTGTGTGTGTGGACCCAGGGGGACCCCCCCACTACTCCAGGCTGGTAATGCTTTGTGCACACACACACAGACACACACAGACACACAGACACACAGACACACACCACACAGAGACACACACACAGACACACACACCCAGACACAGACACACAGACACACCACACAGACACACACACACCACACACACACACACTCTCACACACACCACACAGACACACACACACACAGGCACACAGACACACACACAGGCACACACACACACACACACACACACACCACCCTGCAGGCAGGACGAGGTGATGACTGTGGACCAGGCCCCTCAACCCGGCTGGCTGCCCTTGCAGAAGACAGAGGGGTCGGGGCGGGGGGCTGAGGGGCGGGAGAGCCGGGGGGGGCGTCTGCAAACCCCCCCTTCTTTGTGGGACGCGGCGCTGGGAGACAGTCCAGCAGGGATTTCTCAGGCTCTTTCCTGCTCCCCACGGTCTCTCGGTGGGGACTTCTGTTTCCTTTTAAACAGCTCCCATCTACCATGCATTTGCCTCAAAGCCGGAACAAATGCCCAGTGTGATTGCCAGGCCTCCTCTCCATGACTGCACTGACGACAACTCTGGGGGGAGAATGACTGAGTGTTTGGATGTGTGCTGGCGGCGGTGCTTTGCCGGCTCCCAGAGTCCTCGGCGGGGCTGGGCCGCTGCGGTGCTGGGAACGCCACCCCCAGTCCGTCCTGGGACTCCAAGGTGCTCAGGAGCGCCGGGAAGGGGTCTCTGATGGCGGATGAAGTGCGGTTTATCCGCACCGTGTCAGCAGCCCTGTCCACTGTCTTTGATGATGTCCTTGGGAAACGCCAGGCCCGTGGGGCGCTGGGTCTGCCCGCCGCGGGCAGCTCCAGCCTGCGTGGACTGACGGAGGCTGCTGTCCGCACAGAAATGTCTGTGCGCCGTGGCCGTGCGTGTTTTCTACCGACGTGCACGTGTATGGGCAGTGGTTCAGCAGCACTGGCTCCCGCTCAGGGGCCCCGCGGGGCGCTCCCGGCGAAGGGGACAGTGCGGCCGCCCGCCTCTCTTCTGATGGGAGACAGTCGGCCGCGGACGGCGCTGGCATGCACGCGGGTCTTTCTGAGGAGCGGGCGCCGTGGGTGAGGACCAGTTTGGAGCAGGTGTGGCGTCCGTGCGTCTGTCCGTCCGTCCGCGTGCGATCGGTCCCCGCCACGTCGTCTAGGCCGCATATTTCACCGTGAGAAAATGTAGTCTGTTTCTCGTTTTTCTCCAGTTCCATGTAAATAGCAGATTTATCTTTTAGGGCCCCCCCCCCGCCCGCCATCAGAGGGGAAGTTCAACTGCTTCATGTGTCCCCCTGGGTTTTCTGGACGTCTTTACACTCAGGGCTGTGGATTGTAGACTTAGAACTCTTTTGATTGGAATAGATGTTCCCCAGGGCTGGTGATCCTAGAAACAGCCCCTCCCTCCCGCTTCCCCCCACTCCTTCTCCCCAAAGGAGGGAGCTGACCTGGACCGGTAATGTGTATCACATGCCCCAAATCCAGTCAAAACACTCATAATGTAAACCCCATCAGACGGAGCCTTCCAGAGGTTTTTCCATAGCAGACCCTTAGGGACACACCCTCCGGGCTGCGCTCTCCGCGCTCGGCCTAGGCTCACGTCCTGAAGCCAGCTCCCCGCGGCTGCCGCGGGCAGCGGCCACTACTCACCATTCCCAGCGCACCTCGGCGCCAGGCACGGCGCTCCCCCCCCCCCCCCCCCCCCCCGAGACAGGCGCCGGCCACGGGGACCAGGAGCCTGACGGTTCGCGACCTCTTTCTCGTCCTGTCAGCCAAATCCCGGCATGAGCTGCACACCCACACCCCAGGCCGCTGTAGAACCTCCGTGTATGTGTCTTTCAAAAATGCAAGTTGAGCCCAACACTCCCCTCGTGTAAGAAATGGACAAGGTCTGAGCACGGAGGGAAGCGAGCTTCTCCTAAACAGAAATGGAAGAGGCCCACAGCTCCGCGTCTGCAGACACACGCTCCACCCAACCCACGGCTGACCGTGGCGCGGAGCGACGAGGGGCAGGAATATCACCGACAAGTTCACGCAGCAGCGCCTAGGCGCGCTCGCAGGCAGATGTGTTCTAGATGCCGAGAAAGCCAGGCCGCCCTTTTTCCAGCAGACGCCCCACAGCCGGCTCAAGGGGAAGGCCGTGTGCAGATTAAGAGCCGCTGTGAGGTCCGGTTGATGGCAGGCAGGAGACAGGAACGCAGCCGGCTCCCTTAGGTGATGCTTGAGTTTGTGGGGTGATTCTGGGGTACCGAGCCCGGCACACCCTGACCACTGGACTTGCAGACCCCAGAACTGGGAACCATACCCCACTCCGACCTGAGCTGCCCGGGAAGCCTTGGCCAGCTAGCACGGCCACGTGGTTTCGGAACGAGCAGAACGACGGAGGCTCTCCCGGCTCACCCCCCTGGACTTGGACCCCTAACGTTCCCCAAGTCCCACATGTATCAGACTTCAGTTGGGCCTGTGTTCTGTTCCATTCAGCAGTGTTTGATTCCTACAGCCCCAAAGTGCTTGACTACGTCAACATGATGTGGATTTAATATCTTACTGTGTCAAAGGTTTCAGCGCTTGTATAATAGGGTACTATCGCAGATTATTTCGTTTTTATCTGATCTTTTCTCATCCTTGCTTTAGGATGTTTCTCCCATTGTTTCAGATGAGGACTTGATAACGTATTATCTTCCCTTATTCGATTATGATCACATTTCGCATATATATTAGTTTGAAATGAATAAACACTTTTATCGTCCTCCCATCGAAGAAACATCTTTCCACTTAGTTCAATATTATTTTATGTCACTTAGTCTATTTCTGTTCAGACCTCCTCACGGATGCCTCTCGAGTGTTATGCTTGTTTTCATACGCCGTGTTTCTGTCTTGTGAGTGGCATCAGATATGAGATATTCCCTTCTATTACTTTATGTGTGAAAATGTTTATTTTTTTTAGAATTTTCTGTCGGTCATGGGGCTGAAAATGTTTATATCTTAATTTCTCTCCGTTTTCATATTTTACAGGTGTCTCAAGATTGCCGGAGAGAAGAATCACATCATCTTGTAAGTTTTGTTTTCCAATTCGATATCTCTGACTTTAGTATCGCATGTTGCTAATTTGCTAGTTGTGTTGAATAGGGTAGTTCCAAATTCTGCCATAGAAATCATGTTCTAGCTGAAATGTGTACTTTTGCAATATTTTAGAACGTAGTCCTCCATGGTTAGTATATCACTCTTTTTTTTCTAAATTGGGTATACATTTTAACTTTTGACAAATATGTGCTTGACATATATTAAAGAACATGTTTTCATTTGACTAATACCATAGACTAATACACTACCTGTTACTCAGCAGAATGTACATTTCCGTGATACATTTCTGAGATTTCAGTCAGCTGTTTTCTGCATGATCCATTGAGTTTTGAGTTTGAGTGTGGTGTTGACTATGATTCGTCATTCTTACGTAGGACGCGCATTAAATTTTATGACTGCCTTCCCCCCTTCCTCTGCCCATTTTTCTGCCCCCTCCCTCCCACTGCCCCTACAACAGCTCTCAATTGCCAGATTGCCAGTGTTCATTTCACCGCACTGTGAGTTTCTCTACAGAGTTAGACTGTTCAAATGCTCCCCTTGTAAGTACCATACTTCAGTTAATACATGTGTATTCACTTGCATACTAACCCGTATATGTTTCTTTGTACACTTATAAATTACAAATATGCAGGCAAACGTGTCCTCTGTCTCTGGACCCGATTTCACGTAACATGATTTTTTCTTCCCCAAGGTCCATCCATTTCTTTACAAGTGATACAATATTATTCTTCCTAATGGAAGAATAAAACTCCATTGTATGTGTGTGTATATATATACATATATATGCATATGTATATACACAGATATAGATCACATTTTCTTGTCCATCTATCCATTGATAACTTCTGAGTTGTTCCTTACCATATTTCCAATATCAGATGGTTGCAGATATCTGGATTTATTTTGAGGTCTTCTATTCCATTGTTTTTTCTTCCAGAACCAAGCTGGTTTTGTTACTGTAGCTGCGCAGTAGTTGAAAGTCTGGAATTATTATACTCTAGTACTATGTTTTGTGCCCAGTGTTGCTTTTGGGATTCAGGGCCTTTTGTGGCTCCATATCAATTTCTGGATTTTTTTTTTATCTCAGTGAAGAACAACATTGGTATCTAGATGGATATTTCATTGACTGCCTTAGCCATTTTCACGATATTAATTCTGCCACTCCAGGTACATAGGAGTTCTATTCGCTTCCTGTTTTCTTTCAATTTCTTTCTTTCAAAATTTATAGTTTCCACTGTAGAGATCTTTCACCTCCTCGGTTAGGTTGATTCCTAGGTATTTCATTTTTTGAGCGTATTCAAAATGGAGTTGCTTTCTTGATTTCATTCTCGGTCTTCTCATTGCTGGCATATAGAAAATCTACTGACTTTTGTGAATTTATGCCCTACTAGTTTGCCAAAGCTATTTATCAGCCCTAAGACCTTGGGAATGTTGTCTCTAAGGTCCTTCAGCTACAGGAGCATGCATTCTGCAAGTAGGGATCATTTTACTTCTTCCTATCTGAATCTCTTTTATATCTTTATTGCCTTATTGTTCTAGCTAGGAATTCCATTACTGTATTGAAGAGGGGCCGGGAGAGTGGACAGACAGCCTGGCCTCATTCCTGGTCCTAGAGGCAGTGGGTTTAGTCTTTCACCATTATTTAGTATGATGTTGGCTGTAGGTTTGTCATAAAATAGCCTTTATTATGTTGAGGAATATTCCATGTGTTTTTAGCTTCTTCCAGAGCTTTTTTCAAAAACACGCCGGGTCTTGTCCAAGGCTTTTTCTGCCTCTACTGAGATAATCATGTGACTCTTGTCTTTGGTTCTGCTAATGTGTGCCTTGCATTGATTGAGTTACATATATTGAACCAACCTTGCATCCCTGGGATGAATGGTCACAGTGGGTGGTGGTTTTTAAAATTTTTATTATTAGTTGCTGAATTCACTTGTCCAGTATTAAAGGGTTTTGCATCTAGGTTCATCAAAAAAAATTGGTGATGTATAACTGTGAGCAAATCCATTGTACTTATACGTTGATTTGTTGAATGATATCTCCTCTATCCAACTACTTAAAGATAAAGATATAGTCTTAAAAAGGCAGAATGTAAAGTAGAAAGATAATCTAGAGTAAAATGAATAATTTTACAGAGTTTCACAGGATAATTTTAGAAAATAAAATAATTATTCATTGGGAATCTGGTCAATACTTAAGTATAATGCCTTTGTCACATAGTATGTCAGTGTTTGAAGACTTCGCTCATAAAAGAAGGAATTTCTAGTTTCTTTTAAGTTTGGCCTTCATTAGTTATGTGATGATAAATCACAGAATATGCTTGTTTTTTCATACACCTTTACACCACTACCTACAGAAAATTCTGTAGCACGTAGGCTGTGCAGGACCGCTCTTCTCCTCCATGATACAAATCAGGTCCAGAGTCTCACAGGGTTAAGATTTTTATCCCTTTGAGTTATGTGGAATCCTTCTCAAATAAGGTGGTGTTTTTTGTTTTTTTTTATTGAAAACATTTAATTTGGCAGTGTCTTGTTGTTCACAGGCTGCTGTTGACCTGAGCCTCATAGCTCAGCGAGGAGTTTGAGATATGTACGAATAAGTTACTGAGCTCTTCGTACGCTAGGTGTGTGCCGTTGTATGATTTTTCTGTAACTTACCTATTTATCACTAAGTTCACTTTAACTTTCAAAGGCTGGGGGGGTTGACATTTTTTTTTTTTTTGCCACCACAACTTTTATCTTTGTTGGTTAAAACAAACTGAGATTAGTTTCGAAAACTGAGCATTTAAACAGGTTCTTACTGACTTCCTTGGGATTAATAATTCATATATTTTATCGCATGCAGGGCGTTTTGGTAAGTCCATTATACCTATATTTTCTGTACCGTCAGTAAATTTTGTAGCTCTTAAAAATCCATGAAATGAAATATAGGTCTGAAAAGCCATAACGCTATCAAGGCATTAATATTTATGCAGCTCTTTCCATGACAAACCGTCGGAAAGGCTCTCCCCTAAGGTAGCATGAAATGAAAGAAGGGGGTGTGGGTGGTCAGGGGGCGGGAGGCGACTTGGAAAGGAGTGGGGTGGTCTGCCGGGGCGTGGTGGAGCAGTGTACCACCCCCTCACGGGCCCACGCGGGTGACCCGTTCTGTGCTGTCCTGTTGTCTGGGGTTGGATAGGGGCGGTGGAGGACCAAGGGCAGGGGGGCCACGTGAAGGTTGTATGAGTCTCGTGGAATCATCCGAACTTCCCTTGAAGACGAGGCCCGGCCGACGGAGCCCGCCTGCCCTTTGCATGCAGAGCGAGACGGCGCGGGGTGGCATAGTACACAGGCTTGAACAAGGTGCGCGGCTCCAAGACGCCAAGCGGGCGTGGCGAGCCCGAGCCTCCCAGGGAGCTCTGCGATGCTTCACATTACCACACAGGGAACGGATGGAGCGGCCTGACGGTGTGTGTGTGCGCGCGTGTGTGTGAGTGACTTTTTAATGGAGAGTAAAATACCAAGAACATGAAAAATTCAACGCTTTATGCTAATCTCCCTATTACCACGTAGATAAAACTAATTTCAAAGGATCCATGCTAAGAGAAATATGGCTTAATATTAGAAATTAATGAGCTAAGCGTCTTCAATATTCAAATGAGTTCTGAGGGTGAAGCTGGAAAACCCAGCCAGGCCCGGGGGTGACCGTGGGCGGCCGGGTCTGAGTCGGGAGCGCGTGGCGGGGGCCGGCCAGCCCGGGGCCCGGGGGTCTCTCCTCCCTGGATTCTCGCTACCTGATGGTGGGCACAGGGAGAGGAAGGGTGGTCCCTGGCCCTCCCCACCGGGGGACGCGACAGTCGGGGGACTCGGGGGCGACCCTTGTTCACTGGCTGCTTTCAGGACCCCCCCCCCCCGGTTCCAGTGGAGGGAGGATGCGGATGGTGGACAGGCCAGGCCGGTGTCGGGTGGAGCGCGGCGTCTGAGGTGGTTACTTGACTCGACAACCTTCACTTTGCAGCCGTTGGAATGCACTTTCCAACTGATCGGCCACATTGACCGGCCACGCTGACCGGCCTTGCTGACCCTCCAGCCACCGGCTCTGGAGATGAAAGGTCATGTTTATAAACAGCCCGCCACCCCCACGACTCGGCCTCCCCCCCCCCCCCCCCCCCCCCGCTCAGCGGGAGACGGGGGCGCATCAGCTCCAGAAATCCCTCCTCCCAGGACAGATGGAGAGTTCCTTGGGTTAATGGTGTTTGGGCTTTCGGTCTAGTGCTGCTGACCCGTTCTGGCTTTGGTCCTTGGGGGAGTTTGTGAAATACATTGCGTGGCGGTACGTGCAACCGTGGTCCAGAGATGACCACGTGGCGCGTTAGGTGCTAACACAGTGCTCGCTCTCTTTCTCTCTTTTTCTCTTCTCCTTTTCTCTCATGATTAAAAGCTCTTAAGCAAACGGGCCTCAATGAAACAGCCCTGTGGCAGAATAAATTAACGCTGAACTTTTCAGTGTTTTTACCCTGGCTGACTTGTGCGTGAGTGTGTCGTAATAGTTTAATTTACACGCGTACTAGCTCTCAGCCGGCCCCTCCCTGGTCACTGCCTTGGTTGACTCTGTCTTCCTTCTTTGGGGGTTTGTTTGCTCTTCTGCCCTCGTCCTGGCCCACATCGAGATGTCAGCTCCACGCCACGGGTGAAACCCGCGCTGCGGAAACACTTTCCGTGAATGAAGGAGGCTCTGGGGTTAACCTCGCGCCCCCCCCACTCCCGGCGATCACACACCGCTTTCTGTAAAGGAAATGTAAAAAGAAAAAGCCGGGCGCTGGTGGCTCACGCCTGTCATCCCAGCTACTCAGGAGACTGAAATCTGAGGATCACAGTTCAAAGCCAGCCTGGGCGGGAAAGTCCAGGAGACTCTTATCTCCAAGGAACCACCAGAAAACTGGAAGTGGTGCTGTGGATCAAGTGGTAGAGCGCTCGCCTTGAGCTGAAGAGCTGAGGGACAGCGCCCAGGCCCAGAGTTCAAGCCCCATAAAAAAAAAAAGGAGGAGGAGGAGGAGGAAAGGAAGGAAGGGAGGGAGGGAGGGAGGGAGGGAGGGAGGGAGGAAGGAAGGAAAGTAAGTAGAGGGAAAGAATTAACTCTGACTTGCCAAAGAAGGAAAGCAAACCCTCTTCCATTCACATGACTTTATCATTATCATTATTATTTAGTCTTGTTTCGTCAGCCATCTTGATCCACCTAGCTTGTGGATGGCTGGGATTGAAAGTGTTCTGCCCAACAACTCTTGGGGACAAAGACAATCAATCGCCTGAGCTCGGAGGTTGGACGTGTGAGCTGAGCCAATCACCCCTGGATTACAGTCACCAGCACACGCACATGCACACACCCGCACATGCACGCACGCACACGCACGCACACGCGCGCACACACACGCACACGCACGCGCACGCACACGCATGCACACACACATGCACACACACGCGCACCCAACGCACACGCACACAGTGCACCCAACGCACACGCACACGCTGCGCGTGCACGCACACACGTACTTGCACACACGTGCAGACATGTGCATGCACACACAGGCACACGCACACGCACACCCCACCCCCACCACTCCCGGCCGAGCTGGGCGCGCCGTGGGGGCCATGGCCCAGCCCTTCCCGTCCCGTGTGGTGAATGTGAAATGCCACCTGTGACGGCTCTGCAGGTGTCTGATGAGGGTCGTGCCTGGTGGAACATGGAACACGCGGGATTGGAGGGAGCTCAGGCGGGGTCAGCGTGGAGGACCTGGGGCTGAGCGGCTGAGGGGCTGCGGGCACGAGGACCCCCCTGCCACGGCAGAGCCACGCTCCCCCGCGGCCGGCCTCCACCGCCACGCAGCTGCGGCTCCCGCGTCCCCCACCGCGCAGAGTGCCCCCGACAGAGCTGGGAAGGAGGCTCAGTGGTACGGTGCTGGCCTCGCAGGCAGGAGGCCCTGGGTTCGATTCCTCAGCACCACAGACACAGAAAAAGCCAGAAGTGGCGTGGCTCAAGTGGTAGAGCGCCAGCCTTGAGCAAAAGAGGCTCAGACAGCACCCAGGCCCCGAGTTCAAGTCCCAGGACTGGCAAGAAAGACAAAAACGTACCACAGGGATAATGGAGCCTGTAGGAGAGATGCCGGCTCTGCGGGGCGTGCTGCGTGGACGTGGATTCGCTGTGTCCCAGCCTCGTGGAGACAGCCCCTCTGCGTGGACAGCGGCTGCTGTCTGTGGGGAGATGGCTCCTGAACTTGAGCTCGACCACAATGCCAAGGCAGCGGGATGCGCAGTATAAATGAGGCCGGCCGCTGCTTAGCGTCTCCCAGTTCCTATAGCAACCCCTCCAATCTTACTTGCCCTTTATTGACCAGATATATTTTTAGCGACTGCTCACAGCAGAATAGAAAATGAAGACGATGAAAAAAAAAAAATGGAGGAATCAGACGGGGATGAAAGCCCCGCTTTGTTCTTTCTCCAGCACGAGTTCACTGATTATATCAAGGTCTCTGTGGCGTCAAGAACAGATTCCCAGTTCCTTGAATCAATGCCTTTGGAAACCCACGAAGTCCACGGAAACCACCAGCCCCTCTGGTGGGAATCCGAAGGCCGCTGCGTCCCTAGACAAGCGTGGGCCTGTGGCGGTGGGTATCGGCAGAACTGAGGCGCTGTTTGCCCTGCCCCGTCTTGCGGCGGCTGTCCCGTCAGGAGAAATGTACATATTCATGAGGAATGCTTCTCGGGAAAGGATATTCAGGGAGTGCCTCTTTATCCATCAAAACCTTCTCCATCAGCGCACAGTTTCTGGGCAGATCGAACGTTTATAGAATCATAAATTGACATTTATCTGACAATCCCATCCAAGGGCTTTATTGGACCTAAGCATTTTCAGTACACCGTCGGGGAGGGTTCTTTCGTGGGGAGTTAGACATGCGATCTCCTTGAGTTCTTTGAGGGCTTACTCGTGAATGAAATGTAAACACCGACTGAAGTAACAAAGAAAGAGTCAGATCAAAGGCTAGCACTTCACCTTTTCTGTGGACAGAGAAATCAATCACACTGTGCATCGTGCCACGGTTAAATGAATTGTGGCCCAGCACGGTATGCATGCGTAAAGAAATACTATATTGTCTCCCACATGCACACCAGATCACCACTTGCTTTTCTGTGCCTTTGTTTGACCCAAATTAAATTTACAAAAACAAGTACTTTGTTTTTCCCAACTCAAAACATGAGCTCGTGAGATTTCACAAATAATACCCGTTCCCTCAGACGCCGTCGCACGCACACATACTTACCCAGAGATTTTCCTACGTATTTATAAGACAAAAGAGGACGGAAACCATCATCACGTAGTTCTTAGAAGGAATTGAGGTACCACTTGTAAAAGTTGCATTTTGATTGGAAAGTCCACCATGAGTTTACTCGTCTCCTCGTTTATTTTTGTCCAACTCAACCAGGAGCTCCCGGAAGTCTTCCGAATGCAGACAGGATGCAGGGCGAGCCTGGGAGGCATGAAGTACCTGATAAGCTGAAACCGAAGCTGCTCCTCGCACATCCCATCCCTGCGAAAGATCGAATTTGCCTATAAAAGAATGCCCTTAAACAACGGCAAAAACTCTGTTCTTTTAAAACAGAAATAAGAAGGAATTTCAAAGCTTGCTTACATCTCCCCAGGACTTAGGCTATTTCCAGTTAAGATTTCACGCAGCACGAGATGAAAATGAACTGGTGACTTAATTCACTTCCAAGGGATCCATTTTCACAGTGGAAGAGGGGCACGGTCATTCAGGTCCCTGGGTCCCCCGTCCCCCCGCCCCTTTCCCCCAGGTGAGAGGAATAAATGGGAGCCATTCACTTGTGAACACATAAACACGGGACAGGGGGCGGGAGGAGGGGGGACAGGAAGTAAGTTTCCTGCCAGGGCTTGCTTAGAAGTCTGGTTGTGGTTGGCGTTGCTTGATCCTGCATCTCTTAGAGGAGGATGAATTACCTCCTCCCTGGAGCTGGAGCTGGCCGCCCCCCCACCCCAAGTACCCCGGCTCTGACCCTGTCCCCTGCACCAGGTCGGCCATGTCTTCAAAGGTCTGGTCTCCCTGCTTGTGTATGGCCGCTGCTCCTCTACAATGTTTGAGCATTGATGGATTTGGGTCTTGCTGAGGCCTTCAGTATTTTAAAGAGGATCTAGACAGGAAAGGACGGGTTGCACGTACAGAGGGGCATCTGTGTAATAAATAAATGTATAATATTATACAATATAATTATATTATGCACCCGGATACAGTGTAGAGAGGGTGGCTTCAGCCCGTCCGGCTTTGCCATTCAAGACCAAGAAAGCCAACAACAGCCTAGTGGATCTTTCCGGTGAGGACGGTGTGGAGGAATGGTGAACTCTTTCCGAGGTTAAGCCTTGGTGTGTGTTCCTTGGCGACACCTGGTTGAGGCTCTGCCTTTCCCGCAGAGTTGAGTGGAGGCCCAGGCACGCGGGGCGCACCTGTGCTGCATGTTACAGTGGCGCCATGACCAGATCCGGGTCGTCCACGGGAGGGCTGCTCCGTGGTAACGCCCTCCCGATTTGACCGTCACTAACTTCTGACCTCTGCCCTCTCACTTAACTATGATTTCTAAAAGAGCAGGAATGACTCCCTCTTGGTTGTTTGCACACGTGGCGGGCGCACACCGTGTTAGGACGCACGACCAGTTCTTTAGAACGGATGCCTAAAGTAATTCATTCCCCGGAGGCCTGACGTTGCGTGGTAATCCGGATCAGCACTTGTACCTCTTCCGTTGTTGTTAAGTTGGCGTGGAAAGCCTTGTCTGCTAGGACAAAAGGGTTTCTGAGGTTTGGCACGGAACCTGACATCCCGAGCCTCGACCGGACTCACCGAGGATCAGCCGGACTGGAGGCGGGACTGCTCCTACCCCGTCTCCCAGCAAAGGGGATGTTCTCCATCCTTCCTGTTAGAACAACCTCCTTTTGCTCGAGAACCTGTCTTAGTTCTGGTGGCAATGCAGCACCGGAAGCGTTCGGTGAGGTGCACGTGGCTCCAGCCCGGTGCCCCACGCCGGCCCCGGCGGCCATGTGCGGCCTTGGGATTGTGTAAGGGTGTGGGGTGCGGGCGTGGACGGCAATGCTTGCTGAGGGGTAAATGCAAGATGGGTGTGTGCTCAGAGAAGACCCGCACGTTGTGAAGAGAGGGTGGTTTCTGGTCCATCGGTTACAGGCTTCATCTTCACTTACATGACACAAGGTGTGTCACAATTGACTCTCATCAAGCCATGCCGGAAATGGCTCTAGATCACAGCCAAACACCCCTCTCTATTTTGCTCTTACCAAAACTTTTCTAGAAGTTTCTGATCAGCCCGTGCTGATCAGTCAGGTAGCTAAATAGAAATGAAATCACCTTCATGTCATCTTGGAGTGTTTTGTTAGAAACTAGTAGACAATTTACATTATCCACTTCTAAGGCCCTTTAGGCGTAAGTTTAATGTTAGCACAGAGCAAAATCCTGAACACAAAACATAATCTAAAACTTGCATTACATTTCTTCGGGTTTACTTGACAGTAGTTACCTAGGGGCGGCTCTCCCTGCCGCACCGTGCTGTGGTTGGCTGAGTGGATTTCACCAAACACGTTAGATTTGCATGATAGAAAAACGTTTTACAGGAATATAAAACTTTGTACCAACTGCAACAATATTTATGGTTATTTTCAGAGAGAGAGAGGAGATTATCTAAAAATCTGAGAACTTTGGGGCCTGGTTAAGGAGGGAAATATTATTAGGATATAATAAATATTATTAGGAAATAATCATTGTACTTCCAGAGAAATGAGTTTAAAAGTGATTTTCCCGCAGGTTTTCTTTCAGCACGGTTAACAGGATTGCTCATTTATTTTGCTTCGGTGATCATTCATCAAGAAGCTATCAGGGGTTCGTGTTTTCTTACAACGTGGAATTGGATACAGGCTTCAATAACATGCATACATCAGTTATCTTACTTTTGGATGAAATGAAAAACATCCTTTCATTCAGATAGATGACAGAGCCGGCATTGTTCTCTATCCGTATTCCTAACTGATTGAAGTAACCCACCATGACCATCATTATTACTGATGGACAAGTCTGCCTGAGACGGAGCAGATTCCTTATTACCTGGTCACGAACTTCCTCCCATAGGTTCTCCCCCATTCTCCCCTTTTCTTCCTGCCGTTTCCCTCCCTCCCTCCCTCCCTCCCTCCCTCTCTCCTTCCCTCCCTCCCTCCCTCTCTCCCTCCCTCCCTCCCTCCCTCCTTCCCTCCCTCCCTCCCTCCCTCCTTCCTTCCTTCCTTCCTTCCTCCCTCCCTTCATACCTGTACTGGAGTTTGAACTTACGGCCTTGATCTTTAGCTCAGCTTTCTTGCTCATGGAGGGAGCCGTGCATCCTATGTGGTGTTTTACTGCTTAGCTGGAGATGGCAATGTCGAAGACTTTTCTTGACCGTTGACATTGAACTGTGACCCTCCAGTGCTCGGCTGCCTCTTCCTTTCCAATGAAACCTTCTGCAGTGGTAACGCTGGAAGCCGTGGCATCAGATTTCATGATGGATGTCCAATGCCGCTTCGTTGTGTGTGGAGATACTGCCAGACGCGGTTGCTCCCCGCGCAGAGCACTTCCAAGTGTGGCTGTCTAACCCGCGGGTGGGGGGTGGTTAATCAGATCGAGTATTTGTAGTAAGTGGATAACTTCTTTGTCCACGTGTAATTCTGGAGAGCTGATACTTACCACCCGAGCATCTCTGCTGACAGTTTGACTACCATAACTAGTTTACCCGGGATGTTCTGTATCCTGTGCTCACTGTGGGACTATGTCGGGGGCCAGGAGAAGCCCGGAGCAGCGTTCAGTCCTCTGGAAGCTCCCTGGGGCCCTGGTGGCAACCTGCCACAGGGGGCGTTCCGTTTCTTCGTGGAAGAAGGAATTCCTAGTTTCGTTCGGTCGCAGGGAGCTGACCTTGGCTCTCAGCAGTTTTCCCGCCCGTAGTCCAGGTGTTCTGTACAGAACGGGGGGTGACGGGGACCGTGGGGGCTTCTGGAATGTCTCTCCCTGCCCGGGAGCCAGGTCCTCCCTGGTTACGCCCAGGGCGGTGGGGTGCCTCTCCAAGCAGGTGTTTCTTCCAGTGAGCTGGGTTGCTGTGCAGACTCCCACACCTGCGTTTTCTGTGGCGAGGTGTCTGATGCTCTGACAAAGACTTACTCGAGTGTTGTCGAGGTTTACGGTCTGGTCCTGGATGTGGGTTTAGGGTGTGGGCTGCTGCTCGGAGGACGCCCCCAGGAAATGCACAAATGTGCATCTGCATTTCTCCACGCGCGGAAGCCACTTGAGGGCTGTGGCCGTGCAAGGGACTGGCCTGCTCGCGGGCGGACCACGCCCCTCCCAGAGTGGGACACGCGGACGCCGGGGAGGCCCCGGGCACGTTCTCACGCCCAGCGATGGGCACCGGCCGCCATGCTGAAGGAGGTCTCCTGGCTTTGCTTCTCCACAGCGTGGCCTCATCTTAAACGGGGGGTGCGCGGGCTCCAGAAGTCGGGGCCTCTGGGGCTGGAGGTGAAATCGCGTCCTGCGGGGCGGCTGGGCCAGGCTCCGCTCCTGGGCTGCACAGGAGTGGAGGGCGAACTCCTAATTAAAAGGGGCCACTATCCCAGGGACGTACGAAGCCCCCTTCCCTTCCCTGGGGCCTGGGCTGCGGCGGGGCAGAGCTGGCCGAGACGCAGCTGCTCAGAGGCCACGGAGCCACGGCGTCCCTCCCGGCTCCGTGCGCTCCAAGTTACGGTAATTCTTCAGCAAATGTGCGCATCACCCCTTCCAGCCTCCTTCCTGCCAAAGCCCAGTCATCCAGTCACCCATACGTGGTTCGTCCCCAGGTGGAAGCAGCTGTGGAAAGCCAAGTGTGTTTGCGACTGTGTGACAAAAAAATAGAACTAAAGCCGGGCACCCGTGGCTCACCATGGCCGGTCATCCCAGCCACTCAGGAGCCTGAGATCTGAGGATCAAGGTTCAAAGCCAGCCCGGGCAGGAAAACCCACGAGACTGTGATCTCCAATGAACCACCAGAAAACCAGAAGTGGCTCTGTGGTTCGAGTGGTAGAGTGCCAGCCTTGAGCTGAAGAGCTCAGGGACAGCATTCTGAGGGACAGAGTTCAAGCCCCACAACCGACCAAAAAGTAATAGGACCAAAGTGTTTCACAGACGTGTGACAGTTGACAGCATGTGCGTGTGAAATTGCTTGGCGAGCATCACGGTTATGATCATAAGAAGACGAGACATAAAGAATCTACGGGAAGGGCACCGGTGGCTTACGCTGTCATCCCAGAGACAAGGAGGCTGAGGGCAGGAGGCTGGCGTGTTGAGGACAGCTGGGAAGGGAAGCCCACGAGGCTCCTCCCCACGGAAGGAAGGCGGAGGCAGAGGTGTGGACCTGGGATCTGAGCAAGGATGGGAGGCCGGGTCAGGGACTCGGAAGGTGAAGCCCGGCCAAGGGAGATGCCACCCCACCCCACCCCACCCCATGCCTCCCCCATCCCCACCCCCCCCCACCCCCCCACGCCCCCACCACCCCACCCCACCCCATCCCACCCCACCCCACGCCACCCCCCCCCCACGCCACCCCACCCCATCCCACCCCACCCCACGCCACCCCACCCCACGCCACGCCACCCCACGCCACCCCACCCCCCCCCACCCCCCCCACCCCCCCACACCCCCCCCACCCCACCCCCCACCCCCCCCACCCCACCCCCCCCACCCCACCCCACCCCACCCCACCCCACCCCCCCCACGCCACCCCATGCCTCCCCCGTCCCCACCCCACCCCACCCCCCCCACGCCACCCCACCCCACCCCACGCCACCCCACCCCACGCCACCCCACCCCACGCCACCCCACCCCACGCCACCCCATGCCTCCCCCGTCCCCACCCCACCCCACCCCCCCCACGCCACCCCACCCCCCCCCACGCCACCCCCCCCACCCCCCCCACGCCACCCCCCCCCACGCCACCCCACCCCACGCCACCCCCCCCACCCCACGCCACCCCACGCCACCCCACGCCACCCCCACGCCACCCCACCCCACGCCACCCCACCCCACCCCACCCCACACCACCCCACGCCACCCCACGCCACCCCACGCCACCCCCCCCCACGCCACCCCCCCCACGCCACCCCCACACCACCCCACCCCACCCCATGCCTCCCCCGTCCCCACCCCACCCCACCCCCCCACGCCACCCCACCCCCCCCACGCCACCCCCCCCACGCCACCCCACACCACCCCCCCCACGCCACCCCACCCACCCCCCCCACGCCACCCTACCCCAACGCCACCCCACCCACCCCCCCCACGCCACCCCACCCACCCCCCCCACGCCACCCTACCCCACGCCACCCCACACCACCCCCCCCACGCCACCCCACCCACCCCCCCCCACGCCACCCTACCCCACGCCACCCCACCCCACGCCACCCCACCCCACGCCACCCCACGCCACCCCACGCCACCCTACCCCACGCCACCCCACCCCACGCCACCCCACCCCACGCCACCCCACCCCACGCCCGGCCCCTCCAGGCCTCTACCCACGCTCTCTCCCAACTTCCGTCATTTTAGCTAAAGACCGTGTCTTTATGAGTGTACTGCTCGGTATTTCTCAGATGACATACTTACCTCGTTAAATTGCCCAACGTCCTCTTTTATTTGTAAGTTCCGCTATGGTTTAACTGGAAATTATCTACATCCCATTTAACGACATGGGATATCTGCATGAATCAGATTTTTAAAATAATAACACCCACCGTAAGTTATCGGATAATTCCGGATTGGTTTTCTTTTTCTTTCAGTTCAGAACTAAAACTGAGGCTCAGAGTGAGTGATCTCAAGTTGGGGGGGGACGCTGTGTGACCCCGCCCTCCCCCTTCCCCCTCTGTTCTATACAACAGAAATTATTTGGGGTATCGTTTTCGCTCTTCTTATTCTGGTTGGTCGTATGGTTACAATCTCCACTTGGTTGCATTTTTGATGTAACACATCGAACTTACCTATTACAGCCTTTGTATGTGTGTTTACATACATGTGGATGTGGATGCATGTAATATGCATACGTGATGTGTTGTATATTATGTAATTATATAGATATATAATTTAGAAAGAGGGGCTCTATTCTAAGACACGTAACACACACAGATAATTAACTTTTTCAGCCAGAAAACATTATGGCTCTCCAATTGAAGTCTAGGGAGCCAAGTTTAAACAAACTTTAAATTCATTTAAATTTCAAACCACTTCAGATTCAGTGTGAGACACAGCAGAGATGAGCACAGCCGGGGCGAGGGTGCGCCCGCTCGCTCGGTGACGCTCGGTCGGAGCCGACGCCTGTGCGGGCACGCTGAGCGCGAGGAACCGGTTACACCTCCTCCCGGTTACACCTGGGGAAGCCACGGAGCGGAAGGCGAAGGCTTCCTTCGCTGAGTGGACGGGCGGGCGGCGCATGCACCGGCGGCGTGGCCTGTCTATTCTCGGAGGAGGCTGGGAAGGCTGAGCTGGCTCCGCGGCAGGCCCCGGCCGGCTCTCCCGCTGCCAGGGGCCAGCGTCACGGCCGCTCCCCGGCAGGCGGGCGCGGGAAGGGGGCTCCGGCTGTGCTCTGCTTGTTTGGCATCGCCGCGAGGCGCCGGGTGCGTGAGCCGCGCCGGCCCTCCCAGCCTCCTGTTTCACATCACCTCTGATGAATGGAGAATCCAAGGTAGCGTTTCCCATTGTCTAGACACTTACGGTAAAGTGACCGGGAGGGCGTTCGGTGGGCTTTGGTGCCAGCCTTTCATGCTTCATGTATCGGAGGGGACTTTGCTGTGTTCTCAGTGACCACACAAAGGAAGGACAAAGGGGTGACCGGCGACGGTGTCATTTGGATTCAGTGTCTAGTGATGACATCTCCCTTCCTTAAACACTGCTCCTAAAATTCCGTTTACCGAGACAAGTCGGGCGGTCTTACGACACACAGCCGAGCGCACCGGAAAGAGCGCGGCAGCAGAGGAGACCTTTCAAAGTGATCTGTGGTGCCCTCTCTGCTTTGAATGTCAGAGCGGAGCTGGGGACCTGCTTCCCCCAGGGTCCGGCCGAGCCCCGAGCCGGGAGGAACACGGGCGGCAGGTACCCCAGGACCCCGGATCGAGTCCCAGCCCCGCCCGCACGCAGACACTGTCAACGGGAAGCTCTCACAGGGGAAGGACACCGATCTGTCCAGCCCGAGTGCGGCCGCGCCTTTTAGATCACGCGTACAAACCCCATGTTTTTATTTCCAAGGGGGAACGCAGAGGGAATTTCATAACAAGTAGAATATTATTTATGTGTTGTTCTCCAAGTCAGGAGAGATCCAGCGTGCTTGGGCTGTTGATACGGTTTTCAGTTTAAATAAAAACACTCACCCCTGGGCAGAAGCACGGAATAAATCATTAGTAAAACAAAACAAAACAATCCCGTTGCAGAGCAGAGAGGGAAACTCATTCTTTGTGATCTGCAGCAGGACTGACGCTCAGGAGACCAGTCTTTTAGGGCGACGTTCCTTTCTAGAATGCCGGTCGAATTATTTGTGCATAGGAAAATACCGCACCCTTGTGTGTGCTGGGCACAGTGGTTTGGCGGTGGGATATGAGGATTTCCTTCACGTTTACCAAGGTGGGAAGGCCTGTCATAATCCGTGACCAGGGAGGGTGAGTCAGAAGTGCGCGTGCGTGGAGCTAAGCCTGTGTGGGTAGCCACCCTGTACCCGTGAAAGGTAAGGGGCATGTGGCATCGAAATCATTGTGTTGAGCCAGGCGCTGGTGGCTCACACCTGTCATCCTAGCCACTCAGGAGGCTGAGATCTGAGGATCGCGGTCCAAAGCCAGCCCGGCAGGAAAGTCTGTGAGACTCTGATCTCCAATAAACCACTCAGAAAACCAGAAGTGGTGCTGTGGCTCACGTGGTAGAGCGCTCGCCTGGAGCTGAAGAGCTGAGGGACAGCGCCCAGGCCAGAGTTCAAGACCCACGACCGACTCGAGAAAAGAGATGATTGTGTTGTAATAGAGTGGGATGTTTTGACAGCGTGGAGACCGGAGCTGTGTGGACTTGGTTCTCTCACTCACTCTGCGTTGTTGGTGGACGTGAGGCTTGCCCAGACACAGATTCATCATGCCACGTCAGCGAAGATTTGTCTCTTATCCTTCTCTCCCAAGTTAGATTCTGCTGGGCAGGGTGTCCATTCCTGCTGGGCTGGACCTGATGGACGCCAGCCGTTAGACCTCACGCCGACCAAAACTGCGCGTGTGTATGGCGTGCATGTGACTCGGTGGGTCCCCGGCACACAGGCCTGTGAGGTCTGAGAGCCAGCACAGAGCTGCCCGGCGGGCGGATCCCCGCTGCTGAGAGGCGGCGGCGGCGGCGGGGGGCGGGCTGTCCTCTCAGCTGACCGCAGCAGGACCGTGGCGTGGGCCTGACCGCGCCCGCGGCTCCCAACCCCGCCAGGCGCGTGTGCGAATTTAAAGCTTTTGGTGTTGATTGTGATGCTCAAATTCTCTTGGGTAGCGTTTAGGTCAGCAGTCTGTGACTAAGGTGAGTTTCCCATCCACAGCCGCGGTGCCGTGGTGCGTGTCCACACGTGGTCCATGCGTGTGTCGCCTGCACATAAAACCAACAGGCGTTCAGGCTCAGGCTGCCGGTGAAGCAAATATGTTCCGTGAGACGCGGGCTTTATCACAGATCTAGCACAGCCTTGTAGAAGGACCTAAAAATCACTAAAAGAGGAAGGAGAAGCCACCTCGGCTGAAGAACGAGCAAATCACGTCTGTTCTCAAGTCCGTGGAATTGCGGATGTCTGTGTGCTTTCCTGCCCAGCCCTTCGTTGGACTCTTGGTGTAAACTTGGTGAGGTACGGGCTGGGTTTCTGTAAAATCAGGTCCGTTGGAGGCTGGTGGAGAGATCCCTCCGAGAGCTCGTGGAGCCACGGCTGTGTGAACACAGAGGGACATGGTGGACCCGGCGCCCGCCCCGCCACCGGCCCGCCTCGCTGCCTAATGAACACAGCGAAAGATCCGAGGAACGTGGCTTCCACGCTGGGAGAAGGCCCTGCAGCTGCGATCTGAGGCCCGGGGTGCAGGGAAGAAGTACCTTTGTCAGACACACCTGACCTCACGTTCTGCCTCGTTGTCTTCGTGGATTTCTCCTTGCCAGATTGCCGACCTGTGGCCAGTGTCTGTTTTACAACAGAGGGGAGGGAATGTTCTTTAACACAGTAAACCAGTTGTTTCAAATGTCCCGGCACGGGGGTCCTACCTCCTTAGAGCCAACAGGGAGGTTCACTGGCTGGGCCGTGATAGGCACATTTTAAGGTTGATTCAGAAGTCATGTATTTATTCGGGCACACATGAGAAACAGACAGATTTGGAGGGAAGCTGACGTTGTTCCGCTTCGTGGGGTACCGAGACATGTCGGGATAGAAGAGAGCCTAGGGAATGGGAGGAAGCATTCACAAACCACGAATCGGGTAAGGAATCCGCACTCAACACACACAAGGTCTGGGGAGCTCCAGGGAACAATGCCAGAACCCGACGTAAAAGTGGGCGCAGTATCTGAATAGACATTTTTCCCCCAAGATAGATAAGCCCGTGGCCAGCAGGGTTGGAAAAGCCGCACATGATGGATCACCAGGGAAATGCATAGCTCCCAGCAGAAGACTGAAGAGAAGAGGCGTGAGAAGAGCAAGGCGGAGAGTTTGGTGCAGTTGGTGCGGCTACGGAGAGTCCTCTGAAAACGGAATCTACCAGGGTGCAGTCATTCCCCTTTGGAAACGGGATCCGCACATCGAAGAGGCATCTGAATTCTGAGCTGCCTGGGGTGCTGTTCTCAGCAGCCAAGAAATGGGAGCGGCCTAGATGCCCGTGGGGTGGTGGCACACGCTCCCCGTGGAGTTCTGGGTGCGGGCAGGGGTGGCACAGTGCAGGCAGCGTCGGGAAGGGCTCCTGACCTCCGTGGGAAGGGTTCTGTTTCCTCCATGTCTGTGACAGTCCTTACTTCAGACCACCAAAGAGAGACTCGTGCCTATCTCAGTAATGTGTTGGTCTTCATGATCATAGAGAGCTCTGTGTAGACTCATTCTCATTGCCTTCGTTCTTAGATGGTTTGCATGTGGGGAGCCATTTAGATTTTATTTGATTCTTAGCATTCTAGCTGGTGCATTGAAATTCAATGACTGTTTGTGTACTGAATTGGTGTTCCGAGGCCTCTTTCTGAATTCACTCACTAGAGTTATTGTTTTTTTTTTAAATAAATTGTCAGTTTTTCTCTGTAATAATTATGGTTTATTTTGCATGTAGAATTTTATTTCTTATCCCGGATTTCTGAAAATTTTATTTTTCTTGTCTTATTTCATTAGCTAGGCTCTCTAATGCAAAAGTGAAGAGATGAAACAAGACAGCCTTGTTTCGTGTTGATTTTATGTTCAACACAAAATCACCCATAATTTCCTCATTAAAACTAAGTGTATAGCCGGGCACCGGTGGCTCACGCCTGTCATCCTAGCTACTCAGGAGGCTGAGATCGGAGGATCATGGTTCAGAGCCAGCCCGGGTAGGAAAGACCATGAGACTCTTATCTCCAATAAACCACCAGAAAACCAGAAGTGGGGCTGTGGCTCAAGTGGTAGAGCGCTCGCCTTGAGCCAAAAAGGCTTATCAACCAGGCTTTGAGTTCAAGTCCCACGACTGACAGAAACAAAACAAAACAATGACAATAACAGCAACAAACTCTGGGTGTCTGCAGGGGTGCTAGCCAAGGGTACTTCAGTGCTAGATCACCTGCCTGACGTGTGTG
The DNA here is from genome assembly GCF_019054845.1 of Dipodomys spectabilis. Classification (NCBI taxonomy): domain Eukaryota; kingdom Metazoa; phylum Chordata; class Mammalia; order Rodentia; family Heteromyidae; genus Dipodomys; species Dipodomys spectabilis. The sequence continues at coordinate 1,228,960 of NW_024871391.1, read as the reverse complement.
AGGCCCTGGGTCCGGTCCCCAGAACTAGAGGAGGGAAAAGAGTATTTTTCTTGTGTTGCATTTTCTTCCGCTGGCTGTGTGGATTTATTATTATTACGACTACCCAAGATAGGTTTTTAATTTTGACATGGGACTGATCCTACACCTATCCAGGAGATAGTATCATTTTGTCCTATTCACGTCATGACTTTTACGACACTGAGTGCTGTAGGTTATTTGTGCTTCCTGCTTTTTCATACGATTCTGCTTTCGTTTTGTTTTATCTCCCAGTGAAGGGGATGGGACCGCCGCCTGTCCAGGGGGTGAGGCTCACACTGTACTACAGAGCTACTGTGGATCCTGCCCACAGAACACAGAACACAGATCAGACCTTTTTCCTTTTCTTCCTCCTGTCTGTCCATCCTCTATCTGTGCATCTCCTTTTTTCATTTCTGTGTGTGTGTGTGTGTATTAAGGCTTGAACTCAGGGCCCTGTGCTCTCCCAAGCTTTTTCAATGAAGGCTGGCGCTCTACCACTTGAGCCACAAGCTTTTTGGTGGTTGATGAGGATAAGAGGCTCACGGACTTTCCTTCCCAGTCTGGCTTTGCTCTGGGATCCTCAGATTCCATGCTCCCAGCTAGGATTACAGGCGTGAACACCAGCACCTGGCTCAGATATCAGTTTCTTTCTTTCTTTCGTAAATGGAGTTTTCTTTCATCCGTCTGGCTCTTCTCATTAGCTTCTGGATCATTTCTGACCGCTTTGGTTTCCCAGTAGCAGAGCCGGGCTGTTGCTGTTGCTATAATTGTTTGTAATGTGAAACGTGTGTCCTTCCTCTCCTCAAGATGAACGTTGCAATCTTCTAACATCGCTGTAACTACGTTCTACTGGTTTTTTTCCCTCTGCAAAACATTCTCCAATTTCTAATCCCTCTTCCAACCTAGACTCAAATAACCCTTGTTTCTTGATTTAAAACAAAGAAGTACTTTGTCCAATTCTATACTTTTAATTTTACATTTTGGTTGCTTTATTCTTTGACCTGCCCCTGCTGGGTGTTTCTTCGCTGTCTCAGGAGTATGCATGTTGACATTTGCTCATTGTATACTTTAAAATAACGTGTCTTCTACTGTTACTGTGCCGTGTTCTTTATACCTGGGCTTTCAATCTGATAATGTAGCTCAGATTTTCTATATGCTTGTTTTAAGACTGATAAATCTTTCCCTGAGAACTACTGAAACGTAAATACGATGGTGGACTTGTCTGATTTTTTTCATTTAGAGCTGTCAATTTTTGCTTTATTTTCCTTGAAACTGTAATTGGACTTATGTACACTTAAGATTTTTCACTGATTTTTGATGAATTGGTACTTTATCAGATTATCGTCTCGTAATATTTCTTATTATCTCTATCTAATAAAAATGTAGCCAAACTATCTTTCTTATGATTAATATTTCCACAGAATATCTTAGTCCATAAATTATTTTCAGCCTATCAAGTCTTCCTACAGGACTTTGCATAAGGAAGTATATGCTCAAAAGAGGCACACTGTTAGCGGTCTCATGATTTCTTGTAAATTTTAAAATAAATGTTGTTTTCTCTTCCTATTACGGTTTTACTGTTATCCCACGAGCATCGTTTATCTTTGCCCTTACAAACCCTAACCCGTTCTGTTTCAATCTGCGTTTCTGGATGAGACCCTAAAATACTGGGAATTCAAACTGAGGTGTCAGACACCGACTTGGGGACGGGGCAGACACCCTGTCCGGTGTCCAGGCGGTGCAGGGGCGCGGGGGGCGCGGCGCGCGGGGGCGCGGGGGGCGCGGGGGCGCGGGGGCGCGGGGGCGAGGCGGGGGCGCGGCGCGCGGGGGGCGAGGCGGGGGGCGCGGCGCGCGGGGGCGAGGCGGGGGGCGCGGCGCGCGGGGGCGCGGGGGCGAGGCGGGGGCGCGGGGCGCGGGGGCGCGGGGGCGCGGGGGGCGCGGGGGCGCGGGGGCGCGGGGGCGCGGGGGGCGCGGGGGCGCGGGGGCGAGGCGGGGGCGCGGCGCGCGGGGGCGAGGCGGGGGGCGCGGCGCGCGGGGGCGCGGGGGCGCGGCGCGCGGGGGCGAGGCGGGGGCGCGGGGCGCGGGGGCGCGGGGGCGCGGGGGCGAGGCGGGGGGCGCGGGGGCGAGGCGGGGGGCGCGGGGCGCGGGGGCGAGGCGGGGGCGCGGGGCGCGGGGGCGAGGCGGGGGCGCGGGGGCGCGGGGGCGCGGCGCGCGGGGGGCGAGGCGGGGGGCGCGGGGGCGCGCGGGGGGCGCGGGGGGCGAGGCGGGGGGCGCGGGGCGCGGGGGCGAGGGCGGGGGCGCGGGGCGCGGGGGGCGAGGCGGGGGGCGCGGGGCGCGGGGGCGCGGGGGCGCGGGGGCGCGGGGCGCGGGGGCGAGGCGGGGGCGCGGGGGGCGCGGGGGCGCGGGGGCGAGGCGGGGGCGCGGGGCGCGGGGGCGAGGCGGGGGCGCGGGGCGCGGGGGCGAGGCGGGGGCGCGGGGCGCGGGGGCGCGGGGGCGCGGGGGCGCGGGGGCGCGGGGGGCGCGGGGCGCGGGGGCGAGGCGGGGGCGCGGGGCGCGGGGGGCGAGGCGGGGGGCGCGGGGGCGCGGGGGCGCGGGGGGCGAGGCGGGGGCGCGGGGCGCGGGGGCGAGGCGGGGGCGCGGGGGCGAGGCGGGGGCGCGGGGCGCGGGGCGCGGGGGGCGCGGGGCGCGGGGCGCGGGGGGCGCTGGGGCGCGGGGGCGAGGCGGGGGGCGCGGGGGCGCGGGGGGCGCGGGGGCGCGGGGCGCGGGGGCGCTGGGGGCGCGGGGGCGAGGCGGGGGGCGCGGGGCGCGGGGGCGCGGGGGGCGCGGGGCGCGGGGCGCAGGACGGCAGGACGGGCGGGCGTGCTCGTCTCGCAGGCGTGCTGGCGGAATCAGTCACATTTTATGAGAGTTACACACAGTGCCGCATGCCACCGCCTACATGCAGGAACCTCGCGCTACCGCGCTGGGCCTGCGTCGCATCGAACGGAGGGAACAGCGCGCGTGAAGGTCATCCCAAAGCTGCGGGCGGTGCTTGGAGCAACAGGGTCCCCAACACGGTGAACGCGGCGCGGTCTGAGTGCATGGAGCGGTGGTGTGCGTTGGGTTACGCCCGCCCCCCAGCTCGCGGGCTCCGGGCTCCTGACCGCTTTCCGGTCATCTGGAGAGCGGCTCTGGGCGGGCTCCACAGAGCCGGGCCTCCCCCCCCCCCCCGCCCCCGCTCCCTGCCCCCCCCCCCCCCCCAGCTGGTCCCAGACGCTCAGCTGCCGTCTCTTGTCCTGACGCTCTGGGGACAGACAGACTTTGGGCATTTCACACGGTTATTTCTAAGATCCATGGGCACAGGGCTCTTTGGAGGGACGGTGGGCAGTCAGCTCGATTCCACATTGCTTCTGAGGAGAGGAGGAATTCCCAGCCTCTGTCAGCCTCCAGGCCCCGTTCCCCAAACCTCTGCATTCAGCCAAAACCCCTGCCTTCAGCCAGAACCCCTGCATTCAGACAAACCCCTGCATTCAGACAAACCCCTGCATTCAGACAAACCTCTGCATTTAACCAAAACCCCTGCATTCAGACAAACCTCTGCATTCAGCCAAAACCCCTGCCTTCAGCCAGAACCCCTGCATTCAGACAAACCCCTGCATTCAGACAAACCCCTGCATTCAGACAAACCTCTGCATTTAACCAAAACCCCTGCATTCAGACAAACCTCTGCATTCAGCCAAAACCCCTGCCTTCAGCCAAAACCCCTGCCTTCAGCCAAAACCCCTGCATTCAGACAAACCCCTGCATTCAGACAAACCTCTGCATTTAACCAAACCCCTGCATTCAGACAAACCTCTGCATTCAGCCAAAACCCCTGCCTTCAGCCAAAACCCCTGCCTTCAGCCAAAACCCCTGCATTCAGACAAACCTCTGCATTTAGCCAAACCCCTGCATTCAGCCAAAACCCCTGCATTCAGACAAACCCCTGCCTTCAGCCAAAACCCCTGCCTTCAGCCAAAACCCCTGCATTCAGACAAACCTCTGCATTCAGCCAAACCCCTGCATTCAGCCAAAACCCCTGCATTCAGACAAACCTCTGCATTCAGCCAAAACCCCTGCATTCAGACAAACCCCTGCCTTCAGCCAAAACCCCTGCATTCAGCCAAAACCCCTGCATTCAGACAAACCCCTGCATTTAGCCAAACCCCGGCATTCAGACAAAACCCCTGCATTCAGACAAACCCCTGCATTCAGACAAAACCTCTGCATTCCGGCAAAACCTCTGTTATATTTCAGTGTACTTTTTTTTTTTTTACTGACTTTAAAACCTTTGAGTGTTTAAGGGAAATACGATCAATACCTACTGTTCTTTAAAATCTAAATCAATAAGTTGCAGATGGTTCGTGTCATTGGATAGCCCAGTTATCCGAGTGTATAGAAGGAGGCCTGACATGATTTATCATACGAAATAACTACTTAGAAAGGCAATGGCAGTTCATTTGCAATTCCGGGGATAGGATGTCCCTGTCTGTCTGTCTGTCTGTCTCTCCCTCTCTCTGCACACATGTCGGTGACTGAATCTGGTCCCTGTGTCTGAGGTGCATGCAGTCGAGGCCCTCAGTGGTCTGAAGCTGAGCTGTCTCTGCCAGTGGCTTCAGGGCTGGCTCATGCATTGTTGGCGTAAACGCTCGGCGCGCACCGGTCACTGGGAGCTGCTCCTCGCCGGCCCTGTGGGTCAGCTCTGAACGCTGACGCCCGTTTTATTAGGGGCTGTGAGCGAAGGGACAGAGCGGCCCAGGCCGCGACCTGGGTGGGGTCCGCGGTCCCCTCCTCCCAGCACGTCGGTCCACGATGGGGCCCGGCCTGTCGGTGGGACACCACCCCTGCCCGGGCCTCGCGCTGTGCTCCGCGGGGAGGCTGGGTGCGAGACGAGCACTGTACAGAGAGCAGCGAGGGCCCCAGCCCCACGTCTGCTCTGGCCACAGGGCCGGAGGAGAAAGCCCTCCGCCCGGCCTCAGCTGGCCGCCGCTGCCCAGGGCCGCGGTTCGGGCCCGGGCCCTCGGCCGGCCTGCAGGGTGCGGGGTGGAATGAGCCGGAGCCACCTTGCTGACCCTCGGGGAGCCTGGCCCTCCTCCCCACGCTGGCCGCCTGCCCCCGTCCCCCAGCTCCCCCAGAGCTGCGGAACCACGGAGGGCAGGGAACGGGAAGCATCCGCCCTCCTCCCGTGACCCGGAACTCAGGCTTCTGATTCCTGACGCTTCATGGTCAAATGCATGTTCATAGAGCAACAGGCGTCTGGACCTCGCCATCTTCCCGTTCTACGCCCAGGTTGAATTTACGTCTTTATTATCCCTCTGTGTGTGTGTGTGTGTGTGTCTGTGTCTGTGTGTCTGGTCTCTGTGTCTCTGTGTGTGTCTCTGTGTGTGTGTGTCTGTGTGTCTGTCTGTCTGGTTTCTGCGTCTCTGTGTGTGTGTCTGTGTGTGTGTCTGTGTGTGTTTCTGTGTCTGTGTGTCTATGTCTGTGTGTCTGTCTGTGTGTCTGTGTGTTTGTGTGTCTGTCTGTGTCTGTGTGTCTGTGTTTGTGTGTCTATCTGTGTCTGTGTGTCAGTGTGTCTGTGTGTCTGTATGTCTGTGTGTCTGTCTGTGTGTGTGTCTGTGTGTCTGTCTGTGTGTGTCTGTGTGTTTGTGTGTCTGTGTCTGTGTGTCTATGTCTGTGTGTCTGTCTGTGTGTGTGTCTGTGTGTTTGTGTGTCTGTCTGCTGTCTGTGTGTCTGTGTGTCTGGTCTCTGTGTCTCTGTGTGTGTCTGTGTGTGTGTGTGTCTGTGTGTGTGTCTGTCTGGTTTCTGCGTCTCTGTGTGTGTGTCTGTGTGTGTGTCTGTCTGTATGTGTTTCTGTGTCTGTGTGTGTATCTGTGTGTGTGTGTCTGTGTGTCTGTCTGTGTGTCTGTGTGTCTGTGCTCTGTTCTTGCCCTGTAGGCCAGGCTGGTCGGGAACTTGCCTTGTAGCTCAGGTTAGCTTTGCCCCTGTGCTCTTGCTGGCTTAACTGCCCAAGCGCTGACATTACCCTCCAACACTGAGTATCTCTTTTTTTTTTATAGTCTACACATCTTCAGTGCATGTATTTTTTTCACCTCTGGGATGATGCATATTTTGTTCGTGAGACGGGTTACAAATTACAAACAGTTCTAACTCTGTAGGTAGCAACCTGATTTGTACTCTTTAAATGCTGAGTGCTTTTGATTTCCAGTCATTTAGAAGGGTGTATACGCTGTACGGCCGGCTGACTCAAAAGTTAGAGTTGCAAACATCCAGCGGCGTTCAGCTTGCTGTGCATCTGGATCCCTGGTGTGGATGTCCTTCCTACGCAAAGAGGGGCTTCTTCTCTAGAGTCAATTCCAATTTTATTTGTAACTTTATGAAACAATTTAAATATATAGTCAGTCGTGGGGCTTGAACTCTGTGCCTGGGTGCCATAGCTCAGCTCTTCAGCTCAAGGCGAGCGCTCTACCACTTGAGCCACAGCGCCACTTCTGGTTTTCTGGTGGTTCATTGGAGATAAGAGTCTCACGGACTTTCCTGTCTGGGCTGGCTTTGAACTGTGATCCTCAGATCTCAGCCTCCTGAGTAGCTGGGATGACAGGCGTGAGCCACTGGTGTCCGGCAGTGATGATATTTTTAGAGACCAGCTTGGCAGTCGCGACGTCTGAGGGGTGATTATTGTGACGGCGTTGCGGTCACCGGTCAGGGACCTGCGGCTGGAACAGCTCAAAGCTGGACCCAGTCGAGGCTGCGCTTAGCCGCGTACAGTTTCCTCATCAGCACACTCAGCCTCTTTTCTGGAACATGGACGCCATGTAAAGAGTCACCAGGGTGACACCTGCTCCTCAGTCGGGCGTGGCCGCACGTGCGGGAGAGAGGCACGCGAGCGCACGCTGCAGTGGAGTCAGGAGGCAGCCAGGACGGAAGTGGAAAGGGGAGCATTCTGGCCCAGTTCCCATCCGTTCCTTGCCCGGCTCTCAGCGAAGGACGCGGGGGAGGCGAAGCTCCTTGGTTAAACGTCAAAGCGTCACAGAAGTCCTTTGTCCTTTGAAAAATCTTCGCGTGCTAAATTTCCACCATGTCCCACACCTGAGTAAGGTCATTCCATTTTCTTTTCTCGTGCACACACTTGCGGAGTTCTCCATCCTCAGGCAAGCGCAGAGCATCCTGACAGCGGGGAGATCCCTCCTCCTCTCTCCCCCTCCCGTCCTCTCCCCATCCTCCTTCCCTCCCGTGGAGTGTGTCCGTGTGTCTCGGTGGTGTGAGTGTCCACTGGCACCACACCCTCTGCTGTGCTTCTGTTTCCAAGGCTGTGATCGGTGCGGGCCTCTCAAGGACTGCGGACTCTGGGCACACCAGTGTTACCAGCCTCTCTGGTGTGCAGTGCTTGTGGAAGTGTGTGCGAGTCTCTGGGCCAGGCCCTGACAGGGAGAGGGCAGAGAGGGTTCCAGAGAGACATGGAAACCGCACAGGAGAACCGTCCCCGGTGCCCAGATCCTAAGGCCTGGACACCTGCCAGTCCACAACAGGAACCGCGTCTCCCTTATACTTTGGGACAATATTACACACAAAGCAGTAAACAGTCATCGACAGCACATTTCTAGGTCCTATGTTAGCTACTCTAAACAGCAAACCAACCTTCCTTCCTCCCCCTCCCCTCTCCTCCTTATCTTCCTTTATTTCTTCCTTCCTTCTTTCCTTCCTTTCCCTCCCTCCCCTCCCTTTCCCTCCTTCCCTTCCTCCCTCCTTCCCTTCTTCCTTCCTTCCCTTCCTTCATTTCTTCCTTCCTTCTTTCCTTCCTTCCCTTCTCTCCCTCCCCTCCCCTTCCTCCCTTTCTCCCTCCTCCTTTCCTTCCTTCCTTCCTTTCCTCTCCTCCCTCCTCTCCCCTTCCCTTCCTCTCTCCTTCCCTTCCTCCCTCCTTCCCTTCCTTCATTTCTTCCTTCCTTCTTTCCTTCCTTCACTTCTCTCCTTCCCCTCCCCTTCCTCCCTCCTCCTTTCCTTCCTTCCTTTCTTTCCTCTCCCTCCCTCTCTCCCCTCCCTCCTCCTTTTGCCCATCCCTCCTTTATTCTTTCCTTCTCCCCCCCCCTACCTTTCCCTCTCTGTTTTTCTCTCTTCTTCCTTCACCCATTCTCCTTCTCTTTTTGTTTAATTAACATGGTTTCTCTTAAGAGATCAAAATCTTGACAAAATCTCAGCCACGTGTGACATTTGTGGAGAATTTAGAGAAGCAATAGTTAAGTGTTTGGGTTCCTGCATAATTTCAATTTTTAGATACTTTAGCCACATGTTTCTATTTATATGAGTAGGTCTGAATTCTTTTCGCAGTAAATAAATTTAAAAACAAAGCGTTGTCCTTTGTGGTTGCATTCCTGTGATCCATGGCTTCCCAGCTCATTTTGGGGTTGGGAATAAGAGATGCAGGAGACTAGTCTCTTGGATTTGGCCGTTTATGTATTGCGCTTTGAACACAATCCTGACGTCTGTCCGTCATGCTGTCTTCTGTTTATTCGGATGGTGGCTAAAACTCCTGCCACTTCTACACCATCTCCCCCCGAGACCCGTGCGGGCCACGGCTGCCTCCCCCGTCTTCTTTGGTGGGGATCGCATGCACAGGCCGGTGTGGTTGGCCTCGGTCAGTGTTTGTGTGTGTGAGGGAGGGGGATTGTGTGCACACAGCTACAATGTGCGTCCAGGGAAACACTTCCAGGACTGTGGAATAACTCTTCCGTACAAGTGATGAATTGCGAATCTCATCTGGGCCAGCTCTTTCGGGACTACATAAATCCAACCAAATCTCACAGCAATCCGGAGAGCATTTATTCAAGAAAAAAAGAAGTTCGTGTTAGCCACACAGCCAACGTGGTGCCTTCCAGCTCTCCTTTTCCCTTCCCATCTCCCGAGACAGATGGCCCCTCGCAAAGCCAAACCTTCAGCAACTTCAGAGCTGTGGAGGCCAGCGACGCGGCCCAGGCCTGGCCTTGCATGGCTTACACGGAATTTTCCAGAAAACCTTCATTGTCCCAGAGCCCATCTCCGACCAGACCTAGAGCTTGCTCTGCGCAAACGCTCCGGTTCCTTGCTCAGTCGGACGCCCAGGTGTCAGACATTGCCGGCATTGCCTGCAACTGTTATTACACCCCGGACGCAAAAGGCTGGACCCCAAAGTTACCATGGACAAAGGGGGTGTTCGCAGGAGCTTTAGAAAGTACGGACGGAGAGCCGAGTAACCGATACGAAGGCAGAGCCCCAGAGTTGACGGGAGGAAGAAAGGCTCTGCTCTGCGTCCCTCGGGGTCACAGCCGAGCCCCGTGCATGCTGCCCAGAGCAGCGTTGTTGTTCCATTGCGCGGAAGGCCTCTCTTCCTGGGGCTCACAGACCCCCCCACCCCATGTGTGGACAGAGTTGGTGGCTGAAGGGTTCAACGTTTCCGATCACCATTTGCCAACCACGACAGGTCACGCACAGCCCAACCGCTGGACTCCAAGGTTCCACACAGGGAGGCGAGCATGGAGGGCGATCCCCGTCTGCAGGCAGGCGGCCGAGTCGACTGCATTTACCCCGATGAATGTACACAGGGGAAACACGCACGGACGTTGTGACTTGTGAATCATGACACACCGACCGTCCGTGTATTTGGGAAACTTCATACCTGGAGAGATCATAAACGGCCGCGAGGAGGAGACCTTGTTCCAAAGCCGACACGCCACAGGAAGACGCTGATTAGTCATGAGCTCATTTTTCTTCAAGGAGGACCATTCATCAAAACGTTGCTTTCCACCTGTAATAAACGGGATTTGCAGGGGAGTGTGGGCAGGAGAATGGAGGGACACGGGGAAGAAAAGGGGAAACTGGGCCTTCTCTTCCTGGTCGGCCGGTCTGTGCGTGTGGTTTTAACACAGAAAGGCCGCTCCTGAAGATGACAGTTGCACCCGTACCGTTCATCCTGTCTAATCCTCTGACGGAAGGTGCGTACGGCCTGTCCTTTGATGCATTCCTCGCCCTGCTCACACCTGACTAGGAAGATGCGTGGGCCACGGCCATCGCACCATCTCCACACGTTATCACGTGAAACGTGAGGACAAACTGAACGGCACGCTGGAAAAATAAGAGTTCAGTAAGTCAAGAGTTCTCCTTCCCTTCCCGTTTCTCCTGAGTAATTCACCATCGTGTTCCTGGGCCTTTCAGAGTTAGTAAAAATCAATGATGTCAAAAGCACACGAATAAATGCCTGCTGCCACTCCAAACCACCAAGAAGAGGGCTTGAACCGGTGGGAGCTTACTTGCAAGACTTCATTCTCTCTCTCTCTCTCTCTCTCTCTCTCTTTCTCTCTCTCTCTTCCCCCTCTCTTTCTCCCTCTCTCTCCCCCTCTCCTCCCACCTCTCTTTCATTGGTCATGGGACTTGAACTCTGGGCCTGGGCACTGTCCCTCAGCTCTTCAGCTCAAGACTAGCGCTCTACCACTTGAGCCACAGCGCCGCATCTGACTTCTTTGGTGGTTAATGGGAGATAAAGAGCCTTTTAGAATTTCTTTCCCTGGCTGGCTTTGAACCACGATCCTCAGCCTCCTGAGTATCTAGGAGCACAGGTGCGATGTGGGAAGAAGGTGGTGGCATCTTTTGCCAGAATGTAAGGAGTTGTGTGTGGTCACGGGGCTGACCCCTCCAGGTGGTCACGGGGCTGACCCCTCCGTGTGGTCGCGGGGCTGACCCCTCCAGGTGGTCACGGGGCTGACCCCTCCAGGTGGTCACGGGGCTGACCCCTCCAGGTGGTCACGGGGTTGCATCCCGAACTCTTCCCATTGTGTCATCTTGAAACCAGAAGACAGATATTTGGGTTTCTAGTTGATTCTACACTGAGAAATTCATTATGAGGATGCAAGCCGTTCACCCCAGCAAAACCGGCAGAGAGTCTTTTGTGCTTCTTTTTTTTGCGGGGGGGGGGGGGGGGGTCCGGTCGTGGGGCTTGAACTCTGGGCCTGGGCTCTGTCTCTCAGCTCTTCAGCTCAAGGCTAGCGCTCTACCACTTGAGCCACAGTGCCACTTCCGGCTTTTTTCTTTTTGCTTATGTGGTGCTGAGGAATCGAACCCAGGGCCTCAGGCATGCAAGGCAAGCGCTCTACCACTGAGCCACCTTCCCAGCCCCCCTTTTGTGCTTCTAAGGAGTTAAACTAATAAGAATAAAAGTGAAAATAAACAACCTCTGTATGAGGGGAGAGGAGGAGAGTCATTTTTAATCCGCCGTGCTGGTTTCTAAGCAAGGTGCATGGCGTACCTCCGTTTAAAAAAGCAGAAAGATTTATTTCACCCACTTGAGCCACACAGCTAACGAGCATCTGAACTTAGGTCTGTCTGCTTTTCTAGCCCACGCGCTCATGGCTTTCCATGCTTTCTGGAAAGCGCGGTTATAATCATCTGAACAAACCAAGTGGGGAGCTAGATGCCAGGATTTCTGCACCACCCCTTCGTCTTGGTAATGGCCGGGTGGTTCGCGAGCCCTGGAGAACTAGAGAGCGGTACTGCCGGCCCCCGGGTCTCAATTCTGACAGCATCTGGTTCCTCGGCAGGCGTGGGCTGGGCGGGACTCCGGCAGGCTCCTGCGTCCACACGGTCTTCCCAGTGCAAGGGGAATGGACGCCGTCAGTCTCCACGTGGCAGTGGGGGCAGGCAGGGCACCGCCGGGTCCTCAGCCCGCCCAGTGCTCCATTCCTCCCGCTCCAGCCACGGCGTGCGGGGAACCGGGTCCGCGTGTTCATTTCCAGTGTCTTGGCACCACGTAGCGCGTGAATGAGAAGAGGGAGGATCTTGTAAGCAAGCAGTTTCTAGACTCGTAAAACCACTGGACTAAGCGCGCGCTGCTCTTCACTCAGATGGGGCAAAGGGCCCCGGGGTCAGCTCAGCACGTGGACTGGGCAGCTGTGTATCTGCTGCGTGGGGGCTGGCCGCCGCCTGGCTTAGTGGAGCCCTGGGGGGGGGGGGTGCTGGCTGTTGGTAGCAGGTGGGGAGCATGGTGCTCGCGGTGGGGTGGGCAGGTGGACCGGGAGAGGGGGATCAAACCGGAAATGGCTCCCAGCCAGAGTAGCTGTGAGCCACCGAGCGGAGAATGGAAAGTGTGTGCGGCCCCATTGCCATCTGTCTGAAACGGGCTGCCTGGCAGAGCGGCTCTCCTTCCAGATCCTTCCAGGTCCTTCCAGATCCTTCCAAGCTGCTCCATCTCAAGACCTCTGCTGCTAACCTCTTGCTGCAGACCCAGCGTCCCGGAGCTCTTGGCTTGCGGCCGCGCTGCTCCAGCGTGCTCTGCCTCTTGGTGTCTTTGCTGAGCGCGCTCTGCGGCCATGGTCACGCGGGAGGGAAGTCATGCTCCCGCCCCGGGCAATGCCGCATGGCTGTGCCTTCTCTTCTGGGGGTTCTGGGAGGCGATGTGGGGCTGCGTCCTCACGAAGCCTGCGGGGGGCGGTGGGGGGCTCTGAACCCCTCGCTCAGAGCTTGGACATGGATCACAGTGATCACCAGCTGTTCCTTCCACACCTCCAGGACTCACTTGGAAGGTTGCACGCGAGATGCTCGTGGAAACACTACTTCCTCCTAGCAGCGTGGTGACGCCGGGGAGCGTGGCTTTGCGGTGCATGCGGTGCGGGCCCCAGGGTCGCTCGGCTTTCCCACCCCAGGGCCAGGCGGGAGCTGCTGTGGTGGTATCACCATCCCGGTATAAACATCTAGCTGGTTCTTTTACTTATTATGTATACATTTTTATTTTGACACCTTACGGTCAGAGCAAGGGCCCTGCGGCCGGGTCTGGTGTCACCCCGAATTTCCTCCGTGAGTGGAGTATTCACAGGCCTCTCCCTGCCTTTGGATCCTGGAGCAACCCTATTTTAAAATCTCCTAAGCCAGCGCAAGCGCATTTGAGCAGAACTGGCTTTTAATGGTGGAGTACGCCTGGAAGACAGCGTGCCAAGACCAGGGAGAAAGCGGCGCTCTGCAGATCCGCTGCCCAAGAGCCGCGCCACCAACCCAGCAGAAGCCGGCCTGGGCCCCGGCTGGCCTAGCGTGTGCCGGGTCGCTGCTCAGACAGGCAGAGGACCACCACGGCCCGTTTGCTGGGAGAATCGGCCTGTGTTGACTTTAGTGTCTTTAAAACCCTCCAGTCGCTCGATGGCTTTGCTTTGATCCACTTTCTGAGCCCTCTTCTGACAGTAAAGCATCCAGGAGGGTGTGCATTTTCCAGTTGAATCTTCAGTGAGAGACGTTGGGAGAGTGTATCAAAATCTGTAACAACATCCAAGAGCCATTGCGTCTGGTGTGTGTGTGTGTGTGTAAAACAGTTGAAACTGGGCAACAAAGTCAACACAGAAGGAGTAAATTTCACCCTTCTCCACATTCTCCATCCTCCAGGCCCCCACCACCATCTTCCCGTGAGTCTCCCTGCAGTAGTGTTTGTGAGTGTATTCTGAACTCCTACTAGATCTGTCAGAATGATCCTTCCGAAGCCGACCTCTCCCCATTGCTCCATTCGGGCCACGTAGTTACGCGTTTTATTTCGAGATTTAAAACATGCTGGAAGTAATTTTGCTTATCAGAAAAAAAAAAAACAACCCTGCTTAGGTTTTTCCATGCTCATAAATAATAGTGCCTGGCACAGAAATCTGCGTGGATATACTTTAATGCAGAACGAAATATAACATATGTGGTGTACGAATTTAAATTAAAAACTTTCCCCCAAGTATCTCCATAGAATAAATCATTGTGAGAAATGCTCACTCCCCGCCCACCCCCCCCCCCCGCTATACTCGGACGACTCCCTCTGAAACTCTCCACTGTGAGCCAGCGTGAAGCCGGACCTCAGCCTCATGGCTGGCCCGTGTGACTGGTGGACAGAGATTGCCCCCTGCGAGCCGCCAGGCTGCTGATTTTACACCCTCCACCATGACTAATCGCAGAGCCGCGCGATGCGGAAGGAAGATGGTATTTAGACAGCTACAGGATTTCAGTGTGACATTTCTCCGTTTCCTCTGTTTCTTCCATCTCTCCACGGGTTCCTAAGTTTCGGCACTGACAGAAATGCTGTGTTTTAATCTTGGAGGTTTTTTTTTTTTTTTGGTCCCATATTTTTATTCTTGAAGCAAGGAAAATGAGAACTTAACTGCTTGGATGCATAATTTGAAGTGAGTTGAAGTGGTAGGTATTAATGAAGTGTAACAAGCCTAGAGCTAGAAGAATTTTAAACCTCTTTTTATTATACAACCGGAGCCTCGGTTACCATTGGAGAGCCTCATTTGCTCTTCAGAGAGACTCTATTTTCCATCAAATTTATATTGATTACATCGTAAGTCATCCATTTTGCATGTCATCTAGTCTCGTTTTTTTTTAATATAAAATAATGTGCATATGTGTGGATGTATGCATTTATCTCGTTTCAAAGATACCCAAATCAGCATATACTTATATATATACATATCTCCTTAATAGCAGCTCTGCTAGTTACAGAAAAGGTAGGATAGATAGATAGATAGATAGATAAATTGGTGTTTATTTTTTATTTATTTTGCTGGACCTAAGGCTTGAACTCTGGGTCTGGACGCTGTCCCTGAGCTCCTTTTGCTCAAGGCTAGTGTTGTTCTACCACTTGAGCCACAGCGCCATATCTGGCTTTTTCTGTGATTTCCTTGGAGATGAGAGTCTCACAGACTTGTCCTGCCCCTTTCACCAGAATGGGGGTGAGGGCGTGGATTCCTGTGCAGTTCTTACAGGAGTTCCACGGAGCAGGTGCTGATCGGGTGCAGTAGAGTGCGTTCTCCATCTGTGTGTGCACTTGCCAGGTGTGTGTGTGTGTTTACCATCTGTGCATTTTCCTGCTGTGTGTGCAATTGCATCTGCCAGCAGGTGTGTGCGGGCAGCTGGCTGGGAGGCTTGTGCCGCCCCAGCCACTGGTATGTCCCGCACTTGGCTCCGCGGTGGAGTTGCAGGTTTTCCGTGGAGTTGCAGGTTTTCCATGGAGTTGCAGGTTTTCTGTGGAGTTGCAGGTTTTCCGTGGAGTTGTAGGTTTTCCGTGGAGTTGCAGGTTTTCCGTGGAGTTGCAGGTTTTCCGTGGAGTTGCAGGTTTTCCGTGGAGTTGCAGGTTTTCCGTGGAGCTGTAGGTTTTCCGTGGAGCTGCAGGTTTTCCGTGGAGCTGCAGGTTTTCCGTGGAGCTGCAGGTTTTCCGTGGAGTTGCAGGTTTTCCGTGGAGTTGCAGGTTTTCCGTGGAGTTGCAGGTTTTCCGTGGAGCTGCAGTTTTTCCGTGGAGTTGTAGGTTTTCCGCGGAGTTGTAGGTTTTCCGTGGAGTTGCAGGTTTTCCGTGGAGTTGCAGGTTTTCTGTGGAGTTGCAGGTTTTCCGTAGAGTTGCAGGTTTTCCGTGGAGTTGCAGGTTTTCCGTGGAGTTGCAGGTTTTCCATGGAGCTGCAGTTTTTCCGTGGAGTTGTAGGTTTTCCGTGTGCCACTCAAGTCCAGCAGTATCAGCCTCGCCAAGAGCTCTGCAGCCCCGGCGCCGACGAGTTTCTCAGGCCACTCGACACCCGTGTGGCTGTGGAGGGCACCCAGCCTTTGCCAGGCGTCCCGTGGAGGGGCCTGGACAGCTCCCGTCAGCCCCTGGAGACAGCCGCACGACTTGTGAAGTTCCTGCCATCTTTTCTTCCTTAAGACAGGACAGGTTTCTGATCAAACAGCATTTCTCACAGGACATAATACTCTGCTACAAATCACCCGCTAAGAATGGCAAAGGCAACTTATGCCACATGTACATACCACACACACACACACACACACACACACACACACACACACACGCACACACACACACATGCACACACAGTCACACACGCACACACACGCGCACGCACACATGCACACACACAGACACACACACACGCACACGCACACACACATGCACACACACACACACACACACACGCACGTGCACACACACAGTGGATTAACAGCAGAGGAATTCACTCCAGGAAAGCTCGGACGCCTCTGTGCCCGCCACTAACACGCACCACTGCTTGGTTCCAAAAGATTTACTTAAAGATGAGAAGCTTAGGATACATTTTCTTTGGGCCACACCTCCTCTCCACCGACGCTTCTGAAAGCTAGGGATGCGGGGTGGCTGGAAGGTCAGACAATATCGTCTACATCTATATTGATTTTCCATCAATTTCAGACCTATCAAATGTGTGTGCGTGTGTGTAGCTCAATATGTATGTGTATATATAATGTATATATAATATGCACTGCAGCGTGAGCTGTCTGAAGAATTTGGAGTTTCAGCATTTTCTGTGATGGTGAGGAGATTGTGACTTCTGGTTAGCAGATCTGATCCATGTGGACCTCCTCTGGGCCACTCTAGAATTGTGCTCACGTTCCCCTGTGATGCGGTTTGTCCAGTGAGTTTCGAGTGGAAGGCATGTGTGGTGCTCCTCTTGATGGATTTGTGTGTGTGTGGATTGAGGCTGTTTCTTTGCTGTGACACATACCCGAATCACCGCTGGCTCGGCTTCTGACACAGAAATGAACGCTGAACCCTCAGCCACCCAAGATAGACGTAGCAGAACTCACAGTCAACTCTCTAATTGTAAACGCAGAAAAGTCTGGAGTTTTCCGACCAATCAGAATCTAATGAAGTGGAGAACAGAAGGTTTTGAGTTTTGGAAGACATTTTTCTTTACAGATAAGGCACTCTTGTTCAGAGTTGATCAGCTAAGAATCTTTAAGGAACTGTAGCAATAAAAAGCCCATCTCAGGGTCCATCAGCTTCAGCTCAGGACTTTGGAGTTGTTTATGGCCATTGAATTATGCCTGAGTGAGCTTCGTAGGGAATATTACTTGACTCCTCTCTGAAAACATTTTGCCTCACACTTCAGGTGTGATCTAGCAATATCTCAATTTTAGCTATGTAATATGTAATTATATGTGAATTATCACATGCAATTATGTAATTATAGTGTACGTAAATTATATATAATTTAAATGGCAGTTGGTAGCAGTGGGCATGGGGAAGGGGGGGGGGAGAGGGGAGCGTCCTGGCTCTCGGGCTTTGGCAAAGGCTGTATTGATGACAAAGACATGCACTGAGGCAGGCGTCGGGCTTTGCGGGGAGCCCTTTCAGTCCCACGGGACACGCTGACCATGAGTCATCTCTGCGGCCTTCTGAAGACATCGAGATGCTGACAGACAGGGCAGCACCCGAGAGCTGTCGGCCTGGGGCGCGTCTGGTCAGTGACCTGTGCGAAGGAGAGGAGAGTCTGGTCTGCCATGAACGGTGCCAATGTTTTTTGGGCCAAACACATGCCTGAAAGTGGGCGCGGAGGAGGAGCGGGCGGGACTCGGAGTGGAGCGCGTCAGGGTGACAAAGGCAGCTGGACACAGATGCGGGCATACAGTCACCCCAGGAAATACCCGATCCGAGGGAGACACGAATAGACGCGACATCTGGTGGTGGCTTTGCACGTGATTTGTTGTGGTCTGTGCTCCACTGCAGAAGCTCAGTGCAAGTAGAGTGAATATTCTCAAAGTCGATACTTGGCGTGTTCCTTTGCCGCAAATTTGCCGCGGCTCTGCCATCGGCGGGGGCGGTGGTACAGATTTGTTAAGTGTTATTTTGATTCACTCTACCGCCTCTGGAAATATTCATTGTGCGCGTGGCAACCACCGTGCTCTGGCCCTCAAATCCAAATCTAGTCCTGTCCAAACAGGTGTATGCGCGTGCCGTGTTTAATTTTAGGGAGAAACTGTATCTGGACAGCAACTGGGCACTGACTTCCACGGCCTAAAATACAAGTGTCCCCAAAAAGCTTCCCGGCCGGCCCAGCTGGCCTTCGGCTCCAGTTCCCGGCCAAGGTTGGCTTGCTGGAGACCGTCCCAGGAAAGGTTAGAAAACCAGTAGCCATGCAGACTCAGCCCGCGACTGATTAAAATCACATCAACAGAGACAGGTATCCAGACGCCCCCGTGTATTATGGTCCTTTTCACACTTGAAATCCAGAGTCAGGGCCATTAAAGAATAGACGGGGCATTCTCCGCACAGACAGAGATGGATCTCAGAGGGAGTGGATTAGTACAGACACGCCCTGCCCCTCGACCCTGGACAGGAGCAGGCCACTGCTGGTGGAGTTTGCCCCCAGTGGTTTTTTCTGGAGAAAATGAACTTTATGAGTTGGCCAGTCCCTTTCTCTTCTGATTTCTGTGATGGTAGACAGCTCTCCAGCAGTGTAGAGCACAGAGCCGGCATGCATTCGGATCCTAGTAACCCCACCCTGAGGTGGCACCTAATTCCAGCACGTCTTCAAAGTGGCGAAGATGAGGTTTCCTTGCCTAACTTCTGCTTCTTGGTTGGATCGTTGACCGTCATTCTTCAGTTATTTAAGTCACCGCTTCCCATAGAACATGCCTGTGGCAGCTTTAAGACGGTGATTAGAAATACACCGCGGGGGCGAAGTTGCCCCTGTGGATTGAAAGGAGGTGAGGCTAGGGGTGTGTCATACGCCGTGGGGCACGTCACCCGTGGGTGTCGGGGCCCTCTAAGGAAAATGACATCAGGGACATCACTGACATCACTGGGCTCTGCTTGAGATGCAAGGAAAATGACATCACTGACATCACTGACAGCGACGCGAACCTGAGCAGACGATCATGGCCTCCCCTCTCTGCAAAGTGGGTGCAGAGTGGCCTTTTGCTTTAGACGGGGCAGGGGCTGCCGCTGATTGCAAACAACAAACAAAATATGTGCGCGGCTGGTGAGAGGGAACGCAGAAAGGAAACGGAGAAGGACTGTTCCTGAAGTCACCAGGCAGGAGCAGCGCCCCCTATAGGACTGTGGTGGTAAGTCTGAACGGCATTCTCTAAATACCTCACTAGGAACGGGAAAACCTTGCTTTCTTTTAGTGACATTGCCGATCAATATGAACCAAAGAAAATCAGGTCACGCTGGCCTCATGGGTTGCATGAGAACATCTTGAGTGATAGCGAAGTCTGTTCTGTTGAGAAGGCAAAACCAGACGCCTTGCTACTGCTCGCAGAAATCTATGTGGACGTTTTTGTCTGCCACCGTGGTCAGTGCCATGGGGGACCCGCCCATGGCAGGTGGCGGTGTCTGGGGGACCCGCCCATGGCAGATGGAGGTTTCTGGGGGACCCGCCCATGGCAGATGGAGGTTTCTGGGGGACCCGCCCATGGCAGGTGGCTGTGTCTGGGGGACCCGCCCATGGCAGGTGGCGGTGTCTGGGGGACCCGCCCATGGCAGGTGGCGGTGTCTGGGGGACCCGCCCATGGCAGGTGGCTGTGTCTGGGGGACCCGCCCATGGCAGGTGGCTGTGTCTGGGGGACCCGCCCATGGCAGGTGGCGGTGTCTGGGGGACCCGCCCATGGCAGGTGGCGGTGTCTGGGGGACCCGCCCATGGCAGATGGAGGTGTCTGGGGGACCCGCCCATGGCAGATGGAGGTTTCTGGGGGACCCGCCCATGGCAGATGGAGGTTTCTGGGGGACCCGCCCATGGCAGGTGGCGGTGTCTGGGGGACCCGCCCATGGCAGGTGGCGGTGTCTGGGGGACCCGCCCATGGCAGGTGGCGGTGTCTGGGGGACCCGCCCATGGCAGACGGCGGTGTCTGGGGGACCCGCCCATGGCAGACGGCGGTGTCTGGGGGCCTCACCCGTGGCAGACGGCGGTGTCTGGGGGACCCGCCCATGGCAGACGGCGGTGTCTGGGGGCCCCGCCCATGGCAGACGGCGGTGTCTGGGGGCCTCACCCGTGGCGTTGCCCGTGGGGTCCGGGAATCGCGCTGCACCGTGCTGTCTTCCAGCTCATCTGCAGACGCCCCGGTGGGGCCGTGCTCTGCGCTTGCTCCCTGTGGACAATGCTACTAGGAATACGACTTCATAAACACGTCTTTTTTAAACCCCATTGCGGTTACTCGGGTCTGTGTCCAGGGGTATTACCATTCTTATTTTTAACTCTTTAAGACACTGCTGTCCTGTTTTCCACAATGTGACTGTACAGAATACATTTTTCTCCCCACTAATAATACGTGAGCGCTGCAGTTTTTCCACACGCCCCGGCGCGTTCACGCCTGGCTTGGTCTTCCCCACTTCTCAGGTGACAGGCAGTGGACAAATGCATAATTAATACGCCAAAAGGAAGTGCCTTCCTGTAGTTTACAACTAGGAGTGGGGTATAATGACTAAAATGCCGTGACGTGGACTGAAACACCGGAGCCAGTGCATTCATTTAATCTCTCTGTAGATTAGCCAATGTCATCACATCAACGCAGCAAAGAATGGGCATACAAACTGGGAAGGATTTAGGGATGAGACCATAGATACCCCAGATATTAAATAACCAGTGTTGGGATTTGGTGTATCTAGTACCGCCGTCACGCCACGCGGGATCCGGGGCGGTGGGAGTGTGCTTCCTCTCAGAGGTGAAGGCTGAGCTCGCGGTCGGGCCTGGGAAGGGCCGTCTCCTGGGAGGGGGGGGTGCCCAGCTGGTGTCTCCCACGTCTCCTCGGGTCTTCCTCTGGCCCACGCCCTTGTCTTCTCCTATAAAAAAAAAAACATCAGCTGTCTTGGATTAGAATCTTCCTACGTGAGCTTGTTTTACTCAGTTACCTCTTCGAAGACCGTGTCTCTAAATTCAGTCCTGTCCCAGAATAGCGGGGAGCGTGGGTGTCACGTAGGGATTCTATGGCGTATGGTTCAGCCCATGCGGCGGACCCACGATGGCAGTAACAAAGGTGGGTTGTAAAATTAAACACAAAATCCTGGCCCTCCCGCTATCAGGCGATCAAGGCCTGGAAAGGGAACGGGAGGAGCGCGGAGTGTGGGAACCAGGCCTCTGGGGCTCGGGGGTCCTTTGAAGCCCTTGGCCCTCTCCTCCTCCTCCTCTACACGCGCCCCTCCCCGCAGCCTCCCTCCGAGTTTCTCTGCCGGGTTTGCTTGCTCTTGGTGAACAAGATCAGCCTCGGCCTTGTCCACCGCAGTGCGTCATTAGGCTCTGCCCGGTGCAGGCCCGGGCTTCGGCAAGCTGCCAGTCCCCTAGCTGTCTGCCAGGGCTTGGGGTTTGGGTCTCTTCTTAGTATCTTTCCGAGGGCACCTTAACATGTATCTGCTGCGAACGCAGCATAAACGTAACAGGTAGCTCCTTCAGGGTGTGTGAAGCCGTATTTCATTACTCTACAGCTGCTATCTCTGGAGGTCACCGAACCGTAATTCTTTACACCGTGGATAGGAAAATAATATCATCTTAACAAAACAAGACTAAAAAGAAACCTTATAATAAGTATAATGAGAATGAAGGCTACGTAGGGTTATGTGAAATCTCAGAATCTTTAAATATCTTTCTGGTTGATGTGTTGAATTTTGGTTGATATTTGGCACGTAATAATTAAGTTTAATCAAAATGCATTTCAGACCAGGAGTGTTCAAAGGTGGTCGATCGATCGTGTGGATTTGGAGAGCCGCGAAGACATCGCTGGCTCCTTCCCCTTCACCCAGGCTCAAGGCTGGGTGTGTTCTCTTGCAGCAGGAGTGGCTGGGTCTCCTGTGGACGCTGAAGGCTGGACGTGGCGGGGAGCAGGGGGACTGCGGGAGGGAAGGTAGGATGGCGTTCTGATCAGAGACGTGCGGCTGAGCGTCCGTTCTGCCACTGGAGCCCGGCCTTCCGCCCTGTTTGCTGGTGGCTTTGTCTGAGATCGGTCTAGGAGTTCACACCTTGACTTCTATCCAGTCATTGTGAGTGCAACACCCACACCCACACACGCACACACACACACACCCCGCGTCCAGCCTCCCTCCTGGAGCTCATGGACTTTTCTGTCCTTATACCTTTTGCCCTCCCCTCACCCGGATCCCAGCCCCGTCTCCGAGGTGAACGCAGCCTCGCCGTGATGCTAGCTGTGTCTCCTGTCGTGTTGGCAGGAGTAAGATTTGGTTGCTGTTCGTGTTCAATCCCTGTGCTGTGGGTTAAGCGCTCGTGGGTCAGTGGGCTCCAGTGTTTGTGATTTTGGAGGAGTTATTCTGGCGGAGTTTTGGGGTATTTAGGAAACAATCCTTGGTCTGTGGTACAGGTGACAGCCCGTTCGTTGTTTTGTTGTGTGGGAATTCAATCACAAGCTACAGGGAAGCCCCATTTTGGGCGGTGGAATTGAGAGTCTTTATTAGAAAGCCAGCAACAACCCGAAGCCTCGAATGCACTTAATACCATCAGGAGGGTAGTGAAGAGAGAGCAGAAAAACAGTGTCAACAAACCGGATCCACTCTGATGGAGAGCTGAGGAGGGGCAGCCACCGTGACCTGAGTCAGGAGACACCGGGCGCAAAATGGCGGCTGAGCTGCTGGGGGCCGAGATAGGGTCAGGGTCAGGGGGTGGGGTCACCGGAGCCCGAGTTCAGATTGTCCCTGGAGTTCTAGCACAGGCCAGGCAGGTCTGGGAGCCCGCTGTCCACCCGCTTCTAGGAGCTCAGGAGCCTCTCACCTGTGGGCTGACTTCACCTTCATCCACCAAGGAGCCAAGATGGCGCCAGTTAGACCCAGAGCCCTGGTGTCAGTTTTTTCTGATTAAGTTATGGCTGTGTTTTGCCGTTTATGTATACTTTTGTTGTCTTTTTTTATGGCTCCTGGGTCTTCTTGCGTTTATACGCATTTTTAATATACCTCCATGTTCATCACTTTTAGTTCCCTCAACATTTTTGAATACATTTGCATCTGTCACCCATTTTTAATTTATCTTCATGTTGGGGTGACACAGTGACCCCACATTTTTTTTCCCCGTCGCTATTACAGAACCTTTTTTTTTCAAGAATCCACTTTTATCACTATTCAAGAATTGTTTCGTGTTGGAAGTTCACACACACGCGTGGCCCCACACACGTCTGTCTTATGTACGTTTACTCGTGTTTTAGTGAGTGCACCGCCCTGGCTTCCGATCTGAAAGCCCTGGCTTTGTGTCTTCGTTTTTCTCAAGGAATTAGGAGTTTCTCATCTACCTCGGGGCGGGAAGGACATGGGGAATGTTAATACCCTGCCAACGCGGGCACTCGAATGGCTTCTTCTGTTGCCCCGGACTGGATTTAAGATGAATTCCACCCCCTTTCCCACAAACAGACAGCCTCACGCTGTGCTTTTTGGAGAACATAAATTTCCTAGCGCAGCACCCCGACTTCCCCACATCTGTACCAAGCGGAGAAGCGCGGGTGTCGGCCACTGCCGTCCTTCGCCTTGGACGTCCAGACGCTTCGTACAGCCTCAGATCCTCGCCCTTCTCTCCTCCTCCCCCTGCCTCGGTGTACCAGGGTGTCCTCCTCTGCGTTGGGGGTCCTTGGAGCAGGCTGCTGGCCGATCTGCCCAGCGTGGCCTGTGCCAGTCTCCAGTGCTGCTCTTGTTTGTAGTCTTCTTGTTCAGCCGCAGGATTGATTGCCTTGCTGAAATGCTAAAATGCATCCTTGTGTCTCCAGTGCCCTGGGGACCCAGGCCCCGCCCGCTCCTGGTTTGGGATGAGCTGCACCTGCTGTCCGTTCCCTGCCCCACCAGCCCGGGCCGTCCGATGTTCCTAATGAGCAAATGCTTTTACTAGCAGTACTACAAAATATATTTCAAGATTAATTTTGAGGAGGAAATCCTCTTAATAATTGGATGCAACCCTCCCACATTTTTCTATGTATGTTCCCATAAATAGATTTTAGAACAAAACTTACATCCACACGTCTCTCCGATACAGCGTCAGATTTGGAGGGCGTATGGTGAGCGAGCCACAGCCCCGGTCCTGTCGCCTGGTCCTGTCCCCCGGTCCTGTCCCATGGTCCTGTCCCCTGGTCCTGTCCCCCGGTCCTGTCCCCCGGTCCTGTCCCCCGGTCCTGTCCCCTGGTCCTGTCCCCCGGTCCTGTCCCCTGGTCCTGTCCCCTGGTCCTGTCCCCCGGTCCTGTCCCCTTGTCTTACTTCTCCAGCTTTCTCTGTCATTCTTCTTCCTTCCAAAGCTCCAATCTGGCCTTGCCACTCCTATTTCCTCCAAGATTACATGGGCTCAAAGTCCCATGCGATCTCCCTTCACCTTTACGCCTTCTCTTGTTTAGAGCGTCATATGGGTTTATAAAACTAATAGTAGAAGCAGAAAATGCATGCTAGCACAAATCATAATCCAGTGTCTTCCAGTGTGTTCTTGAATAATGTATTGTGTGCCAGGAACTTGGGGCGGGGGGATGCCTCCTACTCTCATCTTAAACAATAGAGCCTCTCTCTATCCAGTGGAACACGATGAGTGAAATCCCGGGGCCTAGAAATGGCTGTGGAGTGTGAACTGTTCCCGCCTCACATTAACATCCTGAGAAAACCTCCACTTCTCCTAACAATACTGCAATTATCGTTTTTATGCAGCGGTGAGTGTGCAGTTGTATGGATTTTCATATCTAAAAATGATTTATGAAGAAGGCTCTAGTAAGATGGAAAGAAACAATAAAAAGCTATTGCAAGTAGTCTTAGAAACTTCCATGGAGTTGTTCCCCATAATTGCAGAAAAACCCAAAAACACAAAAAACAGCAACAACAAAAAAAACAAACTAAGTTCCTGTCACCCGGTAAAATCATCACGAAGTGCAGCTTATTTTCTGAATGAATGTTATTTGGCTGAAAGAACCAACAATCCACACCTACGAGATACAATATGGACAGAGCTCAAAGGTAGTATCAGAGGGGGCGAAGGCAGACCAAAAGCCATGTACTCAGTGATTCCGTTTATACAGAATTTCTAATCCTTGGGAGGGATTGGGGGGGGGGGGCTCCTGCCGGTAGCAAGAGCTGGCCTTTCGGGGTGACAGCAGTGTTCTCATCATTGCCATAACGGTTACACGGCCGCATAAATCCACCCAGAGCCACTGAGATGTAAATGTCGTCGGGTGACTTTTATGGTATATAAATTATGCCTTAATAAAGTTCTTTACCAAAGGACTGAAGTGCGTCCCAGCGCATTTCCTACTGAAGCATAAATTAGCACAGAGTTTTCAGGAACATACGCGGAAAAACCGTCAGATTATATTCTCTTTGATGTAGCAGCCGCTCTGCTGAGGTTTTTGTCCTCAGGAAATAATTAAGAGATTATAGATGCACACCAAGTTCACACAGAAGAATTTCATTTCCGGATGTTTTTGTTGTTAAGATTTAAAAAAAAAAAAAGCATTTATGACTTGACATCGTCTCTAATTTTCTACTAGTTTGGTTTAGTTGTAACTGGTGCTTTAATCATAGATAACAAATGTGGGCGGAATGGTAACAGGAAAGAGATTGGAATTAGCCTGTATGTTTCGAAGAAATGACAGAGGAGCACTGGCTCACCCCCTTTATCGGTTCTCTGGCCTGAGTTCACACCAAGGCTCCCCTGCCCTGCACCCACCCTGTGAAGAGCCACGCAGACACCAATGGTGTGCCCAGGTGTGTGCTGGCTGGTGGCGTGGACATGACAGGGATCTGTCCAGTGGCCCATCACCGCTGCGCCAAGTGAGACAGCTGGCGGTCGAGTTAGCTTTGTTTTCATCCTGTGAATTAGAAGCAGATGGAGGACGCTGGACTCTGAGCAAGCCCGTGTGGTGCCGTGAGTCAAGGTGAGCCTGAGACGCGAACCTCAGGACCCTTACTGAATGGGGAGATCCATTCAGTGTGCCAGGAGTGGAGTGTGAGCTGGGGACCCCCAGACTCCGCTCACCTCAAAACCACTGGTCTGCACCGCTGCACAGCTCTGCGGAGCACCAGAATTCCCAGTGGACACCGCAGACGTCTTGGAAATTAGGTCCTCCTCATATCTGAAAATTATATCGTATCATAAGCTTCTGAGTGTATGCTAGATAGCTGTAGGCATGCCGTCTTTATATGTTTTAATTGTAAAAATGCTGTACAGAGGGGTTCCACTGCATGAGTAATATGCATGTCTTCATAATGAAAGAGTCGGCGTATTTACTGAAGAATCATGCCGTAACTGGAATTTCTTTCTTTCTTTTGTGCCACAGGAAGGTCAGATCTAATTTTGTGAGAAGTTTTTGCTGGGTCATAGGGGATCGCTATGTGGTGTCTTTTGAGGAACCTCCATACTGCTTTCCAAAGAGGTTGAACAAGTTTATATTCCCACCAATAATGCAGTAGGGTTCCCCTGTGGCCACATCCCCTCCAGCATCTGTTGTTATTAGTTTCCTTGATAATGGCCATGCTAACTGGGGTAAGGTGGAATCTCAATGTTGTTTTGATTTTCATTTCTTTTATGGCCAGAGAGTTGAACATCTCTTCATGTGTCTATTGGCCATTTTTACTACTTCATCTGAGAAGTCTCTAAGTCTTTAGCCCACTTATAACTAATAAGTGGGTTGTTCTTTGAGGATCTGTTTTGGGTTTTTTTTTAAAGCTCTAAGTATATTTTAGATATAAGGCCATTGTCTGATGCATAGCTTGTAAAGATCTTTTTCATTCTGTGGGCTGTTTATCTTGCTAGCTCTGTCCTTTGCCATGCAGAAACTCTTCAGTTTGGTGCAATCCCATTTATCCAATCTTTCTTGGATTCTTTGTAATACTGGTTCTCTCCTGAGGAAAATTTGACCTGTGCCTAGGAACGCTAGTGTTTTCCTTGTTCTTTCCTGTCATATTTTCTGGTCTTACATTGAGGTCTTTGAACCTTTTGGAAATGATTCTGTGCAGAGTGATATAGAAGGATCTAGCTTCAGTTTTCTGCACGTGGATAGCCAATTCTGCCAGCACCATTTGTTGAAGAGGCTGTCTTTCTTCCAGCCTGTGTTTTTGTCTCCCTTATTATTAGGTGGCAGTAGGTTCTGTGGGTTCATTTCTGGGTCTTCCATTCTGTTCCATTGGTCCAGTACCAGGCTGGTTTTATGACTAGGGCTTTGTAATAGAGTTTGAAGCTTAATATTGGTCTTCCTGCTAAGGATTGTTTTTGCTACTCTGGGTCTTTCATTATTCCATATGAATTTTTGGGCTGCCTTCTCTATATCACCGAAAAATGTTGTTGTAATTTTGATGGGTATTGCATTGAATTTCTAAGTAGCTTTGGGCAGTATTGCCATTTTCATGATGTTAATCCTTCCAACCCAGGAGCATGGAAGGTTTTTCCATTTCCTTAAGTCTGCTTTCAAATAAGGTATCTTTGGCAACTGGGAAGATTACAGTTTATTTTTTGTCAGTAGTTTTGATAACTATAAGTACATTTAATGGTGGCAGATTTATTTTGTATGTTATTAAAATATATTTTGCTTGTAATATAAAATACAAGAAAAGTTCATTTGAAAAAATACATGGAAAAAAAACTAAATTCTGAGACAGAAACAACTGTGGTTTCATATTTATCTCCATGTAAACGAGATCTAGTGAAATGGAGATAGATATAAAATAGATTTAAATTCATTTAAAAGATGCTTATGTACGATTGGAATTTAGACGGCTTTTGATTAAACTGAAGATCGATGTGTGGCTTGTTCTGCAGACAGGTGATGTGTTTGCTCCTTGGGGAGTTTCGCAGGAACATTCCAGATGAGGAAGCCCAGATATGTGCATGGCCCCGGGGGAAACGGCTGGCGTGTTCTAGACCAGTGCATGTAGAACAAGTTAACGTTCTACATGCAATGGCAGGCTGGGTAGAGGATGCCACGGTCCCGAGAGGAAATGCTTCCCCAAGAAATGATTTTGTGTCAGGCCGTAGTTATTAAAAATGAAGACATTTCATTATTTCTGTGGTGTGAGTAACAAGCAGAACAAAAATCAATGCCACCGAGTTGATCGTTTTGATGATGCGACTCTGACTGAGCGTGCTTTAGCAGAAATGCAGATGGCCTCTGATGGGGCTTATAGATGGAGAGACGCATCGATGACCAGGACGGGACCCCTCCCCCACCGCCCCCCCCTGTCCCCCCCACGAGGCCCGTCACAGGAGAGAAAGATGCCGCTTGCCTCCCACTCTGCAACTACTGTGTTGTCTCTGACAGAGGAGGGCCGGCTCCTCCGTGGGCTGCAGAGGCAGAGGGGTGGCGTTGAGCAGCGGTCAGAGCTACGCAGAGTCCTGTCTTGAGCCCCGGCTGTGGATGTAAATGTCGATGCAGGCCATAGAGCCCAGCACAGCAGAGAGTGTCGGGAAATGCGCCACTGTCCCGAAGGGCCTGGGTCCAGTGAAGTCGTGGGTAGCAGGCTCTCGAGTTTGTGCAGCCCGTGAGACACTGCTCAGCCTAAACCCGCCCCTCGCCCCCCTTCCCGCTCCCCGAAGGAAGGCTCAGCCTCACCCCCACTTCCCCAGGGCCCCCAGCCTGCTCGCCGGCTTGCGCCGCACTTCCTCGCGTGGCCATGTCTGACTCGGCTGGCTCTTTCCCGTGACACGCGGGAAATGTGTCACGCCTCCTGCTCACGCGTGTAATAAATGGTTCTTTTCTGTGTGGTGTGGTGGGACAATTCCAGGAATACTCCCGAGGCCGAGTGAATGTTAACACTGTGATTCACCAGTGCCGTCGGTGAAGTCAGGAGACCCTCAGGGCCCCGGAGGATGGCGCCCATCCCTCCTCACTTTGGCCGGCATTCCCCGGGGGGCACCGGGGCCTGGGGCCCCAGGGAATGACCTTCTCCATCTCCACCATCCGTTTGAGCATTGACACCCACTCCACGGTCACGTTCTCTGTGAGTCACACAAGACCCGCTCCGCCCAGCTTACAGCTGAGGTGCATAAAGATTTGGGGAAACGACTCTGTAAAAGAGAGGAGCTCAAGACGGTAATTAGGGAACCACGAGGCTGGACAAACCAGACACCCTGGTGGTTATACGTCTGTGGCTCTCGGTGTCTCCCGTGTGGGTGCCGAGGTTTTCAGAGTCTGCTGAGCGGCTCACGAACCCTTTCACGTGACTCTGGAAACAACTCCCATGTGTCGAGTGAGGAGCCTGAGGCCTACACAGATAGACCTCCCCAGCCCTCCAGCGTGTAAGCAGCAGGGGGGGTCGGACCCTGGTCTTCATCTGCTCTGTGGAGGCCCAGCCGGGCCTCTGATCTGTGTGATACGGAGCAGTTCTGAGCTGAGCTTCTACCCAGGTCATTCTTGCTTCTCATACTGAAAATACCAGGCGTGGTGAACCGCAAACCAACTTCAAATACCTCCTCTGAGTATTTAGATACAGAGGCTATGGATGCGTCCTGCACGGTTTGTTTATGCGTGTATAAAGGCACAGTTCATGTCTGACTGTCCTAACGACAGGTGGGCTCGGCCGCGCTGCCGACTGCCCCACGGTGCCCGTCAGAGACCCACCCCACGCGAATGATTGGCTTCCACCGCAGGGAAGGGCGGCTGACCGCAGTCAGACGATTCAGCGACCCCCCTTCCTACCTGCCGGCTGAGTTCATCTGCATGGGTTTTATTGGCAGCATGAATTTTAAAATTAGCTTTGGCTCAGCTCAGTGGAGGGGTGCAGGGGGGAGGATTCCCGTTCCCCGAGGCGATCTGCAGGGAGTGGGGAGGGCGGGGGGGGGGGGGCCCACAGCTCCATGCTCGCCAGGCGCCCACCCCGCGTTCCTGCCTCCGGCAGGCGCGTACCAACCTCACCCTTCGCGTCCGCTGCGTCTGATACGCTGTGGTTTAGGACTCGAGATAAAGACCCCCCCCTTTTTTTGTTTCTTGGAATTTTGCACAAAATAAGAACAGGGTGTGAGCAAACAAACTTAGGAGAGAGATACGTTTTAACTGTAGCGTTTGATAGGTAGGAAGCAATATGTGTACCAGATGGGAAAAGTTGAGACTTTAATATCTACACACTTACGTCAAGCTTATAAATCACCAACGTAATAACATTTGTCCCTTCGCCCCCCCCCCCCCCCAATTTCATTCCTAAATTCCTGTCCGGAGCTACTCAGTCTTTTGTGCTGTGTTGTTGTTTCTTTAATAGAACTGCTGCTTCTCTAAGGAGTAACCGGTAGGTTTCTTAATACTATGGGTTTTGAACTCTATCAGATATGGGATGCCGTGTTATTTACATGCTTTCCCTGTCTTGTCTTTCTTTCCAGATCCCTCCATGCTGTTCTGTGCAGCTGCGATCCATTATTTCTATTCTTTTATAACATCCCACCGAAATTATTGCAAAACAGATTTACCCATACTTAATGCATCACTTTAGGTTCTTTTGCTATTATGAACAGTAAATATTGTTCTGAACAGAACGTATTTCTTCTAAAATAATCTTCATTTTCAAATAATTTATACAGTGATAAAGTTTGGGCTGCGGTTTGGTAGATCTGTAACAATAATTCTTCTAAACCACGAATATGGTGAATGAGTCTAGTCAAGACTTTAAATATCTTCCAATTAAATTCCACACTTTCCTTCCCACAGGAGTAGGAAGAGAAAGCAGCTCTATTACTATTAAGTCATATTTTTCTTTTAGGGATAAGATCATGTCACTTTCTTTCTGTCCTTTCCTGGCCTTCTTGCTCTGGCTAGAATTCCAGGACTATACTGAAGAGGATCAGAGAGGGTGGGCATCCTTGCCCTGTTCCTGATTTCAGGGGAGATGGGTGGAGCTTTTCTCCATTCAGTAGGATGTTGGCTGTTGGTCTGTCGATGATAGGCTTTGTTGTTTTGAGGAATGTTCCTTCTATCCAAAGCTTTTAACAGGAGCAGATGTTGTATTTTGTTGGAGGTTTTTTTTCCTGCGTCTATTGAGATGATCACGTGGGTCTTGCCTTTGGCTCTGTTGAGGTGGTGAGTTACATTGATTGATCTGCATATGTTCAGCCAGCCTTGCATCTGTGGGATGAAGCCTACTTGGTCATAATGTATGATTTATTTTGTTGTTTCTGGGTTCTGCGGGCTCGTATTTTATTGAGGAGCTTTGCATCTGTGTAATCAGAGGGACCGGTCTGTGTTCCTCTCTCTCTCTCTCTTTTGTTGGATCCTGACGTGGTTTGGGGCTGAGCGTGATGCTGACTTCGCAGGAGGAGTCTGGGCTTTCTCCCTCTGCGTCCGTGTCACTGAAATGCTCGAGGAACGTTCGCATTTGCTCATTCAGGGGTGAATCCCTCCGCGCCTGGGCTTTTCCTTGCTGGAAGACTTCTTCTGATTATTTCTTCTCCCTCGCTGCATGTTGTTGGCTTGTTGTTTTTTTTTTTGTTGTTGTTGTTGTTGTCGGTCATGGGGCTTGAATTCTGGGCCTGGGCGCTGTCCCTCAGCTCTTCAGCTCAAGGCGAGCACTCTACCACTTGAGCTACAGCGCCACTTCCGGTTTTCTGGTGGTTTATTGGAGATAGGAGTCTCACGGTCTCTCCTGCCCAGGCTGGCTTTGAACCGTGATCCTCAGATCTCAGCCTCCTGAGTAGCTAGGATTACAGGCGTGAGCCACCAGCGCCCGGCTTATTGGCTTGTTTTAACATCTTTCTTATCTTCTTGGTTCAGCTTAGGCAGTTTGTATGTCTCTAGAAATGTGTCCTTTTTTTTTTTTATTGTAAAGATACTATACAGAGGGTTACAGTTACATGAGTGAGGTAATGAGTACACTTCCTCTTGAACATTGTTACCCCCTCCATTGTTTTCCCCCTACCATCCCTTCCCTCCCTCCCTTCCCCGAGGTTCTTTTTTTTTGATTGTGATTAAGTGATTACATAATTTCAAAGTCACAAGTTCATTCTAACTTCCCTGGAGCAAATTGTCTACCACAGTCTGTAATATATAACAGTGTTCACATGTTATATACCATATTTGTGATCAGCAGCATGGGGATATTTAGTAGTGGTTCAACCAGATGAGCGGGAGTTCTTTGTTTCTTAAGTCTGTTAGTTTTGTCGTATCACCTAACATTTTGGATTTAGCATCCACTTATCAGGGAGACCATGTACCGTTTGTCTCTTCGTTCTTGGCTTACCTCGCTCAACATGATTCCTTCTAGCTCCATCCGTTTCCCTGCAAATGCCATTATTTTGTCATTTCTGATGGCTGCATAATATTCCATTGTGTATAGATACCACAATTTTTGGATCCATTCATCTGTGGTGGGGCATCTGGGTTGTTTCCATATCCTAGCTATTGTGAACAGTGCTGCAATAAACATGGAGGTGCACGTGTCCTTGTATATTGGTTCCTGTTGTTCAGGGTAGATGCCTAGAAGTGGTATGACTGGGTCGTAAGGGAGGTCAAGCTTTAGCTTTCTAAGGACCCTCCAGACTGCTTTCCAAAGTGGTTGTATAAGTGTACATTCCCACCAGCAGTGTAATAGGGTTCCTCTTTCTCCACATCCCCTCCAGCATTTGTCGTTGGCTGATTTGTGGATGTGGGACATTCTGACTGGGGTAAGGTGGTATCTCAGGGTTGTCTTTATTTGCATTTCCTTCACCACCAGGGATGATGAACATTTCCTCATGTGTTTCTTTGCCATTTTTATTTCTTCATTTGAGAAGTCCCTCTTTAGTTCCCTTGCCCATTTAGTAATTGGTTTGTTAGGTTTGGGAGGGATTAGTTTCTTGAGTTCCCTGTATATACAGGATGTTAACCCCTTGTCTGATATATTGCTGGTAAATATTTTTTCCCAATTAGGTGGTTGTCTTTCTAGCTTAGTTACGATAGATTTAGCTGTGCAGAAGCTTTTTATTTTAAGGTAGTCCCATTTGTCGAGTCTCTCTCCAACTTGTTGTGACCCTGGGACTCTGTTCAGGAAGTTCCTTCCTGTGCCTATTAGTTCAAGTGTCTCTCCTACTCTGTCCTGCAGTAGTTTCAGAGATTCAGGTTTAATGTTAAGGTCTTTAATCCATTTTGAGTTGATGTTGGTGCATGGTGATAGGCTGGGGTCCACTTTTAGTTTTCTGCATGTGGCCGCCCAGTTTTCCCAGCACCAGCGGTTGAAGAGGCTGTGTTTCTTCCATTGTATGTCTTTGGCTCCTTTGTCGAATATCAGCTGGCTGTAGGCCTGTGGATTTATTTCTGGATCTTCTATTCTGTTCCATTGGTCTTCGGGTCTGTTTTTGTGCCAGTACCATGCTGTCTTTGTGATTATAGCTCTGTAGTAGAGTTTGAAGTTCGGCATGGATATCCCTCCCATATTGTCTTTATTCCCTAGAATTGTTTTGGCTATTCTAGGTCTTTTGTTGTTCCATATGAATTTTTGGACTGTTTTCTGTATTTCAGTGATGTACGTCATTGGGATTTTAATAGGAATTGCATTGAATTTGTATATTAGTTTTGGAAGTATTACCATCTTTACTATATTAAGTCGGCCTATCCAGGAGCATGGGAGGTCTTTCCATTTCCTAGTGTCTTCTGCAATTTCTTTCTTTAACTTTTTATAGTTCTCATTAAATAGTTCTTTTACATCTTTGGTTAGGTTAATTCCTAAATATTTTATTTTTTGGGAGGTTACTGTGAATGGGGTTGCTCCCTTTATTTCCCTCTCTCCCTGTACATTATCAGTGTATAGGAAGGCAACTGATTTTTGTGGGTTTATTTTGTATCCTGCTATTTTGCCGAAGTGACTTATGATTTCTAAAATTTTGGGGATGGAGTTTTTGGGATCATGGAGGTATAGTATCATGTCGTCTGCAAAAAGGGATAGTTTAACTTCTTCTTTCTCTATGCGGATCCCTTTAATGTCTTTTTCTTGCCTTACTGCCCTGGCTAGGACTATGTTGAAGAGGAGTGGAGACAGTGGGCATCCTTGCCTTGTTCCTGATTTTAGGAGGATTGGTTGTAGCTTTTCCCCATTAAGTATAATATTGGCTATTGGTCTGTCATAAATGGCTTTTATTGTTTTTAGAAATGTTCCTTCTATTCGTATTTTCTCCAGAGCTTTTAGCATGAATGAATGTTGAATTTTATCAAAGGCCTTTTCTCCATCTGTGGCGATAATCATGTGATTCTTGACCTTGGCTCTGTTGATATGCTGGATTACATTTATTGACTTAGGTATGTTAAACCATCCCTGTGTCTCTGGGATGAAGCCTACCTGATCATAGTGTATTATTTTTTTTATGTGTTTCTGGATTCTGTTAGCTAGAATCTTGTTAAGGATCTTTGCATCTGTGTTCATCAAGGAAATTGGCCTGTAATTCTCCTTTTTGGTTGGGTCTTTGCCTGGTTTGGGGATGAGTGTGATATTGGCTTCGTAGAATGAGTTTGGGATAGCTCCCTCCTTCTCTGTTTCTCTGAAGAGCTTGAGGAGTATGGGTATTAGTTCTTCTTTAAAGGTCTTATAGAATTCTGCTGTGAATCCATCTGGTCCTGGGCTTTTTTTTGTTGGACGACTTTTGATAGCTTCCTGTACCTCATTATAGGATATTGGCTTATTTAATTGGTTAACTTCTTCTTTGCTCAGTTTGGGTAACTTGTATTTCTCTAAAAATGCATCCATTTCTGCCAGATTTTCTTCCTTTAGAGAGTATAGCTTTTGAAAGTAGTCTGTTAGAATTGCTTGGATATCTTGGGTACGTGTTGTGATGTTTCCCGTGGCATCCCTAATCCTATTAATATGGGTTTCCTCTCTTCTTTTTTTAATCAATCTTGCCAACGGGCCATCAATTTTGTTTATTTTTTCAAAGAACCAGCTTTTTGTTTGGTTTATTTTGGTTATGGTTTTCTGATTTTCTAATTGGTTAATCTCTGCTCTTAATTTGGTTATCTGGCTTTGTCTAGCATCTTTAGGTCCCATTTTTTCTTGTTTTTCTAGCTGTTTTAGTTGCAACATGAGATTATTTACTTGGTCTGTCTCCATTCTCTTGATGTGGGCACTGAGGGCAATAAATTTGCCCCTCAGGACTGCTTTTGCTGTGTCCCACAAGTTTCTTTGTGAGGTGTTTTCATTTTCATTGAGTTGTAGGAAATGCTTTATTTCTTCTCTGATCTCTTCTGTTACCCAGGCCTTGTTAAGGAGTGTGCTGTTCAATTTCCATGTATTAGAGAAATTTCTGCGCTATGCTTTGTTATTGAGAGCTAGCTTGATTCCACTGTGGTCAGATAGGATACAGGGGATTATGTCGATCCCTTTGTATTTGCTTAAGTTCCTTGCATGAACTATGATATGGTCTATTTTGGAGAAAGTTCCATGAGCTGCTGAGAAGAATGTGTACTGTGTTGTTTTAGGGTGAAATACTCGGTAGATGTCAGTTAATTCCGCTTGAAGTATGGCCTCACTTAATTCGGTAGCTT
This sequence comes from Dipodomys spectabilis, assembly GCF_019054845.1. Taxonomy (NCBI): domain Eukaryota; kingdom Metazoa; phylum Chordata; class Mammalia; order Rodentia; family Heteromyidae; genus Dipodomys; species Dipodomys spectabilis. The sequence continues at coordinate 1,193,767 of NW_024871391.1, read as the reverse complement.
CTTTGCCAATCCTCTGGTTGGTAGACCTGTCCTTTGGTGAGAGTGGCGTGTTAAAGTCTCCTAGTATTATCGTATTGGGATCTATTTTATTCTGTAAGTTTGAGAGCATTTGTTTAACATATCTGGGTGCACCGATATTTGGGGCATATAAGTTGATGATGGTTATATCCTCCTCTTGGATTGTTCCCTGTATTAATATGTAGTGTTCGTCCTTGTCTTTCTGTACTGATTTTAATGAAAAGTTTATTTTGTCAGATATCAGGATAGCTACACCTGCTTTCTTATTGGGGGAATTTGATTGGTAGATCCTTTTCCACCCCTTCACTCTGAGTTTGTTTGTATGTTTGGCTGAGAGGTGGGTCTCCTGAAGGCAACAGATGGATGGCTCTTGTTTTCTGATCCAGTCCTCAGTTCGTTTTCTTTTAATTGGCGAATTCAGCCCATTTATATTAAGAGAAAGTATAGAGAGATGCATTGTTGTCCCTGCCATTCCGTTTTCCTAAGTTTTTCTTCTTTCCTTTCCTCCTGTGCTTGCTCAGTTAGACTTTGAGTAATGCCTGTTTGGGGCAGGTCCCAGTTCCTGGTTGCTTTCTTCAGGTTGTGTCCCCCCTCTTAGAATTCTTTGTAATGCTGGCTTAATGTTTATGTATTCATTTAGTTTTTCTTTGCTATTAAAAGTTTTCAGTTCTCCATCGAATGTGAATGCTAGCTTTGCCGGGTATATCAGTCTGGGTTGGCAGTTATTGGCTCTCAGGGCTCGTATGGTGCTTTCCCAGGCTTTTCTTGCATTCATTGTTTGTGTGCAGAGATCTGCAGTGATTCTAATTTTTTTCCCGTTGTAGTATAACTCCTTCTTCATTTTTGCTGCATGCAGGATTGTTTCCTTATTGTTCAGATCCATCATTTTTACTATAATGTGTCTAGAAGTGTTTCTCCTGGGATCTTGCTTGTTGGGTGTTCGATAAGCTTTTGTGATGTAGTTAAGATGGTCGTTTTTGAGGTGGGGAAAATTTTCATTGATTATCTTGTTAAATAGGTGTTGCATTCCCTTGCTCTGGAATTCCTCCCCTTCGTCCACTCCAATTATGCAAAGGTTAAATTTTTTAGCATTATCTACTTGCTCTTGAATTTCCCTTTGGTTTAATTTGAGTGATTTTTCCATATCTGTCACTTTTTGGTCCAGTTGGTGTATTCTGTCTTCTGTATCTGACACTCTACCTTCCATTTCATTCACTCTGTTGACCGTGGCTTCTATTGTGGTTTGCATGGTGGAAATGGATCCCTTTATGGATTCAATGTTGGTTCTCAGAGTACTGATCTCACCTCTCAATGAGGTGAGATCAGTATGCATTACCTCTAATTTGGCGTTTATCTCACTTCTACTGAGGTTTGTGCAGCTTCTATTTTTGCATCCAACTTTTGTTTGATATCCTGTATCTCTTTTGATAGTTCATCCTTGTGCTCTTTCAATTTCTGATCCATTTCTCGCTTTATTTCTTGAGTCATTGCCTCCAGCAACCCTTGGATGTAGCTTTTGTCTTCCATTCCTGCTTTGCTCCCACTGGGGCTCTCCCCTGCGTGGCTGCTGGCTTTTGAGGTGAGCTTGCTGTCCTGGGTAGTGGTAAACCTTGTGATTTTTCTCTGTGATTTTCGCATGGGGGTTCAGGAGACTGCTCTTCAATTTTGTTTTGGTGTGTCTGTCTTTGCTTGGTTGCTGATTCTGTATTGGTAGAGAGAGTCTGTGCCTGATCTGGGTTCTGTTGGGAGCCTATTTCCAGCTGCTATTCTGACTTACTTAGGATTCTCAGCTCTCTGCTGTAGATTGCTGGCAATTCCCGCCTTTGGAAGAGTTGAGCAGCCTAGACTGCTTGTGTTTGCTCCTACGGGTGCTCTTGGGAAGATCAGATGCTCTGGATGCACTCTCCCAAATACTGGAGTCTGCTATGGGCTCCTGATGTGTTTTTGTTTGTTTTGGGCTGGTTGTGGGCTTGAACTCTAGGTTTGGGTGCTGTCCTTCAGCTCTTCAGCTCAAGGCTGGCACCCTACCATTTGAGCCACAGCACCACTTCTGACCCTTTTTGCTTTTGTGATGCTGAGGAATCAGATGCAGGGCCTCATACATCCAAGACTATCACTCTATTGCTGAGCTGCCTTATCAGCCTGAGCTCCTGCTTACTATCAGGTGCTGGCAGCCTGTGTTGCCCAATTCCCAGCCTAGGGTATATGGGTGGAGTTTTGGTGGGGTTTGGGCTTCTCTTGTCCTGAGCCTCCAGGTCTTTTGTTGTCACAGGCGTGCTTCCCGGGGAGTGCTGTTTCCTGATTTTCTCCCCTCTGTTGAGGCATATGCTCAGCTTTTTACTTCAGTTGGGCGGAGTTGGTTGTGTTGTTCAGGCGCCGGATCCCCGGGCCTGGTTCCGGCCCCAGCCTGGAGCGTGCTCGTTAGGCCTGTGCTGATGTGTATACCACCTAGGCTATGCAGCCTGGAGGACACAGTTCAAATTTCTTCTACTGTTGGTAGTCTTGACCCAGGGGTGCTGTTCCTGGATTGGGCATTTAAGCTCCCTTCCAGGGGCGCTCTTGCTCTGGCCTGGCCAGCAGAGTGTGCTCCACCGGCTGGTGGAGCTCTGGAACAGTTCCCAGTTTTAGTGGGTCCTGTGGTCCGGGTGTTGGGGTAGGGAGTCTAGGTCAGGGTCTGGGGATTCCCTCCAGCTCTGGTCTCCCTTGATGGATTCACTGTCCCCTGTGGGGTACTCACCCTGTAGGTCGTCAGTTGTTGTTGCAATCCGAGTTCAGTTGGGGTGGTTGCGGGCTGGGTTGGGCGGCCCCCCGCCGGGTGGTTACGATCGCAATTGGGCGGGTGGTCTGCGGACAGGTCCCTTTGTCGCGCTGCTGGTGCCGGGCGGCTTTGGCGGGATGGAGCCTCTCCGCTCCGGTGGAGAGTGAGGGGTGGGGGTGGGATCCTCGTGGAGACTCCCAGCTGGTAGGTTTCTCTGTTCCTGGCGATCCGCTGTTCTGCAATCCGGTACCTGGTGATCTGCAAGCAGCCCCCTGTGTCTCTGTGGCTCCGGCAGCCCCCGCCGGGCCGGCTGGCCTGCGGCTTGGCGCACTGCCGCGCGGCCAGTAAAGGTTGGGGGAGGGGTCTTCGCTCTTCTCTGTTCTGAATTTCTTCTTTTCCTCTCTTTCTTTTTTTGTTATTTTCCACCTCCGGTTTTTCTCTGAGTGTTTGTCTTTTTGTTGTTGTCGGTCTCTTGGGGAGATTAAGCGTTGGAACTCGAACTCTCTTTTTGGTTGGGGAGAGCTGTGGCGTTTCCCTACTGCCCCGTCGCCATCTTGGTCCCCCCGTCGTGTCCCTTTTTTTGGCCAGGTTTTCCTTCTCTTTTGAGTGTAGGTTTTGAAGGCAGAGTCTATCAGCCTCGGGATTTCTTGGGTGTCAGTTGTAGTGTTTCCTGTGGCATCTCTGATTTTCTTCATTTGAATCGCATCTCTTCTTTCCTTTGTCAGTCTCGCTGGTGGTCTCTCAATTTATGGCTTCTTCAGACTCTTCCATTGTTTTCTGCCTGATCTTTGCTCTCTTTCTGTCGCATAGATGGGGGTTTGGTTTGTTCTTGCTTTTCTGGCAGTTTTAGTTGCGTCCTGAGGTTATTGACTCGAGCTGTTTCTGTTTTCTCTGTGTGTGCGCGCTTAGAGCTCGAGCCTTCCCTCCCAGCCCTGGCTTTTCCACGTCCCAGCGCTTCTGCCGTGATGCGTTTTCGTCTTCGCTTCGTTGTGAGCATTTCCTGATTTCTTCCTCCTCCTCTTCTGTGCCTGGTCTCCATGTGTGTAGCGTTCCTGCTGCTTCACCGCCATCTTTATCGAGGACCTCCCCAGATTCAATTATTAATATTAATCAATACTGACTTCATTACCGCATGAAGCCAGTGAATGCTGCGTGAGCCCGGCCCCCACTCAGCCGCTCTGCTCGCTCCATGCGGCAGCACATGGACTTTGACCTCAAGCTTTAGTTTCTGAGGAAACCAAAGATGGCTTTTGGAGACACTGCAGCAGAGAACCTCCACTACAGGGAAGACCGCAGGAAAACACGGTGCAGCAGAATCGTTCACGTGTGTGCCGTAGGACGTGTTAAATGGCAGGCCAGACGCCTGACAGCCATCGCAGACCCTGAAGGGCTCTTTCTCAGCAGAACCATACGCTCCTCTGTGGAAGCTGTTTTAAATGAGTTTATCGTCAGATGTTGTGACAAAGCAATCTAACAAAATTCAAGGTTATAGGGTATTCAAAATACACACCTACGGGGCATCGGCAATGTTACACAATCATCCTCACTATATTTTTCCAGAAATTTCCATGCCCCACAGGAAATCTGGTGCTCGTGACAGCACCGTGGTACCCCGGGCTCACCCCCTCCACAGCAACCCATACTACCTCGTGTCCCGTGCTTCTGGGCTCCATCTGACCCCTCACCCGACTCCCACACTTCCCTGCCCTGCTCTGTGGGATTGGACGCACCTTGGGGAGCACGGGGAGGCGCAGGGGCGTCCAATCAGCCATCCTGGGGCCCAGGCCCGGGGTCCCGAGACACCCAAGGTTGTGGACAGCAGGAGTCTGGTGACCCCGGGGGACCGTGGGACTCCATGTTCCACAGTGGGCGTGGTAGACAGACTCGAAACACGGCACTCTCCAGCACCTTCTAGAAAACCTGTCAGGTCACAGCCTTCCTGTGGGTTTCACTGTTCTTTTCGGGAGTCTGTGACTAGCCAGTCTATGTCAGCTATACTTTATACGGCCGACTCTGTGTGGCATTGATTCTCCCCCATGTCTACAAGATATTTCGGTGGAAATCTGGTTCTTCGTATAAATTGTTCCCTCCTGCAGAATCATGGTTGCGGTTTAAGTATTCTCAGGGGTGGAATCAACTGAGCCAAACTGAAGGAACATATTGTCTTTCACTATATATTGTTAGTTTCAAAGCAAACTGCTGTGTTCAATTACTGCACTTGCACCACATCATAGACACTTTGGACGTTTTTAAGCAAAGTCATTTCACCCACTAATGAAGACTACAATAGCGTCCTGAAAAAACTTTGTTTTTTAAATTTCGTTTATAATTGAAAGCAGGGCGTGGGTCTATAATTTTTGCATATACAGATTATTTGTTTTATTGAAAGTGACTCCAGCAACTGCAGCCTAAGTTGAGAATAATAATTGATACACGTTTCTCAAAAATACAAGTTAGCGTTCGTTTGTTCGTTCATACACAGATACCTTCACGCACACTGCGTTCATGCCAGAGCGCAAACGCGGGGCTCCCAGCTTTTGCTGAGCTTTTTTTGCTCAAGGATGGCTCTTTGCCGCTTGAGCCACAGCTCCCGTTCTGGCATTTTGCTGGTTAATTGGCGCCGAGAGCCTGGTGGATTCGTTTGCCCAGTTGGCTTTGCCCCACAGCCCTCAGATCTCAGCGTTGGAGGGGCAAGGGCCGCAGTTCGCTCACCGCGGTGCTGACCCTCGCTTCCCACCTCCAGCCCCAGATGTCCCATTTGCTCACTCTTTCTTCGTCAGGTTGCGTGTTCGGCTCCACTGCCTGCTGCCACGCTTCCTCTTGGGCAAGTGTCTTACTCATAAGATGCTCACACACAAATGTGCTCCATGTCCCCAGGCCGCCTGCTTCATAACCCAGTTCCTAAGTCCTAGGCTGAGACTCAATTATTTTCTTTCCCTCCAACCACTCTGGCCCTTCAGCCCTGTCCGTCCATCCTGTCTGTCTGTCCTGCTCATCCTTTCTCCACGAGGCCTCCCGTGCTGGCCTGCTGGTGGATTCTCTCCCCATAAACACAGGCGCTGGGTCGAGCCTGGTCCTGTGGTCCTGTTGACCAGGGTCATGGGGCGCATAGAGCCTCTCCCTGGTGAGGGAGACCCCAGAGAGGCTGCCGCGTTCTGCTAGGCTTGTGGGCAGCGTCCCCGAGGGCTGACAGGCCACCTTCTCCCTGGACACTGGGTGTGGCCTCCCGCCGCCCCTCAGGTCACCATGCGGGGCCGCCCTGCAGAAAGAACCTGGCTCAGAGTCAGGGCGCACAGCCACTGTCAGCATGAGCAGCAATGGAGGCAGGGGTCTGGTCTTCTCCACTGACAGGTGCCTTTCTTCTGTCTTCAGGGGAGTCAAGGAGGAGGCCTGAGCACCACATCTGCAACACCAGGCCCTGGAGGACTGAGCACCACCACATGTGAGGGACACAGAGGCGCCCCTGCTCCTCAATTCCCCAGCCAGTGTCGCCCTCCCCCCACCCCTTCCTGTCCACACCTCACCTCCCTCCCCCACCCCTTCCTGTCCACACCTCACCTCCCTCCCCCACGTCCCCCACTCCTTCCTGTCCACCCCTTCCTCCCCACCATTTCCTGTCCACACCTCACTCCCCCACTTCCTGTCCACACCTCCCTCCTCCACGTCCACACCACACCTCCCCCACTCTTTCCTGACCCCACCTCCCTCCCCCAGTCCTTCCTGTCCACACCACACCTCCCTCCCCCACCCCTTCCTCCCTCACCTCCCTCCCCCACTCTTTCCTGACCCCACCTCCCTCCCCCACTCCTTCCTGACCCCACCTCCCTCACCTTCCTGTCCACACCACACCTCCCTCCCCCGCCCCTTCCTGACCCCACCTCCCTCACCTTCCCCTTCCTGTCCACACCACAGCTCCCTCCCCCACTCCTTCCTGTCCACACCACACCTCCCCCACTCTTTCCCGACCCCACCTCCCTCCCCCACCCCTTCCTGTCCACACCACAGCTCCCTCCCCCACTCCTTCCTCTCCACACCTCACCTCCCTCCCCCACTACTTCCTGTCCACCCCTTCCTCCCCCGCCCCTTCCTGTCCATACCTCCCTCCCCCACTCTTTCCTGACCCTAACTCCCTCACCTTCCTGTCCACACTACAGCTCCCTCCCCCGCCCCTTCCTGACCCCACCTCCCTCACCTTCCCCTTCCTGTCCACACCACAGCTCCCTCCCCCACTCCTTCCTGTCCACACCACACCTCCCCCACTCTTTCCCGACCCCACCTCCCTCCCCCACCCCTTCCTGTCCACACCACAGCTCCCTCCCCCACTCCTTCCTCTCCACACCTCACCTCCCTCCCCCACTACTTCCTGTCCACCCCTTCCTCCCCCGCCCCTTCCTGTCCACACCTCCCTCCCCCACTCTTTCCTGACCCTAACTCCCTCACCTTCCTGTCCACACTACAGCTCCCTCCCCCGCCCCTTCCTGTCCACACCTCCGTCCCCCACGTCCCCCACTCCTTCCTGTACATACCTCCCTCCTCCATGTCCACACCACACCTCCCCCACTCTTTCCTGACCCCACCTCCCTCCCCCGCTCCTTCCTGTCCACCCCTTCCTGTCCACACCAACCTCCCCCACTCCTTCCTGTCCACTCCTCCATGTCCACACCACACCTCCCCCGCCCCTTCCACACCTCACCTCCCTCCCCCACCCCTTCCTGTCCACACCTCCCTCCCCCACTCTTTCCTGACCCCACCTCCGTCACCTTCCCCTTCCTGTCCACACCACACCTCCCTCCCCCACTCCTTCCTCTCCACACCTCCCTCCTCCACGTCCACACACCTCCCCCACTCTTTCCCACTCTTTCCTGACCCCACCTCCCTCCCCCACCCCTTCCTGTCCACACCACACCTCCCTCCCCCACTCTTTCCTGACCCCACCTCCCTCACCTTCCCCTTCCTCTCCACACCACACCTCCCTCCCCCACTCCTTCTTGTACATATCCCTCCCCCACTCGTTCCTGTACATACCTCCGTCCCCCACGTCCCCCACTCCTTCCCCTTCCTGTCCACACATCCCTCCCCCGCCCCTTCCTGACCCCACCACACCTCCCTCCCCCAGTCCTTCCTGTCCACACCACACCTCCCTCCCCCAGTCCTTCCTGTCCACACCTCCCTCCTCCACGTCCACACACCTCCCCCACTCTTTCCTACTCTTTCCTGACCCCACCTCCCTCCCCCACCCCTTCCTGTCCACACCACAGCTCCCTCCCCCACTCCTTCCTGTCCACACCACAGCTCCCTCCCCCACTCCTTCCTCTCCACACCTCACCTCCCTCCCCCACTACTTCCTGTCCACCCCTTCCTCCCCCAGTCCTTCCTGTCCACACCTCCCTCCCTCACCTTCCCCTTCCAGTCCACACCACACCTCCCTCCCCCACTCTTTCCTGACCCCACCTCCCTCACCTTCCCCTTCCTCTCCACACCACAGCTCCCTCCCCCACTCCTTCCTGTACATACCTCCGTCCCCCACGTCCCCCACTCCTTCCTGTCCACACCTCCCTCACCTTCCCCTTCCTGTCCACACCACACCTCCCCCACTCCTTCCTGTACATACCTCCCTCCTCCACGTCCACACCACACCTCCCCCACGCCTTCCTCTCCACACCTCTTCCTGTCCACCCCTTCCTCCCCCGCCCCTTCCTGTCCACACCTCCCTCCCCCACTCTTTCCTGACCCCACCTCCCTCACCTTCCTGTCCACACCACAGCTCCCTCCCCCGCCCCTTCCTGACCCCACCTCCGTCCCCCACTCCTTCCTGTACATACCTCCCTCCTCCATGTCCACACCACACCTCCCCCACTCTTTCCTGACCCCACCTCCCTCCCCCGCTCCTTCCTGTCCACCCCTTCCTCTCCACTCCTCCCTCCCCCACTCTTTCCTGACCCCACCTCCCTCACCTTCCTGTCCACACCACACCTCCCTCCCCTGCCCCTTCCTGACCCCACCTCCCTCACCTTCCTGTCCACACCACACCTCCCTCCCCCGCCCCTTCCTGACCCCACCTCCCTCACCTTCCCCTTCCTGTCCACACCACAGCTCCCTCCCCCACTCCTTCCTGTCCACACCACACTCCCCCACTCTTTCCCGACCCCACCTCCCTCCCCCACCCCTTCCTGTCCACACCACAGCTCCCTCCCCCACTCCTTCCTCTCCACACCTCACCTCCCTCCCCCACTACTTCCTGTCCACCCCTTCCTCCCCCGCCCCTTCCTGTCCACACCTCCCTCCCCCACTCTTTCCTGACCCTAACTCCCTCACCTTCCTGTCCACACTACAGCTCCCTCCCCCGCCCCTTCCTGTCCACACCTCCGTCCCCCACGTCCCCCACTCCTTCCTGTACATACCTCCCTCCTCCATGTCCACACCACACCTCCCCCACTCTTTCCTGACCCCACCTCCCTCCCCCGCTCCTTCCTGTCCACCCCTTCCTCTCCACACCAACCTCCCCCACTCTTTCCTGACCCCACCTCCCTCCCCCGCTCCTTCCTGTCCACCCCTTCCTCTCCACACCAACCTCCCCCACTCTTTCCTGACCCCACCTCCCTCACCTTCCCCTTCCTGTCCACACCAACCTCCCCCACTCCTTCCTGTCCACTCCTCCATGTCCACACCACACCTCCCCCGCCCCTTCCACACCTCACCTCCCTCCCCCACCCCTTCCTGTCCACACCTCCCTCCCCCACTCTTTCCTGACCCCACCTCCGTCACCTTCCCCTTCCTGTCCACACCACACCTCCCTCCCCCACTCCTTCCTCTCCACACCTCCCTCCTCCACGTCCACACACCTCCCCCACTCTTTCCCACTCTTTCCTGACCCCACCTCCCTCCCCCACCCCTTCCTGTCCACACCACACCTCCCTCCCCCACTCTTTCCTGACCCCACCTCCCTCACCTTCCCCTTCCTCTCCACACCACAGCTCCCTCCCCCACTCCTTCTTGTACATATCCCTCCCCCACTCGTTCCTGTACATACCTCCGTCCCCCACGTCCCCCACTCCTTCCCCTTCCTGTCCACACATCCCTCCCTCACCTTCCCCTTCCTGTCCACACCACACCTCCCCCACTCCTTCCTGTACATACCTCCCTCCTCCACGTCCACACCACACCTCCCCCACACCTTCCTCTCCACACCTCTTCCTGTCCACACCTCCCTCCCCCACTCCTTCCTGACCCCACCTCCCTCACCTTCCTGTCCACACCACACCTCCCTCCCCCGCCCCTTCCTGACCCCACCTCCGTCCCCCACTCCTTCCTGTACATACCTCCCTCCTCCATGTCCACACCACACCTCCCTCCCCCACTCTTTCCTGACCCCACCTCCCTCACCTTCCCCTTCCTCTCCACACCACAGCTCCCTCCCCCACTCCTTCTTGTACATATCCCTCCCCCACTCGTTCCTGTACATACCTCCGTCCCCCACGTCCCCCACTCCTTCCCCTTCCTGTCCACACATCCCTCCCCCGCCCCTTCCTGACCCCACCACACCTCCCTCCCCCAGTCCTTCCTGTCCACACCACACCTCCCTCCCCCAGTCCTTCCTGTCCACACCTCCCTCCTCCACGTCCACACACCTCCCCCACTCTTTCCTACTCTTTCCTGACCCCACCTCCCTCCCCCACCCCTTCCTGTCCACACCACAGCTCCCTCCCCCACTCCTTCCTGTCCACACCACAGCTCCCTCCCCCACTCCTTCCTCTCCACACCTCACCTCCCTCCCCCACTACTTCCTGTCCACCCCTTCCTCCCCCGCCCCTTCCTGTCCACACCTCCCTCCCCCACTCTTTCCTGACCCTAACTCCCTCACCTTCCTGTCCACACTACAGCTCCCTCCCCCGCCCCTTCCTGTCCACACCTCCGTCCCCCACGTCCCCCACTCCTTCCTGTACATACCTCCCTCCTCCATGTCCACACCACACCTCCCCCACTCTTTCCTGACCCCACCTCCCTCCCCCGCTCCTTCCTGTCCACCCCTTCCTCTCCACACCAACCTCCCCCACTCTTTCCTGACCCCACCTCCCTCCCCCGCTCCTTCCTGTCCACCCCTTCCTCTCCACACCAACCTCCCCCACTCTTTCCTGACCCCACCTCCCTCACCTTCCCCTTCCTGTCCACACCAACCTCCCCCACTCCTTCCTGTCCACTCCTCCATGTCCACACCACACCTCCCCCACGCCTTCCTCTCCACACCTCTTCCTGTCCACACCACACCTCCCCCGCCCCTTCCACACCTCACCTCCCTCCCCCACCCCTTCCTGTCCACACCTCCCTCCCCCACTCTTTCCTGACCCCACCTCCGTCACCTTCCCCTTCCTGTCCACACCACACCTCCCTCCCCCACTCCTTCCTCTCCACACCTCCCTCCTCCACGTCCACACACCTCCCCCACTCTTTCCCACTCTTTCCTGACCCCACCTCCCTCCCCCACCCCTTCCTGTCCACACCACACCTCCCTCCCCCACTCTTTCCTGACCCCACCTCCCTCACCTTCCCCTTCCTCTCCACACCACAGCTCCCTCCCCCACTCCTTCTTGTACATATCCCTCCCCCACTCGTTCCTGTACATACCTCCGTCCCCCACGTCCCCCACTCCTTCCCCTTCCTGTCCACACATCCCTCCCCCGCCCCTTCCTGACCCCACCACACCTCCCTCCCCCAGTCCTTCCTGTCCACACCACACCTCCCTCCCCCAGTCCTTCCTGTCCACACCTCCCTCCTCCACGTCCACACACCTCCCCCACTCTTTCCTACTCTTTCCTGACCCCACCTCCCTCCCCCACCCCTTCCTGTCCACACCACAGCTCCCTCCCCCACTCCTTCCTGTCCACACCACAGCTCCCTCCCCCACTCCTTCCTCTCCACACCTCACCTCCCTCCCCCACTACTTCCTGTCCACCCCTTCCTCCCCCAGTCCTTCCTGTCCACACCTCCCTCCCTCACCTTCCCCTTCCAGTCCACACCACACCTCCCTCCCCCACTCTTTCCTGACCCCACCTCCCTCACCTTCCCCTTCCTCTCCACACCACAGCTCCCTCCCCCACTCCTTCCTGTACATACCTCCGTCCCCCACGTCCCCCACTCCTTCCCCTTCCTGTCCACACATCCCTCCCCCGCCCCTTCCTGACCCCACCACACCTCCCTCCCCCAGTCCTTCCTGTCCACACCTCCCTCCTCCACGTCCACACACCTCCCCCACTCTTTCCTACTCTTTCCTGACCCCACCTCCCTCCCCCACCCCTTCCTGTCCACACCACAGCTCCCTCCCCCACTCCTTCCTGTCCACACCACAGCTCCCTCCCCCACTCCTTCCTGTCCACACCACAGCTCCCTCCCCCACTCCTTCCTCTCCACACCTCACCTCCCTCCCCCACTACTTCCTGTCCACCCCTTCCTCCCCCAGTCCTTCCTGTCCACACCTCCCTCCCTCACCTTCCCCTTCCAGTCCACACCACACCTCCCTCCCCCACGTCCCCCACTCCTTCCTGTCCACACCTCCCTCACCTTCCCCTTCCTGTCCACACCACACCTCCCCCACGCCTTCCTCTCCACACCTCTTCCTGTCCACCCCTTCCTCCCCCGCCCCTTCCTGTCCACACCTCCCTCCCCCACTCTTTCCTGACCCCACCTCCCTCACCTTCCTGTCCACACCACACCTCCCTCCCCCGCCCCTTCCTGTCCACACCACACCTCCCTCCCCCACTCCTTCCTGTCCACACCACACCTCCCTCCCCACACCTCCCTCCCCCACTCTTTCCTGACCCCACCTCCCTCCTCCACCCCTTCCTGTCCACACCACAGCTCCCTCCCCCACTCCTTCCTCTCCACACCTCACCTCCCTCCCCCACTACTTCCTGTCCACACCTCCCTCCCCCACTCTTTCCTGACCCCACCTCCCTCCCCCGCTCCTTCCTGTCCACCCCTTCCTCTCCACACCTCCCTCCCCCAGTCCTTCCTGTCCACACCACACCTCCCTCCCCCACCCCTTCCTCCCTCACCTCCCTCCCCCACTCTTTCCTGACCCCACCTCCCTCACCTTCCCCTTCCTCTCCACACCACAGCTCCCTCCCCCACTCCTTCCTGTACATACCTCCATCCCCCTCGTCCCCCACTCCTTCCTGTCCACACCTCCCTCCCTCACCTTCCCCTTCCTGTCCACACCACACCTCCCCCTCCCCTTCCTCTCCACTCCTCCCTCCCCCACTCTTTCCTGACCCCACCTCCCTCACCTTCCTGTCCACACCACACCTCCCTCCCCCGCCCCTTCCTGACCCCACCTCCCTCACCTTCCCCTTCCTGTCCACACCACACCTCCCTCCCCCAGTCCTTCCTGTCCACACCACACCTCCCTCCCCCAGTCCTTCCTGTCCACACCACACCTCCCTCCCCCGCCCCTTCCTGTCCACACCACAGCTCCCTCCCCACACCTCCCTCCCCCACGTCCACACCACACCTCCCCCACTCTTTCCCACTCTTTCCTGACTCCACCTCCCTCCCCCACCCCTTCCTGTCCACACCACAGCTCCCTCCCCAACTCCTTCCTCTCCACACCTCACCTCCCTCCCCCACTACTTCCTGTCCACCCCTTCCTCCCCCAGTCCTTCCTGTCCACACCTCCCTCCCTCACCTTCCCCTTCCTGTCCACACCACACCTCCCTCCCCCACTCTTTCCTGTCCACACCACAGCTACCTCCCCCACTCTTTCCTGACCCCACCTCCCTCCCCCGCTCCTTCCTGTCCACCCCTTCCTCTCCACACCTCCCTCCCCCAGTCCTTCCTGTCCACACCACACCTCCCTCCCCCACTCTTTCCTGACCCCACCTCCCTCCCCCACGCCTACCTGTCCACACCTCCCTCCTGTCCACACCTCCCCTCACTCCTTCCTGTCCACACCACACCTCCTCCACTCTTTCCATTCCAGAAAAATTCTCACTGTCAGTGGAAGCTGCGGTCTGCTCTCCCACGGGGCCAGCTGTTTCCTGCCAATTCAAGGAAGAAGCACCTTGCTTGACTTTTGCTCATGGTTCCAGAGGCTTCCATCCACGCTCACCTCACTGCACAGTGTTAGGCAGACATGTTTTGGTAGAGAGAATGACGAAGGAAGGCTGTTGAAAGATTAAAAATTGACCATTACCATTACTAACTTGCTAACTGGTGATTCTGCTTCTGTAAACTTGCTTCCCAGAAATGAGTTAAGAAGTTTCAGAGACCAGATGCTGGCCCCAGGACAAGGTCAGTGGTCGTAGATAAAGAACAGACCGTACGTGTTCCTCAGTTCCCATTTAGAAATTCCCCAGACAGGACCTTGAGATAACGACCACCTGGCAAGACCACAAGCTAAGCCAAATGTCAACCAATCACAGGCCTGTAACCATGTAAACCCCCCCCCCCCCCCCCCCCCCCGCCAACCATGGGCCAGTCATTTTCGTGGCAAAGTGATTGCTGGTGTATATGGTGACCTTTAAATGGACCAATCATGGGATGCTTTGTGTTATGCGTTAATCTTGTGGTTTTTGCCTTTAAAAAAAGGCTTGTAACCGCTGCTCAGGGCTCCCTGTCTGCTTGGGGCAGGGAGCCCGCTTGCACAAACGCTGAATAAATTCCTCTTGCTTATTGCATCTCCTGGCCTGGAGTCTGAGTCTGGGGTCTTTCAGCTGTGAGCTCATGGTGGCTAGGAGGGAGAGGGAGGGGGAGAGGGATTGTGTGTGGGCATCTCAACGGGGCCCTGAGACCATCCCCATGACCGCAACGGGCTGGGTGGATGGATGATAAGCCATGGGCTGGAACGGTCAGCCAGGCTCAGACCCAGTCAGCCTGGACTTCCTGCCACCATGATGTGTGGGAAGTCAGTGGGGCATGGAGGAGGGAGGGAGGGGAAGGCACCTTCGGAACCGAGAGCTGGCGTCCACCACACCTCATTTTTACGAACGCTGAAAGGTTTTCTCCCGTGACTGTCGTCCCGGGACCCCGGCTCGGCTGCCCGCTCCTCGGGGACCCGAGATCCCCCCCCACGGCTGAGAAGCCTCCTGAGACACAGATCCCCCAGACCCGGCTTTCCTGCCTGTCTCCCGCGTGGTGAAGCTGCACCTGCCCAGATCCATCCTTTAAACACTACGCACAGCCCTGAAACTGTTACACGCGGCTCGTGCTGGCCAAGGCGTCTCCGGAAGACGAAAGGGAAATGGGAGCGGAAGCCATGACCAAAGTTCAACCAAGAAAGGGGAAGCAGCCGAGTGCACCCCGGAGAATGGGAGATGGTGTGAGGTCGCTGACTGTGATCCCCTCAGCCCAGATCCCGGGCCTCGACCACCTCCAGGGGCCTCGTCCACCTCCAGGGGCCTCGACCACCTCCAGGGGCCTCGACTACCTCCAGGGGCCTCGTCCACCTCCAGGGGCCTCGTCCACCTCCAGGGGCCTCGACCACCTCCAGGGGCCTCGACCACCTCCAGGGGCCTCGTCCACCTCCAGGGGCCTCGTCCACCTCCAGGGGCCTCGACCACCTCCAGGGGCCTCGACCACCTCCAGGGGCCTCGTCCACCTCCAGGGGCCTCGTCCACCTCCAGTCAGAGCTGCTGTGGGAGGCCACGTGTCACTGACACACACCATGAACACGCATCTGCACCGCGTTTCTTCTCACATATAAGTGTATTTCTTTGGTGTCCTTGACAGCAGGACTGGCCTGTCTGTAGACAGTACAAATCCTTCCCCACCCCCAAAACCCAAGCACCCAGGGATCCCAGAACCTGGAAAGCACACACTGCCCCCCACCTCCACCCTCACCTGGCCCTGAAGCCGCGCAGGATGGCAAGCTGCGTAAGGCAAGAGCATCATCCACTCCTGATGGAGACTGAACGTTGCGCAAAGGCTGCAGGTGCCTCAGCCCAGCTATTCAGGAGGCTGAGATCTGAGGATCGCCGTTCAAAGCCAGCTCAGGCAGGAAAGTCCGTGAGACTCTGATCTCCAGTAAACCACTAGAAAACCGGAAGTGGCGCTGTGGCTCAAGCAGTAGAGCGCTGGCCTTGAGCTGAAGAGCTGAGGGACAGCGCCCAGGCCCAGAGTTCAAGCCCCACCACCGACAAAAAAAAAAAAGTTTAAAAAATGTGCCTGGCAGCATACATGCTCACAAACACTAAGAACATGTCAGAAATAAAGAGGGAGGTAGCCGACTTCCAGATATCCACTGTTTTCTAAAGCTAGGTTATTAAAACCACTCCACTGAAGTAGGAGGAGGATGGGCAAACTCGGAGCGTGGGAACACAGCGTGGGGAGCCGTCATGGGAGATCGCGGGGCCCTCCCGGGGCAGAGGTGGGTGGCTACTTTTTATTCTAGAACTTGGAAAGTCTTGTGTCGCATGCAAGCTGGCATCTCCTGTCCCCCGGCTCATTAATCAGGTACGGGTCCTCCGCAGACTGGTTTGCGCACGAAATGAGTGAGCTCATTACAGATCGGTTTGAATCATCCACAAATGCACCACGAGGAGAGGAGCAAGAAAAACCCAAGAGTGGAGATCTGACAGAATTGAGGCCAGACTTCTGAGAGGAGAGAGCGCAGGTGGGTAACTGAGGAAGAGGCCCGGCATCCTCGCTCCTGCCTCTCAGAGCGAGCGGGCGGAGGGGGAGGGAGGGGCGGGGGGCCTGGTTGGCCGTGCCCTGCCTGGTCACTGTCCACCCTCCCGAGACACACTACAGACTACAGAACCGACCTCCGCCGCCACCTCCCCCACACCAGCGGCCCTGGGCGGTGTTCATTACAAGTTGTCTGTGTCACTCAGCAAAGGCAGGGTCCTACAACTACCAGACAGCGCGTTGATTTTTCAATAAGTAAAACTCCCTCACCAATCCAACGGCTCCTTATCAAGGGTCCAACTACGACACCTTTGGGCCTTGAACCCTTGGTGTGGTGACATCTCCGCCCAGGCCGGCATTGGACCTGAATCCTCACGTCTCAGCATCCTGAGCATCTAGGATTGGGGGGGGGAGGGGGGGGGGGCAGGGCCTGGCCTGGCTTCTTTGTTGGCTTTGTTTCGTTCTTTTTTCTTTCTTGTTTTAAAGGAAACGTGGTTCCAGGAGGAAGAGGACGGAAGGAACAGATGGCATCGGGAAAGCAGCTGACTAATTAAAAGAAAGAAAACACACCCCACGGTTCTGCACGTCGGTGGAGACTCTGCTTGGAGCGCGAGAGACCTTTCATTTTAGTCTCTCTCTGCTCTCGACACTGTTGTGACTCTGATTTTCCGCGTGAGCAAGCAGAGGCCCAGAGAGGCCCAGAGCGTGTCCCGGATCGCACAGCCTGGTCTCTGAATGCAGGCGCCTACGTCCGGAGCCCAGGTGTTTGCCACACCCCAGATACGCATTCAAGGGGGAGCTGGGAACCCCCAGGAGTCGGGGGCCAGAGCTGCTCCCCAGGATGGGGGCAGGGCCCACTTCACCCATCCGCTGCCCTGCGGCGAGCCAGGGAAGGGCTCTGTGCTTGTCAGCCCGCACACGCTCAACCTCCTCCAGTGTGAACCGTCCGTGCGTCCTGCATGCCCAAAGCTGTCCTTCCCTCTCTCCTGGCTCATCTACCGCCTGGCCTGCCCACGTCGGATGACCAGAGAGCCCGGGACTGCGGGTCAAAGGTGGCCCAGGCAGACATGCCCGCCAGAGCCCATCTCCATGACAACCAGCAAAAAGCAGGGCAGGAGGCCTGGCTCGAGGGACAGAGCACCAGCCCGGCCAGCAAGCCCAGTGCGGGCCGGGCCCTCCCTGAGTGCTCAGAAAGGCAACAACCTTGTTCTCCCCCCTTCTGGAATGTTCTCACCCCAGCCCCCGTAGCCACACATCCCCTCTGGGGCAGGAGAGGGTCGCTCACCGTCAGTGGACACCAGGTATTTGATCATTAGGACAAATCCCATTTCCTACAACCACAGTCCTCACCAAAGACGTCGACACTGAGGAAACAGTCTAATCTTCCCCGCCACAAGCTCTTGTGATTTAATAGCGTCTCATCTCGTTAATCCAGCCAGCTGGCCACGCATGCATGCCGAATGTGTGCACGGTGCTCAAAGTGGCCTGTGACGCCCCCGTTCTATTCACGACCATATTTTAAAATTGTAGTGTTTAGGAGTGCTTGGGGTAAATCTGAGACACCCCGTTGATGGATGGGTTGAACTTTGCTCACTCCTCCCGTTGCTCATTAGCTGTGCGGGTCGTGTTAATAATGAAACGGGGTCACCGGGCACAGAGATGTGTTTCTAAGAGAAGGGAAAGAATCAGAAGTGAGAGCGAGCGGGAGCCTGGAGGGAAGGCGTCGGGTGAGCATCATTCAGGACGTGAGTCAAACCCGAGAGCGAGCAGGTGAGGCCCCTTTGGCTCGGGGCGGTCCCGCCGGGCCGGGCCAGGCCGGGCCGGGCAGAGGAATCCATCGCTAGTCAGCTCTGAGTCTGGGATGCGGCCGGTGGCCGGTCTCCATGATGGATGGCATTGCTGCCGTTCTGTATAGGTGTTGTTTACTTCTCACAGAAACTAAAATAAATCAGTGGCAAAGTGAGGAGAGGGAACGAGGTGGAGAACAGGGAGAGGAAAGAGGAACGTTGGAGGGACACTTCTCCGGATCCATTCCTGGCTCGTTTTTGGTAAGATCCCGCCTGGCAAGCCAAGTATGTGCTGGGTTCGCTACTGGTTTGTTTTCCCCCTCTGAGAAAACTCAACAGGGATACGTGGGAATGTGATCTCAAACGCATCTCCGTCATTCAACAACTTGTGTACAGGCGCTAAGCTCTGCTGGAAATCATAGAGCACCTTTCAAAATCACGGGGGTGCCTTGGGGACGTGAACGGCCGACCCACATGGGATCCCTTCCCCTTCGAATGACCCAGACGCCAGCCGTTTCCCACAAAGGGGGCCGAAATCCATCCCAAGAGAAGCGCGGCGCACGCAGCGTGTTGAAGACATATTCAAGTAACTCGGACGACCTCCACCAGAGATACCATTTAAGACACCGGGACTGCTTAGTTCAGCTTTGACGGCGGAAAACGACGATGACAGTTGAGATACAGGAGCCCCTTCCATGGGGTCCCTGGAGTTCCTTCCCAAGACCCTGGCGAATGCTTGAAGAGGGCACTGAACCCAAGCACCCTCCCGAACACGGTACCCGCGACGAAGCTTAGTGTGTAAATTAGGCACAGCAAAGCAATGCGTTTCTGATATACACACACACCTAAGATAAAGCTGAATTTATAAATTAGGGACCGCAGACAAATAACTAATAATAAGAGCCCTTTCAACCAACCCCCGAGTAAAAGTCTCGGGAATGGGATACCTCCTTCTCTCGTCCTCTCGAGCTTATTGAATCTTTACCTTCTTTTTGTTCTTTTTTGCAGATCTGAATTTCCACTCTAGGACCATAGCTGAGCAGACCTCCACGCCAGGGTTGAAGTTGGGGATCCGCTGGTTTGCTGAGCGGGAAAGCTACCTGGCCCCCACCCAGCGCCGCGGGTCACTACACCAGTGCCGAGTCCCTCCGGCAGAATTGCACTTGGGAAGTCAGACCTGGCTGGGCGGCGGGTGACTCCTGGGACAGCCTCAGGCAAATCAGCGAGCATTCCCTTCGCTCCTCAGCGGCTGAATTCCCAAACTCCTCCTGGCTCCTGTCAGTGCCCAATCGCCAGGGCCCGTGCGCTGCCCAATCGCCAGGGCCCACGCGCTGCTTGTCCTGGCTCCCAACCCGGCTCCCGCAATCCCACTTTCCATCCATCATCCTCTCCAGGGAGGCTGGCCAACCTCTGCACGACGTCTGGTCCGGGGCTAGCTCAGTCACGGCCAGAGATAGATATCCCTCCATGTGGACCAGGGGGAAGGCGGCCATGGTGACGTGGGGTTTGTGCTCTGGAGTCCCCAAATACCCGAGACCTGATTTCTCCCACCTCCCGGCCACCCCGTCTTCCAGCGGCTTTGTATCTAAGAATTGCGTTTGATGGCGAGGAAAGGCGAGATAACAAGGAAAGAAAATGGAGCGGTGGGCGGGGGTGGGGAGGGGGTGGGGGGGATCGTGAGTTCAAGGTCAGCCCGGGCAGCCTGTGAGACCCTGTCTCAAAACCCAAACTGCAAAATGCAGAGGCCTCGCCCAAGTGAGTGGCAGATGCTTACCTAGGAAGCGCAGGCCCTGGGTTCAACTTCCATTTCAGTGTGCACACAGGTGTGCACGTGCGCACACAGAATCTTCCATGGGAAAATCTGTAAAGGTGACGGCAGCCCATCACCTTAGAAAGCCAAATGTCTGCACTGAGCAAGCGTGCGGGCGTGGGGAGCCTAACTTGTTCCCTGCAGTTCACTCACTCAGGGATGCTAGTCCTGCATACTGATTTCCCTCCCCTCTCTCACGAGTTAAGCAGAGTGGGCCCATCCCCACGCTCTGAGGAACCAGAAGAAAAATGCACAGGGGGATCCGTCCCAGAAGCCATTCGCTGGCTTGCTCAAAATGTTTCTGTAATTTGGGAAGAGAGAGACAGACAGACAGACAGACAGACAGACAGAGACAGAGAGACTGAGAGAGCGCCACCTGGAAGATCATGTTTCCCAGGAACCAAGAGATGGTGGCACTTTGGAACCCGAACCCGAGCCATCTGCAGTGTTAAGCGCCGCACCTGGCACCTCCCCGGCGACCATGTGCCCTGCAGACGCAGCAGGTCATAAATATCTCTTATTATGACCAAGCCAGGCACCTGTGGGCTCAGCGCCAATGCGTATAAATCTAGGGCTCGTGTTAGCTGGCTGTCCGAAGTACGTGTAAAGACGCCGGTGTTTCGGGTTAGGAAACACCACGCACTCAGGAAGAAGCAGAAATGCTGGTGCGGCTGGCTCTGGTGGTGGGGGGGGGGGGCGTGGGCTGATGGGAATGGCCACAGACAGGTTCTCCTGGCCCAGGCCCATTGCTGTGTGTGTGTGTGTGTGTGTGTGTGTGTGTGTGTGTGTGTGTATGGTGTGTGTGTGTGTGTGTGTGTGTGTGTGTGCGCGTGTGTGGTGTGTGTGTGTGTGTGTGTGTGTATGGTGTGTGTGTGTGTGTGTGTGCGTGTGTGGTGTGTGTGTGTGTGTGTGTGTGTGTGTGAATGGCTCCCCTCCTACTGTCAAATTGGTCCTTGGGCCAAGTCCAAAGATGAATTATATTGTCTCCCTAGTGTTAACACACTCACCCTTCCGAGGCTACAAGAATGTGTGACAGAGAACTGAACAACTCCCACTGCCAATGGTTGTAAAGTAGCAATTTCAAGATGGCTAGGTTTCCCCGGGAATGCTGCTGCTGTGGAAGCCCCTGTAGTATCGGTAACTCGTGCCAAGCAGATAAGAAAGAGTTTATCAATTAGGAGACGCAGGCTGGCATCCTGGTACGATGTGTGTAAAATGTGTGTGCGGGTCATGTGCCATCACACACATGCATAGCGTATGTAGGTGTGCAATGCGTATGGAGAATGTACAAGTGTGTGCAGGTGTAACTGTGTGGACAGGAGGTTCTGTAGGTAGCTATGTGTGCTGTGTGTGGTGTGAGTGTGTACATGGATGAGTATGTATTTGTGCATATAGGCATACGCATGCAGGCATACACATGCATGAACCATATGTGTCTATAACACATGTATGTAAACACACACCTGCATAGCACATGTATAATATAGAGAGAGACATCCATGCATGCTCTGAAAACCCTTGCAGAAGTGAATCTAATTTACAGAATGGGTCAAAAAAACCTTCATATTATAAAGATCAGGAATAACACTATTTGGCAGAGAAATTCTAACTTCTAAGGAAAATGTATTCTAGAAGATGTGATCTTTATCACCTCGTCAATAATTTGAAACAGAATTTACAGAGAAAAAAACGTAATCTCTTTTGGACATCTCATTTTTATGACTTTAAACACTACTTTCTTCCTGTCCTCCTTTTTTTCCAACAAAAAGCTCCCTATGTTTGAATTTATAAAGTATCTTAAATTTAACAAAAGTGCCAACAGTTTCTACACAGTGAAGATAAGACCATCTAGGAATATGAATAGCATAGTAAATTGAATTAGACCAATGAGGGGGATGGAGAAAAATATTCAAAGTAATGTTTGTTTTTGAGGATACTTTCACCTCAGCCAGTTGTCTCCATACGAATACACCTTGGTTAAAATTTACCTAAGGCTGGGCTGGTGGCTCACGCCTGTCAGGAGGCTGAGATCTGAGGATCACAGTTCAAAGCCAGCCTGGGCAGGAAAGGCCATGAGACTCTTATCTCCAATAAACCACCAGAAAACTGGAAATGGCGCTGTGGCTCAAGTGGTAGAGCGCTTGTCTTGAGCAAAATAACTCAGGGACAGTGCCCAGGCCCAGAGTTCAAGCCCCAGGACCAACACATGTATGCACACATGCACATGTATGTCATCTGCACAGATGCACACACACACATACCTAAGAGGTACGGGGAGAAATAGTACTTCCTTAACTGCTCTTGCCCCCATTAGAAATGCATGTCAATGAGAGCCAGGGACCCGTGGCTCATGCCTGTAAGGCTAGCTACTTGAGAGTTTCAGGTTGTAGGATCACAGTTCTAGGCTGGCCCAGGCATTAAGGTCCTGAGACCTCCTCTCCTCGGGGAGGTGGCGGGATCACCTGGGCCTCAGGCAGGGGCAGGAAGGTGAAAATGGAAGGCTCATGGCATAGCCATGCATCCGTACCTCAAAAAAGAACCAGAGAAAAACAAGGCTGGAGACGTGTCTCGAACGGTACTGACCCAGTCTAGAAAACACAAGGCTCTGAGTTCAAAACTCAGTACCCCAACCCTCCCCCCAAAACCCATAAAGCAACAACAACAATCAAAGAGAGAGAGAGAGAGAGGGAGAGAGCATCACCCCCGAGGTGTCCATTAGAACAACTTGTTTCACAACCACTGGAGACACTTTGTGTGATAACTGGATTTTATAAGCTAGAGATGTTATTGTTGTTTTTTCAAATTTTTGTTTCTAGGTAATAAAACAAGGCAACGTATTAAGATATTCATGCTTAAAAAATGGGGGTATTTTCAAGGATTTACATGTTTATTCTCTAAAAAGGAAACATAACAATTTCATTAGTGAAATTACAAGCACTACCTTACTTGCATCCACTAGTTGTAGCTATATATCTATTAATATATTTATTTTTATGTTGGTGCCAGTACTGGGACTTGAACGCAAGGTCTCTTACTCAACATTTTGATCATAGTTGGCACTCTACCACTTCAGCCATGCTTCCATTTCTGATTTTTTTTTTGCTGGTACATTGGAAATGGAGTCTCAAAGACTTTCTATCTAAGCTGTCTTCGAACCAGGATCTTCAAGATCTCAACCTCCTGAATAGCTGGAATTACCTGGTGTGAGTTATTGATAACCAGCTGTTCAGCCCCATTTTTTATTTAAAGACTGTGGTCCTGCTTTAACTATCTTGTTCTTGTCACTTTTTGCTTTATTTATTTTCCAACAGTGTCACCTCTTCCCTCATTTTCTCCCAGTTTTTTCCCTCCCAACCGGTCTTCCCTACAAATGGAATAGTTCATTTTCAACCTAGTGTCCAATGCATTTGCTCACCCTTTGTCTCTCCATTTCCATGTCCCTCTTACCCTCCCCCAAACAGATAAACTTATACACGAGACAAAAGGCACAAAAATCAAAAACAGTGACAAAGGGGGAAAAATAACAAAGAAAGAAAGAACAAAAAATAACAAAGAAAAAGCAAACTAATGAAAAACCATGTTTCCATTTCTTGGAGTTCATTTCAATACACATCATTTTATATGACTAGATGCACATGGCTTTTCAGCCTCTGTGATCCTTGAAGGCCGCACTAAAGCCATCAGCACAACCATGTTCATTGCAGCATTGTTTACCATAACTAAGGTATGGAACCAACCCAGATCCCCCTCAGTGGACGAACCGATCAAGAAATGCAGTATATATACACAATGGAATTCTGTGCCTCTGTCAGGAAGAATATTGCACGGTATGTAAGGAAATGGAAAGACTTGGAAAAAATTTCATTAAGCGAAGTAAGCCAGACCCAAAGAAACACAGGCTGCGTGGTTTCCCTCGTTTGTAATCATTAGAATATGCCTATAAATCTACAAGTAAACACAATGGATGGTAAAAGATGAAAAATTACACTTGGATATGGTAAATAAACAGGACTCTAAATATTCACACAGGGAGACCAAAGGAGGATAATCTTAGGGAGGATCACTTTTACTTTGTATTCTGTCTTTTGAAGCGTGTTTTGTTCAACCTCATCTGTGAGTCTCCAGTAATGAAAGGAAGAGGCTCTCACAGCAACAATCCCGAGGGGCTTGGACGCAGAAAGCTCCCCAGCCACCAATCGCCTCAGTAAATCCCAGCTTCCGCCTCTCCTCCCCAGGGGAGAGAGGCAGGGCTGCTTCTGAATCTCAGCCGAAGCCAAACACTGGTGAACTGAGACAGCTGCATTCGTTTTTGCAGAATGTTAATTTTTGTTACATCACGTATCAATATTACAAAGATCCGGGATCATAATAATAAGCAATCGTGAGTCACTACCCATGCACCTCCCTCCCCAATCCAACTCCTCCCGGCTCAGAGCATGGGGGCCGGACGCAAGACCCCCTGCAAATGCCCCTAAAACTCCCAGCTTTGAACACAGAAGAATCTCCCCACCCCCCGCCCCGCCCTGGGCCGCGCTTATTAAGGTTTGCCTCTCTACAGAATTAAGAATACTCTGTGAAGCTTACTGGAAAAGTTGCATGAAAGTGTCAGTCACTTCTGTGTTTGGCCTGTAGTATACATCCCATAATCAACTGACTTCTACGGCCTGATCACACACCTCTGCCCAATCAAATTACACGATACCATTTATCGCGCGGCACTCACAATGCACTGCACGGGAGCTTGGTGGACAATTTTCTTTCCATGAATCATGAGACTGAAGCAAAGGAGGTTAACGTTTACCCACAAGCTCATGCGCTCCTAAACAGACCTTGGTTTCATTTGTTCACTTTCCGCACGAGGTTTGACATACACAACTATAGACTTCAAATGTCTGTGCTCTTTCCCCAACTTACAAAAAATCGTTACTTCTGGTGTTTCCTGACGGCCTCACAGTTCATTTCTGGTTGTCTAGACCTCACTCTCTGCTCCGGAAAGCCTCCGGCTATTTCCGGAATGCGCCAAGATGACCGGGAGCCCTTGCCTTCGGCGATCTCACCCAGGAGTTCCCGGGGAGGAGTGACTGGCTGCAAACCCGCTCTGGACAGCAGCGGTGAATCCCAGAGGGCTTCAGAGAAGAACTTCATCTTGGAAGGAGCGGCGTTGGGGCTGGGGTTTGATTAAAGGTGGCGTGGGCCGGACAGGCCTTGGAGGGAGCATCTGCCCGCAGCCTCTTGACCCAACACAAGTAGCCCCCGCGAGGAACCAAGTCGCCCCGTGCCAAAAACGTCCTGCTGGTACCAACAGCACAGTCAACCAGCCGCGTCCAGAAAAATCACGCAACCTCTGATGGCATTTAACAAGTGACCATTTTCCAGGAGAGAGCGTATGCTGTCATCTGCTGGGTTTTCGTCGTGTGCCTAGCTTGTAGCCTTGTTTTGATGACTGTTGTCTATAGTTTTATTGAAAGACCTTGGACTTGGCCTAGGCTACCCCCCCCCCCCCCCCCGTGTCAGTTCATGCAAAATGCAGAGTATTTTTCCCTTAAAAAAAATGAAAAGCTTGACTTCCCATCTGGTGCATGTTTCGTTTCTTCTGGCCGGACTTGTGTTCACCCCTGTTGGGATACGTCCGCCTCGTCTCTCTCCACGCAGGACGCTTGCTTTGTCCTGCTCTGCCTTTCCCGTTTATTTGAGGAGGAGGAGAATTTGTGGCCCAGGTGAATGGGCCTCCCCGGGGACAAGGAGTCTGACAGGCACTGCAGGCACTTTCCTATAAGGCTGTATCTCAGAGGAGGAGTTGCTCAGAGGAGCCGCGGCCTAAAGCGTCTGATTTCACCTTGCCTGGAGAGAGGAGAGCTTTATTGGACGCTGTCCTCCTGGTCAGTGGAGATACATTGACCAGCTTGTTTACCAACAGCGCATTACAGAAGCTGCTCCCGTGAATAATTGAAACTGTGTCACCCTGAGTCCAGCTGTAAGCATTCAATTAAGGAACAGTAATAAATTCAGAGAAAAGCCTCACTCTGAATATTTAATAATACTTGGCACTTCCAGGGTGCTGTTATATTTTTCAGCCGTCAGGGAGAGACACATTTTACCGAGGTAAGTCGGGCTCATTACACCTATTTGTTTCTCCAGATGAAGGAAGCGTGGACCCAAAATTAAGGGATTTCCTTAGTAAGTCTCAGTGGAAGGAAATAACAAGACCACTGGCCTCACCAAGATGATCGCTTTTTGTTTTCAGTCTCGAGATCTCAAAATTACTGTGCATAAAAGGGAAATTCAAGATAAACATGTAATATGCAGCATTTCTTTCTGAGATTCGTGTACCCTAACAGTACTATGTGGCTTCTCATTTAGGGTAGAAAATGACACAAACTTCTTGTTTTTTTGCAGAGGTCAAAAAAAAAATGACAAGTTAACCTCTATCTGAATCACAAGAGGCTGCTGCTTTGACCCTGGTATGAATTCACACGCAGCCGAGTCAAGAATATTCATAACTGCTCTTTAAAGCTCTTATCAGACACACGCAAGTGTCTGAAATCGTTATGTCTGGCCCAAACTAACGAAGTAGATGCCAAAAAAAATATAAGCCGGAGTCAGCTAGGTTTTTAAAGAAAGACTTAGAAATCCAACTGGCTTCAACTACTCGGAAAGATAAACGCTCCACCCCCAGGAACTAAAGGCCCCTGTGATATAGGAAGATCAACAGCATTCGAATATAGAGGAGTTATCTGCGAAGCATTTGCAGTATTTCATTCTCCTTTTCCTCCTTTGAGAGATGTCAGCAGGCCTAGAACGTGAGCCTTAGACGGTCATTATTCATGGCGTGTCTCTCTTGGGATCCGATCCCTCAGCCCCTGGGAACTTCAGTTCCCGAGCGTTCCTGTCCTGAGCTACCGAGGCTGCCACTGTTGTCCCCGTCAAGAATGTCCCGGAAGGCTCCAAGGGGCACTGGGTCAGTGGAGGTGAGGCTCCCGTCTCCCGAGGGCTGCAGCACGCAGTACGTGTCCCCGGCTCCTCTCTCTACCCTGCAGTATTCCCAGCCGAGGCTAAAAAACGCTGCACTCACCGTTTCCTCTATCGGCTGGGCTGTGGTTGATGCTCGGCGTTTTCGAGTAGATCTCGGCATCCGCCGCGAGGTCAGGAGACAGCAACTGCTTGTGGGCTCCCTGCACCATCCCCCCTTCGCTCGCTCTGTCTGGAAAGGGCGCACAGGGTCCTTCATTTTACCTCATCTTCATTTCCTGTATCGGCATCGACGACCACTGCGTCTGGTTTTCTTTCAACTGCCTTATCTTTGGTTGTGTTACGGATGGCTTAGGGAAACACTGCACCCCACAGTGATCTCACAAGGATCCTTATCTGTTAAGCATTTTCAACAGAGATGGCTGATTCACTTAACTCAATTTCAGGGCTTCTGTGACCTGGAGACGTGAAGAGGCCGTACGAGCAGCCGTAAAAAACAAAGCAACGCCCCCCCTGCACCAATGAGGTATTTCTTCTTCGGATATTAAAGGTCATTGAATAATTTTAGTGTTTGATCTAGTTAATGCCGTAGACACGTTATAACATCTTCCTGCGATCGATAACTGGGACTTTGATAGATGGTCGTGTTAAAAGTCTCCAGGTTAAACGCACTTGAAGTATGAGTTTCTGAATAGCCCGTTTGTTCTTCTATCTGCCGCTTACATTTCCCATCAGTGGGATGGTCGATGGGACCATGGCTACTCCAGGCCACAAAGTCCTCCAGGAAATGCTCTGAACCTCTCTATACAGGTATCATGCTGATTCCCTGCACCTACAGTGCTTAAAAAGCAGACGGGGGGGGGGGGGGTGAACCGTGGGGAAAACTCGGCCTTCAATCTCCAAATCATTTGTGTGTCCCCGGAGCTGAGAGGTCGCCCGGGGCCCTGGAAATGTCAGCAAAGCCAGCCCTTGTCGAACAGAGATGGGGCGCCAGACATAGGTCTCACGGAGCAGTAACCAAGCAAGATTCTGACAGAAAGACGCTGCTCACCGGCTACCTGAAGGGAAGAGGCTCCCGGGGAGGAGCGACCGTCCCCGCCTGGGAAGGGGAAGAGGTAAACGTACCGCACGCGAGTGTGGACTCACGCAGAGCAGAACGAGGCCGGGAGATGGCCAGCGGCTAGCCCTGCCATGCGGGTGAGGGCGCTCCGGTCAGGAGCCCGCAATGAGCCCTCTGACAATCCAGACACAAGATGGCCAGTCTTGCTTTTTTTTTTTTTTCTACTTCCCCATGGCTCTTTTCTCTTCTTAAATCTCATTTCCAGCATCCGCTTTTTGCCAACACTCCAGTGAAGCCATGCAAACTATTTAAGACAGGTGGCCAGAAGAACGGTAGGAAACCTTTCCCTAGCTCCTTTTTAAAGAGGATTTCGACCCTCTGGAGAGGTGAGCCCCGGACACTCCCTCCGTGGAACACATACAAGCTTCCGCCAGGCCTTCCACGCTCTCTCTGTCTCCAGTCTCGTCTCTGCCCATCGCCTTCATGCTCAGCTAGAAGCAGACGAGTTTTGCCATATTCATGCAGAATGGGGTAGCTCGTTCCTCCCGGAAATATTCGTTAAGAAACCACTGAATGAATCGGTACAGATCTAAAGTGCTGTTTATACCTCCTGCTGCCTGAATATTAAAAGGGACTAAAAACTTAGGCGGGTCCGCCATTGTTATGCTCACTGACCATCTCCCTCCCCCGCCTCCGCTTCTAATTCCAGTTGGAGATTTTCAAAAATAACCAGAAAAAAAACAGCGGATCCCTTCGAGGAGACAGATGGTACGGCTGATGACAAAATCCAGTTGACATTTTTCCCCCCCGCACGAGAGACGGGGAGCTTGATTAATAGTCGGCCAGCCGGTGAGACAAAATGAAAAGTGATTTTTGGCCAACACGTGTCCTAAATGACTATAAATACCTTTCAACTGCTGGATGGGAATGTTTCTTGTGGGATCGCCGTTTGCACACGGCCTACTTGAACCAGCTCCAGCCAGCACGAAGCCGCGCCTGGACAGAAACCATTTATAAACTGAGCTGAGACCCCGGCGTCCGTCGGGTAAGAAAGAGAACGCAAATAAACATTTTCCCGCAGGAGAGAGAGGATCAGAGGCGGTCTGGGGTGCGGATGATGCCGGGAAGAACAGAATGTCCAACCTGGAGCGGGCCCTGACTTCCAGCCAGTGCAGGGAAGGGGAGGGGGCCCCCAGAATGAAGGGGTCCCGTGGAAACCACACGGCTCTCCACGCAGCGCTCTGGGGCCCTGCGTGCTGGTCTCTTGCGTGTGCTCACCTGAGCCTGCTCGGTCTTATGCACCCTCAGGGCTCACAAACGAACACCAGCAGGGCTGGAGTTATTCTAGTTATCCACGTGTGGCGGTGGTGACGCTGAACCCCGAGCCACACGTGCCCAGAGAAACGGTCCCCCTCCAAGGAAACACGGGCATGGCGTGCACAACGCGCCACTTCACGGAACACAGCCTCCTCCGGGCACGCCACGGTGGGACACAGCCTCCTCCGGGCACGCCGCAGTGGGACACAGCCTCCTCCAGGCACGCCGCAGTGGGACACAGCCTCCTCCGCCGCGGTGTGCGGTGTCTCTGATGCACAACCCGGAGGCGGCAGCTCCCGAGATGCCACAGGGAGGCCTGGGATCCCGGCCCAGTGCGGGGCTGAGAGTTAGCAAGCCCCCCTCTGAACCAACAGCCTGGGCCCTGGGTGTGAAGGCCAGTCCTGGGGGAAGCACAGGAGGTCTGGGGGGCAGGGTGGGGAATGCGAGCTAAAAAAACCCACCGAAGCAAGAAAAATCACAAGTGGTAGAGCACCTGACTAGAAAAGAAATAGTGTCTCTTTAAAAAAAAAGTGTCACCCAAATTATTTTTTTTTCAATGGTTTTCTGTCTATAAAATGAGTCTCCTCAAACCTACACACGTGCTCGGGTTGACCCTTGGCTGCCAACGCGTTAATAGGTACATTAGACTAATTTAAGCAAATTGTTTCAATTGCATCAAAACGGATGAACATATAACTGCACAAAGGGAAAGTCAGGGCAAAGCAAGCACTGGAAAACAGGGGCATGGAATCAGTGGGGTTCCCGCACGGGAGAGCCTTGCGCCTTTCACAACCCTTGGAGTTTTTGCTGCAGGTATTGGGGAAATTCAGATGTACTATTGCTATGAGGCTTGTGGAGCTCATCTCTAACCTCAGACCCTGGTGTGTATGATTCCGGTGTAAACAGTGGACTCAGGTTTTCCGAGAAATAGCTGATGGGTTGCTAAATTTCCTTAATTATGGTCTCAGGAGGAAGTGTCACCGGGTACCAGTGGCTCACGCCTGTCATTCCAGCTACCCAGGAGGCTGAGATCTGAGGATCGCGGTTCAAAGCCAGCCCGGGCAGGAGAGACCGTGAGACTCTTTCTCCCCTCCTCCCTCCCAATCTGTCTTTTTCCTAAAGCTGACCCAAAGACTTGGTGTGTGCCCTTTGTCAAAACACGTATAAAAAATACATAGGCCTTTCCCGTAGGGTTATGTGAATGTAACTTTAAATTAAATACTAGTAAAATTTTGATTTTGTAGAAAATTTAAAATGTGATCTATTTTGACCAAATTAAAATTAAATTACCTGTTTAGTAAGTAGAACTATATTGATTTTCTTTTCCATTTCCACTTTAGCAGTCATAAAATAAGAGGGTTTTCAAATGAGGAATCAGCTTTAGGAAGAAGAAGATCATAAATATATCTGAAATATTAGTCATTTACATCAAATACATATGTTCTGCCAAATATATGTTAGCGGCTTTAATTTATTGAATTGTGCTTAAGTTATGGCATTTATTACGGCTATCTTCCCATACTTTCTGACTACATGGGTATTTTCTCATTTTTAAGAGCTGGGGCAAAGCATGCCTTGGAAATCAATTAAGGTTTTAAGAATAAATCATCAAAATCATTTTAAAATGCAGCCAATTGCACCCATGTAAAAGCATGCTGAAGTCAAAAGCAAGGCACTTTATATTCACGGCCGGCCGGTGACGAGATGCGTTTATTTCCTCCTTGCTGTGTATCCTGAAGAACATTGAAACTTTAGCGATGGTGCTCCTGATAACAGGCCCAGGAAATGAGATCTGAAGAGAACCAGCCGCGTTTACCATGATGCACAGAGCGCCTCCTAATTCATTTTAGTGGAATCCTGATTCACCGTGGTCAGGGTGTCGTCTCTGGTGAGCCAGGGGATGGGGTCAAAGCTCAGAGGAGAGAGGGAAGGGCAAAGAGGAGAGAGAGAGGGGGAAAGGGGAGAGCAAGGGGGAGGGGGAGAAAGAGAGAGGGAGAAAAATGACAGGACAAAAGGAGAGGAGTGGTAGAGAAGGGGTAGAGGAATGAGAGGGAAAGACAGGGAGAGAGGGAGAGAGAGAGAAGATGAGAAGAGGAAAGGAGAGAAAATGAGAGTTGGGGGGCCTAGAGGAGGAAAGGAGAAGACAGGAGAGAGGGAAAATGTAAGAGCGGGCGGCTGTGCTGTGTGGAGGTGAGGGACGGAGGAGAGAAGCTCAGAATTTCCGGTAGGTGTTTCCGGAGCTCGGAGGGAACATTTGTGTGGCTCCATCCTTTGTGTTCAGATGGAGCAGCTCATCCCCCCGCTGACGGTGGAAGGGCGACCACATCCTGTGAAGTAAGGCGTTCAAACATTATGCTTTAAACGGTTGCTTGGCCGTGGTTACTATCACGGCCTAAATGTAAAGGACAACACCTTCCGGAAAAGGCACGAATTCCACCGACGCTGAGCCAGGCCTTCCTGCCGGTTAACTCTCCCACAGGACGTACGGGTATTTCAGGAGAGCTAAGCACCCTCCCGACGCCCCCAGAGCCCGGGTGAACATTGCCTCGGCACAGGTGTCCTCACACAACTTGTGTTTGTGGGGACAAAAGCAACACCAGGTCCATCAGATTTACACGAGTCATGGATCTGTCGGGGGTAAGAGACCAAATCCCCTCTGCACTCCTTACAGCAGAAGACAGAGCTCAGAAGTCACACATTGGATTCTGTAGTTGTGAAATTTCTGAGACGTAATACGTAAACCGCGATGCCTCTCTCGGTGTCCACATGTGACTTGGTGAACTCTGATCTGGGCTACTGTAAGGTGTGGAGACTTGTCTTCCAACGGAAACTACACTCAGTCCTTTCTGTTCCCTGGTTCTTAGTGAACCATTGTCAATAGTTGAAGGGTCCCCTTCATTTACAATGATTCTTGTTAGAAGGATTTACTGAGACTGGAAAAGGAAAGGGAAAGGAATAAAAGTACTAGAAAGGGCGAGCACAAAGTATATATCATTTGCATGTTCGGAAGTGCCACAATAAAACTTGTTTCATTCAATAATTAATGTGCGCTAGCTGGGTGCTGGTGGCTCACGCCTATCATCCCAGCTGCTCAGGAGGCTGAGATCTGAGGATGGCGGTTCAAAACCAGCCCGGGCAGGAAAGTCTGTGAGACTCTTATCTCCAATGAACCACCAGAAAACTGAAGTGGCGCTGTGGCTCAAGTGGTAGAGCACTCGCCTTGAGCTGAAGAGCTGAGGGACAGGGACCAGGCCCTGAGCTCAAGACCCACAATTGACTACTACTACTACTAATAATAATAATATACTCTAATGAAATTATCCTTTTTAGTGTGTTCTGCAAAGTACAATACCAAGAGATAGTTATAGCTAAATAAGCATCTAATAAATATTTAAATTATTTAATGACTCCTTAAGAACAGCACAGGGTAGTTTAAGTACAACAATGAGGTACAAAAGAAGAAACAATACATTTAGGCAAAAATAAAATGTATCTCAATGTTTTAGGGCTTATATTTAATGGAAAGGTAGTCTTTTAAAACTTCTCTTCTATAATCAAGAACTCTAATAACAACAGATGCTGGAGGGGATATGGACAGAAAGGAACCTTACTGCATTGTTGGTGGGAGTGTAAACTTGTTCAACCACTTTGGAAAGCAGTATGGAGGTTCCTCAAAAGATTCCACATAGAACTCCCCTATTACCCAGCAATCCCACTTTTGGGCATTTACCCAAATGATCACAAACAAGGCCACACTAAAGCTACCAGCACAATCATGTTTATCGCAGCATTATTTACCATAGCTAAGATATGGAACCAACCCAGATGCCCCTCAGTGGATGAATGGATCAAGAAAATGTGGTATATATACACAATGGAATTCTATGTCTCCATCAGAAAGAATGACATTGCCCCATTTGTTAGGAAATGGAAAGACTTGGAAAAAATTATATTAAGTGAAGGAAGCCAGGCCCAAAGAAACATAGGTCCCATGGTTTCCCTTATTTGCAATAACTAGTATATGCCTGAGACAAGCAGAAAAAGTCAGATAAGATGATGTTAGGCAAAATGAACCCCAAGATAAGGACACAAGTGGTATTTTTCTTCCTTGCTATTGTTTCTAACCTATTTATAAGGTACCATGTGATTTTTTTTTTGTTGCTTTGTATGTCCCTCCCCCACGGTATAACCCCTGCTTTCACTGTATTTGATGTCAGTTTAATTTGGGGAGAGGAAGAGAAAAAACAAAATGTTTAAATAGGGATACAGGTGGACCCATCACAACAATAAGATGTACAAGTCGTCATGTCTAAAAACAAACTTTACAATTTGGGCGATGGGGGGGGCGGTGTAGTTGTGGAGGTGGAGGGAAAAAAACAAGGAGGAGGCAACAATGCTGGATAGGAAATGTACTCATTGCTTTGCTCATGTAGCTGTCACCCCTGTGTACAGTATTTTCACAATAAAAAACATTAAAAAACAAACTTCTCCTCTACAAATTCTTGGTAAAGTAGCAATGTGTCAATATGAGCAAGCCATTTCCTCTTCCAGCAATGTGCTCCATGTGCTAAAAGTTGATTTTTGGGAATCTTTCAATAGCTTCACTTGAACACTTAGATATCAAGAAGGTCCCACAGAAGGAATTTCATGAAGAACTTAGCAGAAACATATGGAAAACGCAGAATCGCTCACTAAATGTTCGTAGAAGTCTAAGATGCCGACCATTCTAAAATTCACATTGCTAAGTTGAACTTCTGTGTGTAGAACACATTTCAACAATGTCTCGTGGATTCAGGTGCAGAGCTAAATTTCTAGTAAGTTTCTAGCTTAGCATTTTATTCCCAAATAAGCTGGCTGTGTAGTGTTGTTGTTTTTTTTTTAACATTCAGAGACAATGGAGGAAAGAGTATCCTCAAGAAAGTCAGTTAATTAGATTTGTGCTATAATAAGACACCCTCTTATGGAGGGTCTAGAATAAACACAGCCTCGGTCTCTGATACTGTTATTATCTAGAGGTGTTAAAGATGCAAGGAGCAGACACTTTAAATACATATTGAAAAGTCAGATCATAGAGTAAGCGCCGCCCGTGAGAAGCAGAAATGAGCAGAGCAACAAAGAAAAGGGTAAAGTCGCCCGTCAATAAACGAACCATTTCCACTGAGGAAAGCAAAGGCCTGGGTGCTGGGCACTGGCAGGGATGAGCGAGGGGCTGCGACCTGGCTTCCACTCAGCAGAGGGAGGAAAGCCCAGGGCGGGAAGGAGCCCGGCTCTAGAAGACCTGTCCCTGCAGGAGAGACTCGATGCTGGCGATGGAGACGAGGCGGACTCCGGCCCGTGTGGGAACTCATCCTCGGGATGCAGGACGGAGGGTGGAATGCTTCCTATGAAGGCTTGACACACGAGTCCCGTGTGGGAGCCGGGAAGCTGGGGGAGATTCGGCCGCTCTGCATCGGCTCGAAGGCTGACGCCTCCGTCCACCGCACAACCCCAGGAGACAAAGACTCCTCCGAACCGGCCAAACACACCAGCCACGGACATCGCAGAAACCAACCTGGCACAGACAGGAAGAGGAGGAAGCGGACGGGGAGGAAGTATAAATCCAGGACGGAAAAGAACTTTCTCTATCGTGTTCCCGGACAACTCAGGTCTGCAGACTGCCTTAATCAGAACGTAAATAGGCTGAGAAATGAGGGAAAAATGGTAAAACAACACGGGGGTAGGTCTGGCTGAGCATACAACGGCGGAAGCCCCAGATGTACTCCCTGCAGGACCAAAGAGTAATGAAACCACTGGAAATCGAATTACTAACAGAGCAAAAGGCCGCGTTAACCACGTTATTTATAAGCGGGGGGGGGGGGGGGGGGGAATGAGGAATATGATAGATGAGGAACCTGCCCAAGATGACCCGGGTAAGGTCAGCCGGTGGCCTCCTGGACTGCAGTGCGGCAGGAGCATGCTCTAACTTCGGTTCCCTCTTTACGTGTCCTCTGGAAATGAAGCAAGGCTCACCACGGCCGGGGCTCTCTCCCCAAGTCCCAGCTCCGTGGCTGGCCCGAGGTGGGGGGTTGAGGGACCAGGCACACGTGTGAAACCCTGCCTGAAAATCAGCGGAGAAGGCTGGGGCCATGGCCCGAGCGGCGGAGGACCCGCACGGGAAGCGGCAGGCCCAGGGATTCCGTCGGTGTGTTATTATTCATCAACCACAAGCGTGGCACACGAGCACGCAGACGTAAGCACTGACATTGGGGGAGAATCCTCAGGGGCTAGAAACATACGGGATGGAGATGCCTGCCCGTGAAAAACGCTACTCAGCAACTAAGCGCTAGGGCCAAGTAACTGAAGGATCAGGGCTGCACACGTGAGTGTTATTTCCCTGGAGGAGGGACAGACGTACGGCCCAGCAGCGCAGACGGGAATGGGGGCAAAATCGTCGCTGCCACAGACGCAACTCCGTCCGGAGCAGCTCCTGCTCAGCCCTGGAGGCTCCCACCTGGAATTCCCGTTACTCAGGAGGTAGGGAGGACGGTGGTTCAAGGCCGCCTTGGACAGAAAAGTCTGTAGGATTCTGTCTCTGAAACAACCTGGCAGAAAAGCTGGCTGGAGTCATTTCAAGTGGTAGAGCACCGGCCAAGTGAGCGAGCAAGCCAAGTGAGCACAAGGCCTTGAGTTCAAATCCCAGAGCTTCCTGGAAGATGAAGTGTGAGTGGAGGGAGACTTCCACCCCAGGATCTTTGCAGGAAGCGCCGTGGGCAGACTCCTGGGACATCCAGGGGCCAACCGAGACCAGGAAAACCGACGCGCAGACGGGAATGTCCGCACGACGGCAGGCCACAGCGTCTGCATTCCTTCACCTGCCCGACGCTCATGTACACCCCTTCCGCCAAAAGAACACACGTTTATCTAAGCTCCTTCCCTCTCCATTCAACTCCAAGTAAATGAAGAGGACGCTCATCGTCTACCGGACGGCCGCAAGTCTTTCCACAACTCCGCCTCTGCTGCTTTCTCTGTCTGTGGGTCGGGCCCTCATCTTCCTTCTTTCTTGGCTGGGGTTTTGAAGACGCATTTACCGAAATGACATTCCTGAGACGAGCTTCCCCAGAACAAAGGGCCAGGAAGGAGCCACGCCGGGCTGCGGGGCCCCTTCCCACGTCCCCCCCTTCCCGTGGGACAGGGAAGGCGTTCAGTGCCCTCCTGGCCGTCAAGGCCCAGGGACTTGACCTGAGCTCCGGGATAAATGGCGTCTTGTTCTCAACTCCATCTCCAGTGTAAGGTCGCTTCCATAATGAAAACAGAATGATCCGTAAAAGCAGCCATTGTATTCCCGCTCCCAGTGCGGCTTGGGGAAGGAATGGCTGGGTGTTGCCCTACCGGTACTGAGCTTGCCTCTCAGATCAAGGAAGGAAGCAGTGTGTGTGCACTTGTGCGAGTCTCTGCGTGTGCATGCTCTCTCTCTCACACACGTGTGTCTGCACACACCTTTCTGACGGTGTTTGTTTGGGATTTTAAGGCTTACACTATACCGGGCTTCGAGTGTCAGTGGCATCCGCTTGTCTGTCTGTCCTGACACCTGTTACGCAGGACCAAGCCCATACTTTGAGCTTTCTCCCGAGTAACTACGTAGATGACCTGTGTCCGTCGGACGCTCAGCCAGCAGCCCGGTGCGCCCAGACACCCTCTTACTAAAACCGGGGTCCGGTGATTCTGACCCATTCATGTGCACTACAGAAAGCTGGGAAGAGAGAGCCGGCCAGGGATAAAGGGGAATTCAGTGACGTGGACTATCTGCTGGGTGAATGGTCTGATGCCTTGTCTGACCCCGAAGTAGACTAGGGGCCTGCCCACACTGGGGGCAGAGGTCACGTGACTGAACCTTTCACCCCAGCTTTTTAAACACAGGAACAATGGCTGCCTCTCCTTTAACAAGGTGAGCACGGGAGGGGGAGGCTCGGGGAAGTGACCTGGCGGGTCTAGGATCCCAGGAGTGGCTGGGAGTAGAGCTTGAATTCAGACACCTGCTCTTTCCCGAGTCCCGCCCGAAATCTCCCTAGGAATCAGCATCCCGTGAGGAACTCCCATTAAAAACCTTAGGAGCTTTGTGTTCTTTGTTTTGTTCAGAAACCAGAGTCCTCAAGGGAAAACCCGCAAGGTCTCCAAGGTGTTCCTGCTGGGGGGGGGGGGGGGGGCCGGCGGGGAAGGGAGGAGAGGGGAGGGGAGGAGCAAAGGGGAGCGGGAGGGGGAGGAGGGCACCGGGTGGCTGTCAGAGTCCCCTGCCCCTCAGCTCTTCAGCTCAAGGCGAGCGCTCTACCACCTGAGCCACAGCGCCATGTCTGGTTTTCTGGTGGTTCATTGGAGATCAGAGTCTCACGGACTTTCCTGCCCAGGGTGGCTTTGAACCGCGATCCTCCGATCTCAGCCTCCTGAGGAGCTGGGATGACAGGCGTGAGCCACGGGCGCCCGGCCCACGTGGATTTTATTACACTCGCCTCTCAGTTTGGATTCTGAATAGCTGAAGGGACACACAGACACTGGTTTAATAAGAGCCTAGGTTGAAGGTTGAAAAATCACGTAACACTTAATCACACAGAACTACTTTTCTATGGAGAAGAAAGTCTGAGTTAAGAAGTCAAACTGGTTGTTTACTGCTTCTTGGTTGAGCAAAGCTACTTTTCATCGGAAGGTCTTACAAAGGACTTCCTCAAAACGGGAAGGACGGACTGGTAAATGATATAAAATAGACTTAAATTAGCTACATATCCTATTGCCAGGAAGAAAATGTCTTGGTGGCAAAACTCTTCTGAAGTTAAGTGGAGAGTCAACACACCTGCTACGTGTTTAATAAATAATTTTAAAGGTAAGGGCTGGCAGGTAGGAGAGGGAAAGAGATGGAAAAGGTGAAGGAAGGTTTCAGACACTGGAGAAGTTGAATATCCTGATTTGATCATAAAACCCTCTCTCTCTCTCTCCATATATATAAATGCATACATATATAGACAGGCCGATATCTATATATGATAAACTCATAGGTTGCCCATTAAAATATGGATATGGTGTTAAAACATCACACGGAACCTCAAAAATGTGTATAATGATTGTGCTAATTTAAAGAGAAAAAAATAATAGACCATGAAAAGAGGCAGAGGAGGAGGCGCAGAGGTTTTGTATCAATGCTGTTTCGTGGTTCTGAAAGCTAATCCTTATCAGTCAATAACAGCTCGAGTTTTAAAAGATCTGATAAGTACAGCCAAAGCTTCACAGACAGCAAGAGCAGGTAACCGCTTTGCCTCTGACTGATAAGGAAAATGGCAACTTTAGTGGGAAAAAAAACACCTGAATTGTAATATACAACTCTGGGTTCTTTATTTTTCTTATTCTTTGTCCCCAATTAAATCATTTACGTGAAAATGTTTATATAGCTCTACAAACAAAAAAATATAGATTTCTTTTGCTTTGTGACATTAACCCCCTTTGATTTAACACGCATGCCTACGATTTTCTAAATGATGATGAATCCACACACGTTTACGTACTACATTTTCCGACTGCATTCTCAAGTATGAACCAGTTCCAGTAAGAGATTCCATAAAGTCAACAGAAAGGTCCAATGTATGTATTTTCAAACGCAATATTCCCTTGCAGATAATGCGTGCGGACAGTCAATATAAAAACATTGAAGCCCGAATCTTCCCCCAAATAGGAATATTACATAAGTTGTATTTTTGTCTTGAATAGATGCTCCCATAATTTAAAATGTTGCCTGGCTTTCATTATTAGTTAAACAACTAGTCAGAGTTCTGGGGAGAAAAATCAATGGCCGTTATGAAGATAATTGACCATACTCATAAGTCAGCTACCATTTCACACGAAACGCTTTGTACAGATGTGGGCCTAGGACGTAGTGCTAATGGCCAGATGAAAATGATCATTCAAATATCTGCAAGTAAGAAGGCACTGAATGTTGAATCTGGGAAGGCGTAGGTAATAGCGGAAATGAGCCGATGGGCTTCCTTTAAGCTTTCGGAGATGTCTCTGCACACACTTTACCCTAGGACCATAGGCTCCACAGGAAGAGGGTTTGAGCACCAGGCTTTGGTCCGTGAGGCCAGCGCTCTACCGATGGAGTCGCCTCTCCACCTGATTTTTAGTGTGATCCTTTTGGCCGGGCCTCGCCTGGCGTTCGGCCTCGGTCTCCCGAGACCCTGCCGTGAGGACGGGGTGTTTGAACAGCCGAAATACACGCGTGGCGGACCGGCGGTGGCGGTGGCGGTGGCCCTGGCTTGGAGGCGTTCGTGGATATTCAGATACTTGGTCAGTAATTGTGCTCGGCATTTCAGGGGTTGACCCTTGGAGCCTACCGCTATAAATTTTAATTTGAAATGCTACAATAGCGGCATGATGACTATAAATCTGCAGTGTTTCGACAGGAAGCCTCGATTTATGGACTCGGAAAAATGACTCACTGTGGATTGCCCAACACAGCAAAAAAAAAAAAAATACTATTTTGGGTATCACATTCGGGCCGTCTACATTCCCTTTCTACGCTAAACATCTTCAGTGTATGGATTTAAAAACTATCAAGAGCTTAGCCGGGCGCCGGTGGCTCACGCCTGTCAGCCTAGCTACTCGGGAGGCAGAGATCTGAGGATCGCGGTTCAAAGCCAGCCTGGACGGGAAAGTTCGTGAGACTCTTATCTCCAATTAAACACCAAAAAGCCAGGGGTGGCTCAGGCAGTAGAGCACCCGCCTTGAGCATAAAAGCTTGCTACCCATGGGTCTGTGGGGTGCCGGGGACCAGTCCTACCAACTTCGCACCGTGGGCAGAGCTCATGCCAGAACCCACTACCTCCAATTTCTTAATCCAGAACCGCGGGGGATAAAAACACCCCCCCCCCCACCACCACCACCACGCAGCCGCTTGTCCTAACTTCAGGGAATCACAAGGAGATTCAGGCAAAGACCAAACACAGGGGGAGTTCAAGAGTGGGCCACTCTGGTAGGCAGCCAGGCGGGGCCTGCTGGAACTTTCTCAGGAAGCTGTCTAGAATGGATTTCACAAACCGCTTCCCGGAGGGGTGAGAGGCACATGGATTTCTGGTGCACCTGTCCAGAGCCCACCCAGGGGTGTGATCTCAAACACACTTCCGAATTGCCACCTGACATCTTGGAATTCCCGTTTGTAGTCCCTGCCCCGTGTGGAGGAATTCCCTCCTGAAGAGGTGACAGAGGCCCAGACGGGGTCTGGGGTTCGGGGCTCCTAGGGTGCCCAGAATTAGCATTCCTAAGTCCGACTTTCTCCACCTCAGGACTTGGTTGATGTTGCGGTACTGACTTCCGGGGCTGAGGAAGAGGAGGACAGTCCAGTAGTCTCTGACTCCAAGGCCCCGGTGCTGGGCATCTACTGTTTGAAAGAATCCGTTCGAATCTTTCATTTCTGGGTTTCGTGTCCCTCCCCACGATGCAGTAAGGAAGTTTTATTTGCAATGTATACCTTCCTTTGTTTTTTATTTTTAGTAAGTTTAAATGATTTGGGTCATTTTGATGTAGTCCTCATTGTAACTTAATTACCATTAAATTAGATTATTCTTTTCTGTCTGATTTATTGCCCTCTCTCAGGTTGTTTTCATCCTGTGGAAGCGTCTGTTTTACCCGTAATCATCTCGAGCATTTCATTGATGCCACTTTATGGTTGCTAGCCATCTTGCCTTCTAACTTGATTACTTGATGTTTGATCTCTATTCCAGATCATCATCTGCTGTCATATAGATGTGGTTTGCTCTCTGTAACTTTTTTTTTCCATCACTTTAACTAAAACCCTTCATAGGAAAAATATTTAATTGTTGGTGGAGTCCAGCATTTCACTGCTTTTCTTTGATAAATGGTCCTATGGTGTTGTGTCAAGTGAAGAGTTTAGGCAAGCTGGTAGGTGAACTGGCACTCTGAGAGACGCTGACTAACCCTGGTCGGGAGGAGACAGGATGGCCAAAGCCTAAGAGGGACCGAGGTTTGTATTTAGAATGAGATTAGAGAGAGGGGCTGTGGACAGGCCCGAACTAAGTGCTCAGATACGCTGATGACCCCCAGCGGATGGACACTTGGAAACGCGGTGTCCTCCCGGGGCTGGGAGAGGTTTCTGACAGCTTTCCCCAGGCAGCCATTTTTGTTATTAGACGGCTTCAGTGAAGGAAAACAATGCCCGTGGGCATCTCCAGGGTCTCGTTTCCCTCAGTTCTACCTCCCTTCCTGAGATGCAGCAGCACGCACATTTTAGACTCTGAGACCCAACCTTTGAGACTGTGGACAGGTGGTGCTCGGCCTTTGCTGATTCACAGTGACAGCAGAGGGCCTGCGTGCCGCTCCCAGC
The DNA here is from genome assembly GCF_019054845.1 of Dipodomys spectabilis. NCBI lineage: Eukaryota > Metazoa > Chordata > Mammalia > Rodentia > Heteromyidae > Dipodomys > Dipodomys spectabilis. Next base: position 1,152,073 of record NW_024871391.1, on the reverse strand, counting down.
CCCGGGGGCTGGGTTCAAAGTCTGCTCTTGCTAAGCCTTCTTCCCCGCTGGCTGTTGCCCCTGAAGGCGCTGCTCTGCTGCTGGTTATTTTAAGCAGGGAGCATTTGTGCTCAACAATCCCAGCGGTCCTGGGTGTATTTTTTGCCACTGAACGTGCTCGCCATCAATAGGATAGGTCTTTTTATATTAGACAAATAGGGCGTGTATCTGAAACTCGCGGCCAAACCCAGAGTCTGCATTCCTGGTTATATCTAAACGGATGTGAAAATAGCCAAGTGGCAGATGGGAATTTTTTTTTTAGCCCTTGTGACTAAAGAATGAATGAGAAAGTCTTTGTCAGAAGCCGGGCGGGGTGAGGCCGCGGGGTGACATTAAAGACACACATTCCCCACGGGGACAAGTGTCAGCCACCCACGGTCTCAGGAGACGCTTCAGGCTGCTGGCCTTCCGGACTCGATTTACCGACGTTCACGTTCAAGCAAGAGGAGCGGCCGGGTACCATTATGCAGTCATCAGGAGTGCTCACCAGTATGAACCAGGCCAGAAGCTGGCGTTCCCAGACACGGGATTCGAAGCCACGTTCCCAGCTCCCAGTGGGCCGTGCCGGACCCAAAGCTGCCACACACATCGCACGGTCACAAGCACACTCGCTCCCTTAGAATGCGAACTCACTAGCACGGCCGTGTTACGTTCCTTCCCAATAGTACATGGACTCCTGAACAGCAAACAGTGCTGTTTACAGCCCACGTGGCGGGGATGTGGTTGCGTGGGTTGTCCGGTTTACAGCCCGGATCGTTGCTGGTTATCTTTGTGGCCAGTGTAGAGCGCCCTGATAGCACCCAGAAACCCCAAGCGCTGGCGATCTTCCTGAGATTCTCAGCTCCCATCCCCTCCCTTACGAATAACCAGTTACAAGGAGAAATTACTCCCCGTGCTTTCCTTGCTACGCCACGCGGCCGGGTGTACCAACTCCATTATCACTCCTGGTGATCTCAGGAAGACGCGGACGTGACATTTCTCGTCACCCTTCAGAATCGGGCTTCGACCTAATCCCTTCATAACCCTGAAACCTGGTTTGGAACCTAGGTACCTGGATGTAAAACTTACTCCATAAAAAAGCATTATGGGATTGATTTATAATTTGTTAGTATAAGAAGACATTTTTTAAAAAAAAAATCACTTATACAAAAGGTAGAGGGAAATGGTTCAATGTTCCTGGTCCACAGGAGGGCTTGGTGGGCTAACCACCGCGCTTTCCTGAACAATTACCCGGTGGAATCACGTGGAGGAATCATTTTTCCAACCTGGGTTTTCATTCCATTTGCCTTTAGCTCACAGGACGTAAGAGGAGGGGATGAGAATCACCCGGGATTTTAAACTGAGTATCAGTCCAGGGATGAAGCCAGGAAGAGCCCTGGTGAAGGAAACTGAGGAAGAGCAAGGGGACAGAAAGCGGCCCAGAACCCCACAGCCCGCTCTGTGCCCGGCGGCCGCTCACCGGAAGCTTCCGCACTGGACCACGCACCGAGCAACGCGTTTTCTAAGCCCTCTCTGGTGGTGGTGTGGGGTTTGTTCTTTTCCTTTTTCACAGATAAAGGAAAGAAGGCGCTATGGAATCAGCTTGGAGAGTTAGGGCTTTAGGGCTTCTGGCAGCCCTGGAGGCCACGGTCTGAGGGAGGTGAAGTCTTTCGGCTGGCTCGGACCTCAGCACCGCGGTCCAGGGCTGTGGCCGGGTGCTGCGGTGCTGCGTGGAGTTACCCTCCACTTCCACGGAGGCTATCTCTGGGAACAACTTTGTGTGAGTTCTGGCGGCGCTGATGAAACCGACGTTGCTTTGCACAGGGGAGGGAGATGTTTCGAGGCCGCACAGAGAGGCGTCTGGCAAGTCACCCAGCTCAGGCGGGGACCTCCAGGCGCCTCAGGAGGAGAGTACTGTTTTGGAAGGGACCAACAGCACCCTCCATCCAGTGCTGTTCTCGCAAGGATCTGTACCGAAACGTGAAGACGGAAGCAGTCGCCCAATGCCGTCAAATTCCTCCTCCATCCCAGACCCGAGTTTCACAAAACCGAGCGGAGACTTGGAACGTTAAAAAATAAACGAGAATACGAGCGTGGCTGACATACCGCGTCCGGCGGTGGGAGCTCCCAGAGGCTCTCCGCGTCTGCCCCCCGCCGCCAGGCTCTGTGACCAGGCCGCCCCGGCAAGACCCTGCCCGCCGGATTTTTACCAATACAGTATTTTTCATTAGGTGCTGAGACAAACCAGTCCTGGCCCGAGGTTCACAGTCTTGCTCACGCAGCTCTGCAAGTCAGAGCTGCCTCTGACTTTCCCAAGCCTGGCGTACCACAGGCGCCTGGGGGGTTATCTGCCTCTTGAGAAGACTCTGCAGCCCACCAAGCGCCTCACGGAGCGCACACCGCCTGTCCTCATCCCGATGAGGATTCAGCTGTGATGGGTAACAAGGCACGGGGGGGTCAGAGACAGACTTCCTAATTCCTGAATGCACAGCCAGCTCTCCGCGGTAGTGGTGTGTCTCCGTCTCTGTCTGTCTCTGTCTCTCCTGCCTCTGTGTGTGTGTCTGTGTGTCTGTCTGTCTGTGTGTGTATTGTCAATCATGCTGAGGTTAGCCCTGAACTCCTGGGACTAAGGGATCCATCGCGATGTAGCCTCCTCTGAGCGAGTTTATACAAGGTATTTCTAGGCCATTACAGGACGAGGCTGTGGGATTTTTAGAAGAAAATCCTCTCCTGGAGGAACACATCCATCTTCCTCTTGCTGTACGAGCCCCTCCTCTGAGTGTGTCCATAGGGACACAGCAATGGAAACCCGTGCCAGAAGATTCCCCGGCTTGTGTGGTGTCAGGACCCGGGAGCTGAATTAGGGCTATTTTTCTTCTCGGGACTGGCTGGGGTTTATAAGGCAGGGAGAAGCCTCTGGCCATGAACTGTGGAATCCTTCCTCAGCGATCAACACCGCGGGTCAGATCGCACACGGGAGATTTCCACCGTTAACGAGCGGGGGGAAAAATTCCTGGTTTCCACAGGGGGGAAAGAAACATAAACATCTTCCTAACGATGGAGGCGTCCCTGTTGCTCTGGAGAGAAAAACACATGCTGGCCGGGATGTCTGCAACGTCCCATCCCGGGAAGGGGTTCGACATGAGACAGGGCCTGGGAAATGCACGTGCGTGGCAGGGAAACGCCTTTTCCACACGGGCGTGCCCACGCTCCACGCGCACTCACAGAGCCACGCCTGTGCTTGAGACCCTCCGGTCCGGACGGACCTGCTCCGAAGGACCTGTCCCAGGAGCTGCACCGCGGGCCGGAGCCCTTCCTGAGCTGTAGGACCCGGGGTTCCGGGGCCGAGGCCTCCTACACTCTCCTTCTGGGCAAGAGCTGAGGGATGGGGGAGGGAAGGTGTCCTCCCCCACTGACTAAACCAGAAGGTCCACTCCGGGCCTGCCCTTCATGAAGATGGACGGCCTCCGGTGTTTTCAGTAATAAGAAACCACCAGGGGCCCCATCACTGAATCCACACACTGAAACGGAGCACAAAGATCTGTGCCGGGAAGCCCCTCCACCCCGGGCCCCTCCAACCGCCACACAGAGGCCGGCTCTCCTGCAGGACGCAGACCTCCTCTCCACAGCCCAGCCGCCTCGGTGGGCCTCAGCCGGAGCCCGGGGCTGGAGGAGAACAAAACCCAGCAGACAGCCATCCCCGGGGCGGGGCTGGAGCACCTTCTCCGGGGTGTCTCTCTGTCTTCCTCTCCCCGCCCCTAAAAGCAAGGGCAGAAGAAGAACTCTGAAACAAAGGAGGAGGTGCCCAGGACGTGATGTAAATCGGACGACGTCAGAACATTTCTGAACAAGTGTGACAGGGAGACTTGAAATGTGTGTGTGTGGGGGGGGGGCGTGGAATCCTAGAACCCTGGGCTAGCACGCACGAAGCCCTGGGTGTGACCCTGAGCCACAGGAAGAAGAGAGGAGGGGAGAAATGGAGGGAGAGAGGAAGCTAGAGAGGGAAGGACTTGGGAGGAAAGGGGGAAGGAAGGAAGGAAGGAAGGAAGGAAGGAAGGAAGGAAGGAAGGAAGGAAGGAAGGAAGGAAGGAAGGGAGAGAGGGAGGGAGGAAGGCAGGAAGGAAGGAAGGAAGGAAAGAGGGGAGAGAGGGAGGGAGGGAGGAAGGAAGGAAGGAAGAGAGAGAGGGAGGGAGGAAGGAAGGAAGGAAGGAATGAAGGAAGGGAGAGAGGGAGGGAGGAAGGAAGGAAGGAAGGAGAGGAAAGAGGAAAGGAGAGGGAGCTCTTGAGGAAAAGAGGAAGAAAGAAAGGACAGAGAAGGAGAAGAGAGAAGGAAGGAGGGAATCTCAGCTTAATTAAAGACCAGATTTAGTTATTGACTTAAGAACCCTACACATTCTAAGAGTTGGCAGAAAAAGAGCATGCTTAGGTGCTGCGTGTCATCCACGGTCAGTTAAAACACGTGTTGTGCATAGTAATCAATGCATAGAGGTGTTTTTTTTAATGGAAGCCCGTACATAGAGAGCAAAGGAAAAAAAAACCCATATGGTTGGAATTATTCAAAATCCACCGTGAAATATTTGTAAGTTATAGGAAATAGTGAACAAGTTAGGTCAGATTTTTTTTACCACACAAGGGAAGTTATCAATCTTATCAAATAGAGTGGAATAAATAATAGAGGAAAGGAAGGAGAGAATCAGGGACTCAAAGAGGGATCGAGAAAGAGGAGGAGCTAGTGGAAGAGGGGAAGAGGAAAGGGGGAGGGAGAAGGAATAGGAAAAGTCCTTTCCATAAGCGTGTCGCCGCATTAGGTACAGCAGGGACGTTAATTAGTGACCTCGAAGGCCAAACATAAGAGAGGACAATTCTGCAGATTAAAATGTAAACTAGATCCAAGGGCCCCGAACTCGCAGCAGCTCGGAGCCTGATCCAAATGACTCTGGGGGGGCGGGGGGGGGGGTGAGCGCGGCAGGTGGGATGAATGCCTAAAGATGCAACCGGAGAGAGCTGTTGTCTTCCGGAATCAGGGAAGACAATGAATCACAAGTCAATCATCTCGGAGAGCAGCCCGGAGGATAAATGCAGAGAACAGACGGAGGCATCTGTGCTGGCCCGTTTGGTGTTGCGCGACAGAATACTGGAGAATGTGGGCGGAGAATGGCAGGGGCGGACTGGCGTTCGATCCCGCAGGCCGGAGGGCCGACACGGAGGTGTCCTGCCGGATGGAGGGGGAGCTCTGTCTTCTCCTGGCAGAGTGGGCAGAGGACCGGCCGCCTGGGCTTCCACCCTGGTTCTGATCCTGCTCTCCCGGCCCTGCCGATGGGGGGCCGGGGGAGAGGTTCCCCGCAGGTCAATCCTGAGAGGAATCCTTCCACCATGATTACCACGTTCACCGTGGAGACATGATTTTAAGGCACAACAAATACAGGACTCCACGGGTAGGTACCTTCTAAAACACGAGGACAATGAAGACATCACCAGACTCACACCTGAGAGAACTCACCGGGCTGCACCTACATCCGAACGACTGTTGAACACATCCTCGTTCAGGTCTAAAGGGTGTGACCCAGGTTACGGGTTTGGAAGCGCAGCAAAAACTGAAAAAGGAGAATCTGACCTAAAACATTATTTCAGATTTTTCCTACGTAGCAAGAGTTGAAGATCTAATGCTAACACAGCAACAGTAAATGACCGATTTTATGGCCTATAGATACTACTTAAAAATGAAATATATGCCGTCATACATAAGTCTGTAAGCACCAACAATCCAAGTGTAAACAATCCAGAGAGAGCAAGCTAAGATGGTATTCTAAAAATTATTAATTCATGAGAAACAATAATCACAGAAAAGATCAAAGTTAAACAGGAGATGGTTCCACTAGGGAAATATAACAAGATAATTACAATAATACAGCAGATTCAACTACTACTAAAATGATAACTAAATTAAGTATGCTCTAGAACATCAAATAAGCTGTTGGACAAAAAAATAAAATTCACCGATATGTAGACTAAAAGGTATTTGCCTTAAATATAGCACAAGTAAGAGGGTGAAAACATTGTATAAGACGCTAAGGAAACCAGACTTTACCAGCATTGGGTAAAGTCGACTTTAAGAACCATCACAGCAAGCCTGGCACTGGTGATTCATGCCTGTCATCCTAGCTACTCAAGAGGCTGAAATCTGAGGATCACGGTTCAAAGCCAGCCCAGGCAGGAAAGTCCATGAGACTCTTATCTCCAATAAACCAATAAAGTGGCGCTGTGGCTCAAGTGATAGAGCGCTCACCTTGAGCTGAAGAGCTGAGGGACAGCGCCCGGGCCCTGAGTTCAAGCCCCACGACCGACAAAAAGGAAAAGAAACAGAAATATCACAGCAGATGAAAGTGGGTGGTCGCATCACGCCAAGTGACGGAGCTTCGGCGTGGAGAATGGAGAACTGAACCGAACTCAAAAAGAAACAGGAAAGTCGGCAGTGACAGAGGAATCGGAACTCTCTTCCCAGAGAGGCGCACAAAAATAGGACACACAAACCAGTGCTCCAGCTAGCAACGGGCTCTGCCTGGGGGCTCGGGGATGTTTCCGGTCACGAGCGTGGCATCTGCGTGGTGCCCGCTGTCTGCCCGCGAGGAGCTCTGCTGGGAAGCCGGGCTCACAGGCTTCAGAGATGACTCACCCTGCAGTGGAACCCACGCTGGCAATCATCAGAGAGGGCGGGAAACCCCACCACGTGTGTAAATCTTCACACGCAGCTGTTCTTCCACAAGCGAGGAAACTCAGGAGCCCAGACTCTTCCTCGGCCTCCTTCGCCTCCTTGCTCACCGAGGGCGCTCTACTACTTGAGCCGCAGCTCCACTTCTGGCTTTTTGCTGGCTAACCAGAGATGAGTCTCCTGGACCTTTCCGTCCAGGCTGCCTCTGAATGGAGATCGTCCCTAGGGTTTTGAGCCTTCGGCCTGGCGAGCATCTGTGACTTCAGGTGGGTGCCACCAGTGGCTGGCTGGTGCTCCGTGGGTGTGTGTTGGAGAGGGCACTCTGAGAGGCTGCCCAGGCTGGCCTCTGCCTGCTGCTCCTCCTACCTCAGCCTCCGGAAGGGAAATTATAGATAAAATAAAAGCGGAGGCCAGTGAACGCGGAGATCGTTACCTCAACGTAGCCAGGGTGGGTAAGGGAAGATAGCAACAAGATCCCAGCCAGACAGCTCTGATGGAGGAGCAGCCTGGGCTGCCGTGCTGTATTTATAATAACTCACGAGAAACCGCCCGACTTCTGACAGACACTTAGAGAAGCCGCACCGGGCGACCCCCTCCCAGCGGGATCCAGCGGTACCGTGACTGAATTTGTGGTTAACAATCTTTCCACCACACAAAACCAAAACAAAGCAAAACCACTCCAGGACAGATAGCTCTGCTGTTTAGTTCTATCAGATACGAGAGAAAATAATAGTACGATCCAACCACAGCAACAAATTCTTCCAGAAAACAGGATCAGAGGAAACGATTCCCAATCTGTTTTATGAGTCGCGCGCTGCACTGAAGTAAAAATCAGACGAAGATAAAACAAGATGAATATCACATGTTGACATAGACACAACATTCTTCAACCAAGTATTAACAAATTAATCCATCGGGAAGCTCCCTGAATAATAAATAGATCACCACAAAGCGGGCTCTGCTCCAGACATACCAAGTTTCAGTACATGAAAGTAACCGGACAAGTGGAGGAGACCCAGCAGTCGAGAAAGAAAACACTCGCGAGTGTCTGGAAAGACGAAGGAAAGGTTCAGAAAAACCAGACTGAGTTTGTGACCAAAAGCTCTCAGAAGACTAGTAATAGAAGAGAATTTCTTAAACCAGACCAAGAACAGAGAAACAAACAGGCCGGGGGTAGCTTGTGGTGAGGCCCTGGATTTGACCCTAACAAAGAAAAGGAAGGGGAGGAGAAGAAGAGGAAGGATAGTAGAGGGGGAGGGAGGGGAGGGGAGGAGGGGGGGAGGGAGGGAGGGGAGGGGAGGAGGGGGGAGGGAGGGAGGGAGGGGAGGGGAGGAGGGAGGGAGGGAGGGAGGGAGGGGAGGGGAGGAGGGAGGGAGGGAGGGGAGGGGAGGAGGGAGGGAGGGAGGGGAGGGGAGGAGGGAGGGAGGGAGGGAGGGAGGGAGGGAGGGAGGGAAGGAGTGTGGGAAGCAAGAACAGCATAGAGACAATGATTCATACTTCATCATGTGAAGGGTTTGCCCGAAGTTTGGAAGAAAACCAAGGAGATGCATGCTCTCATCTGTCCGTCAGGATGGAATGTTTTCCATAATACGTAATAACTCGATTCCTCCCAAGGAGCTAGAATACTTACTTATCTGCCTTAAAAGCCAATTCTAAGCAAGCGTGGCGTTTCACTGCCCGACCGTGGAGACCACACGCCGGACACACGGAGGACCACCGCGGAAAAAGCCAGACCCTACCTGCCTACCTGGGGGCAGCTAGCGGAGAGGGCCGGGGGGTCGGCTCCAAGAGTCGTGTGTTTGCTTAACATGGTGCCCTTGGATTCAAACCCTGGGAAAGACACACGGAGACAGAGACGGACGCCGAGGTGTGGACGGGAAGGAGGGGGAAGAGGAGGAGAGAGGAAGGCATTCTACTCATATTCGCATGAAATGTTTGAAGGAGAGGAGAGGAAACTGTGCGGTGAGTGTATGTGGAAACACGCTCCAGGCTGAACAAATTAATAAAGAGGCAAGCAAATGAAGAGGATTACCTTGTTCACTAAACCCAAAGCGAGGTGATGTGAACTTGCCCAGCGTTCCCGCAAGTTCACTGCAGCCCCTTTAAGAGAATGGCGGTCTTCATTTGCTTGATCTGTCTGATTATAAAGTATGTACGAGACGTGCTGAGCAGCTTTAGAATGAACAAAGTTGGTAGAATTAAGGCACCTCATTTAAACTGCTTCTAGACCCATCCTGCTCAGGAGAACATGGTCCGCACGGACTAGTCAGACGCCGTAAATAACTGAGAAGCCGATCCTGGCCTGTGTGGTCTACGCTTTTGGACAGCGTTGAGAAAATATTTTGTGGACAAAGATAATGCTTCCCATGGATGATGTCAGAATTATTAAATACCATGTCCCCACCCCCCCGCTACCCCCAAAAATGAAGAGTAAAGAAAAGATCGATACTCAATGCCACGTGAAAATCCGTCTTTGCCTTTGTTTCTTTGTTCATTGATTTATCGAATGGTCCTGGTGTCAAACTTATAGTCTTACATATTTGATGCCAAACACTCCCCCACGGACCCACACCTCCAACTGTGAAACTTTTACTCTAAATGAAGCATATTCTAAAACCGTAGGGGGGCTAAGCAGTAAGTTTTAGAGACAGAAAGCAAAGTCACTGGAACTCTGGGTTAGGCAGTGTTTGGATGGAGACGTCGAAATGCACATAACACTCGGAGAAGTTTTGTGAACCTCATCTCGCTGTGAATAGAATGCATTTCCGCTTTGAGTGATACTGAAATTAAGATGATGCCACACACACACAGACGATGACATCGTATTTAATAAACACGTCAGGGAAAGATTTGATACAAAAAAAGAAGAAATTCTTGCAAACAGAAGATGAGGTGACTCAATAAAAATAGATCAGTTATTTGGATACTGGTTTTGTCAGCTAATATACACGGCCGCCAATATGCATATGAAAAGACGCTCCCAGGAAATTTGTCATCCAGGAATATTTGCAGGAAATCCACAATTAAGCCAATGCATAGTACAGGGGCGAGGGTCTGAAAGGCTAGTCCTCACCAACGCGTGTAAGAACACAGAACACGCAAGCGTCTAGCAAGTCTTGTGCCTGTACACACGGTTTCCCCCAACTCAACGCCCTCAGATCTGTTGACTCCTCAAGCAAGTCCGAGGGTAGAAAACATAGGGCCATTTTCCTCCCAGCCTCTGAACTCAGAAACCTTATGAAGGATAGAAAGAGCCAGAAAGACCTGTGGGGTTTTACCTGGTGACCTTCGAGACGGGGACACTCTGCTGTCAGAAGTCAGGGCTGGGGCAGCGAGGAGGGGCAGAGCCGGGAATGGTGTTCAGGGGACACAGGGAGAGTCTTTAGCGGTGGAGTAAATATCCTCGTCCTTCACGGTGGGGGGGAAGAACATGACCACACCATCCTCCAACCTTACTGAGCGCCGGACTTCAAAGAACACCGTTATATTTGAATTACAATTCAGTACCCCCCACAAATAATAAGGCAACATGAAAGCAAAACTGGGGGCCCTAAATGGCACCCCTGCCTTGGGTCACAAAAGCTGTCACCAGGCACCGGCGGCTTGTGCCTGTCACCCCAGCAAAGATCCAGGGGGTCGGTGGTTCAAGGCCAGCCGGGGGGTGGGGGAAAAGTTGGCGAGCCATCACGTCGACAGAAAAACCTGAACACGCCAGGCAAGGTCCCGGAAGTGTGGGATTCCTGCCGCCACTCCAGGGCACACCGTGTGTGGACGAGGGATCGTTCAGGCCGGGGCCTGATAGGCCATCTAGCTACCATCTAGCTACATGATGGCCCTCAGGTTGCTCGGAGAAGATCTGTACGTTTTTAAAAATGGCCCCCTTGGCATCTGCGGCCGTACAGAAGCTTGAACGCCAGCTGGAGTCACTCACACTGACAGCGAGAAGAACAGGCAAGGAGAACGTGGGCCAGGAACCTCTGACACCTCTTAAAACCACATTCTTGGGTGGATGTTATTAGGTCATATTTTTGTTTCGCCTCTTGACTGAGAATCCCACTTCCCGAAACTAAAACGAACAAATGTGGACATGTATTAGTATTTATAGGTAATAATTTTTGCAAGGGCTGAAAAAATTCTTAACAGTATTTCAAAACTGACTGGGAGTGAAATTGTGAATAACAATACACATCCCTCTCATTAAAGGCCTGCAAAGATATAAGATACCATGGAAACGTGGTATCAGTCTATTCTTAAACTGCAGAACATCAGCACACAGAGTGGAATTGGACCAAGTCAAAGACATAACAACTACAAATACATCCAAGAGGCACGTAGGCTGCTATACGGTGGCTGCTCTAAGGCTGCCGCCATTGTGGATGTATCTTTGTATTTCACGTATTTTTGGTGAGGTATTACTTTTGCAGGAAAGAAACGTATTTCCGAAAAGTCTTCTGCAAGCCCGGTTTTGTTTCCAAATCCGGAGGAGCTAAGATCCGGGGTTAGTAAGGTCACGCTCTGGGATGATGTCGCCACTCTTACGCCAGCCCAAGGCCAGGCAGACAGAAGCTTCCAGAAGTCCTGACCAACCAACGCTGAATCTCACGCCGCGAGCTGAACACCTCTTGGCACGAAATTAAAAAGAAAGGCAACGTTTTGTTCCGATGCCATGAATTACAGCCAGGGAGAGCTTCACATGTTAGTAAGGACCTCGGAACAGTTGGCAGCAGAAATCACAGCTTTTCCCGGTGACGATGGAAAGATGACCAGAACCCGCCTCAGCCACGGTAAATACCTTCTCCCTCCTCCCGCTGGCCTGTGCCGGTCCCAGCCGCCCGCCCGAGGCCTTCCCCAGCTGTAGGGCTCTCTTCAAGGAGGAGGAAATAATAATAATAATATAATAATAATAATAATAGTTTTCTGTGTCAAAGAAAGGAAGGTCGACTTGGAGCATGCTCAGAGACCCGCAGCCTGCACCCTCCCCTCCCAGGACCTCCCCTCCCCCTCCCCCCTCTCCCACCCCCCCCCACCTTCACCAGCCACCCCCCAAGTGACACACTGATGTCTAATGAAGTCCGAACTCTTTTGGGGCTATCATTTCAGTCAACTTCCAATTATATATATATATATATATTTTTTTTTTTTTCTAGTTGATACCAAGTAAACATTCTAACAGAAACCTCCCCAGGAATGGGAGAACCGGTCACTCGTGATGCATCGCCCAAAGCTACATGGCTGCGTTTAGAATGAACAACCCTGTTAAAGCCAAACACTGTCATTCGCCCATTCGTAAACATCAGAGACAGCGTTCGTTTCGGGGCTTCTCTAGAAGGCTGATGGTCGAAATTGGACAGACTCAAAAAAGATGTGTTGTCCGTACAGAGGATTTTTGGGATGTTAATTTGGTCTCTCTACGGAACGCTATGAGCTTCCAACACTGAGAAAATAGCTGGTGGTTTGGATCGTGAAGCCCGCGCGGTGGCAGAGGCACTGTTCACCACGGCTCTGAGTCCTTACGCTGCGCCCGGTAGTTGAAACATTTCACACGTGCTATCACTCCCCAGCGTCTTGATGCGAACACCGGACAAGTCGACTGGTGGGCCTGGTTGGGGATGTCTCCTAAGAGCGGGAGCCCAAATCCGGGCTTGGATCCACGCCCGTGACCCCTGCTAAACCAAAGTCTCTCTCGTCCAAATGGACGGCGAAATAAGCCACCATGATACGGGCACATCAGGACGGAACCCTATCTGGGCCGAGTGTCCGGCGCGTTCCTCTGCTGGCTGGTGCACCTCTGCCCGCGGCCTGCGTTGGGATTCCACACTTGGTGTCGCTCGGAGGTGCCTCACTGGCTGGCTGCTGTCGTTAGCCCCTGTGATCTTCCCTGTTGGACTCCTGTGTCCCTCCAACCCGCTCACCCCTGCCCTCCACGAGACAGCTCTCAGCAGAGGCCGGACCAGCGACCGTGCCATTCCCCTGGCTCTGGTCCTTGTGTCTCCGGCTCCGGCCCCCCCGGCCTTCAGCTGCCCTTTGGGGTCACGACATTCTGGCTGGAGAGGCTCTGCTTTCCTGGTTTGTATTTTCGGTTGCATGCATTCACTTGGGGGGGGGGGGCTATAGTATGACGGATCTTCAAACCGGGTCAAACACCCGTCAGTTCAGCATCAGAGTTCCCTCAATGGATTCATCAGGCGGAACACGCAAGCTTCGCGTACGGAAGTCCCGAGCAATTGTGTGTGGTTGGCGCCACATGAAACCCTCAGGAAGGCAGAGTGCACCGCATTCCCCCGGGGTGGGCCGCGCGGTGAGCGCCTTCCGGGAGCTGGGAGGAGGGAAGCGGCGGAGGATATACAGCAGGAGGGGCCGCGTGTGGAATTTGAGGGGAAAAGGGTGGAAAAGTGCGGCCGTGGGGCTCATGGGGCACCGGTGAGCGTGAACCACGCAGGCCGTGGGTGGGGACGGGAGGGATCGGACAGAAGACACAGCACAAGAGGACACGTACTCGTGACTCACCCATGTAATGGCAGACCCGCGGTTGCCACCCGGTAGCAACAACACAGCAAAGTTAACAACAATAAGTGAAGCCCATGGCGCGGCCCAGCGGCAATGGAGAACCTCACGAGGCGTGTCGCCGAGGTCCCAAGTGCTGATCTGAACGGGGCGGGCCGGGTGTAAGGAGTCACTCGGAAAACAGTTGGAATGGAATTTTTAAATCGGTTTAAACTCTCAGCGCTGGTGGGAGAAAGATGCACAATTTCACGCCCGTCTCTGCTTCGGGGGGCACGCAAATATTTGAAGTATGCAGTCGGCAAATACGATTTATATAAATCTCAGCGCCACGGATTCCCGGGGAAAGATGATAGCATGTCTAAGATGTTAATGAATCTGCTGAACTCCCAGTAGAACTTGGCTCCCATTTTGGGTGTTTCACTGAATTATAAATAGGCTGTGTCTTCAAAGGAGCTGGCTTTTCCGTATCTCGGAAAAGAAGGCATCTTCAAACAATCCGGAGAATGCTCTGCCTTCCAGCAGTTCCATTTTGCAGCAGCAGCAGCAGCAGGTATGAATTCCTGGGATATCTGGTGTTCCTCCTTTGCTTCCGGCGTCGGTCGGAAGTCTTTCTCCTCCTGTCTGGCAGTATTAAATCAGTGATGCCTGTCACACTAGAACTTGCAGCCTGCCGACAAACAATGGATGGCGTGTGTGAGCCAGCCGCGCGGATTTCTTTCCGTTCATTATGACGCGTCCTATCCGTTTTCTCGGAGAGGAAAAGTACAGAAAAGTCCCGAGCGTGCGCGTCAGCGCTTTTGATGACCGTGATTTTTTTTCGTGGCTGTTTAAAAGTCCCAAGTGCGTGATATTCGTAAGCAAAAGAAGGAGTGGGGGGGATTACAGAAAACCACTCCTGTCTCCCCACCCCCCACCCCCGTTTTCGGAGCGGGTTGGAAAGCAGGGGTGATCCCTCTGGACAAAGAGACTCAATCCCGGCGTCTCCTGCAGCCAAATCTCCAAAGCGGCCGCCCGGTCTCCACCGCCCGCCATGCATTCTTACACAGATGATTTTTTTTTTTCTTTTTGCTTAAATATAGGATCACAAACGCACAGCTGCAGAGGGAGGGCAAAACAGCCCTGGATTGTACACAATCTGGGAGGGAGCCTTCCTTCCTTTTTTAATGTCTGGGGCGTTGTCACTCGGCCATGTGGATGGAGCTGTTGTTGGCAACCTGCCCCCTACACACACACTCAACTCACACTCACACACACACACACGCTCACACACTCACACACTCACACACGCTCACACATGCTCACACACGCTCACACTCACACACACACACACACACGCTCACACACACACTCACACACACACACTCACACACGCTCACACACACACTCACACACGCTCACACACACACTCACACAGCGCCAGGAATGGCAGCACCTGGGAGCCGTTCCCAGAGAGGCAGACGCAGACACAGTGTGGGGCAGCTGCTCTCCTCCCAAAGCCGTGACTGAGGCAAGCCAGGGTGGCGTTGAAGACACCGTCCGAGGGGCACCCCCCCGCCCGGCTTTGGGGAGCCGAAGGAGCACCTCCAACAGCCCCTCGGGAGCAAAACTTGGGAAAGCATTTCAGGGGTCGGTGACGTCTTTGAGAGAGGGTGGAACCACAAAGACTCGGAGAACTCAAGTGATTAAACCCACGGAGCAGGGAGCCGAACTCCGGGAGGGAGGCTGGGAGCCGGGACCAGAGAGCCTTGCGGTGCTGGGCCTCACTGCGTGTGGAGGGTGCGCGGTGGACGTGGCGTTCTGGAGGAACCCCGCCCCATCTGAGCGATTCCCCCCCACTCACTGGGACGCGAAGGCCCAGGGGGGACTCACAATGAAGGACACGGTTGAACTCGGCCACTGGGAGCCGATTAGAAGCTGTAAAGCAAACTCGTGTCCTAGTGAGTTTGCTTTTGGGAAGAAATGGCACCGGCATTGTGGAAAATTAACTAAAGAAGAGGGCAAAACTCAGGGGGGCCTGTGAGGAGGCTCAGAGACGGTTCAGTCTGGGAGTCTGGGAGGGAAGGGGGAGCCGGGGCCAGAGGATGGTCCGTCCGGGGCTGCCAGGCAGAGGCCTGGGCGGCAGAAGGTTCCACAGACCCAGATGCATGGCCACTGAGGTGGACCCGGGCTTTCCCCAAATACTCTGAGCGCATCAGCCCTGACATATAAAAAGTACTCAGTGACTTTCAGGTAACAAGCGCTGTGCTAGGTTTGGGAGGATGGAAGGCATAGACTAAATATATCCAAGGCAGAGTTGTCTAGACACCTCCTTCCCGGCCCAATGACAAAGACTTAAGAGACATCTCCCCTTTCTCCACCCCCCCCCCCCCAGTGCCACACTTGAGGTTTTGATGCTAAGAGGGTTTGATGCTCATATATACAAGGACGCCCCCAACTGCAGAGCCAGGGCCGGGGCCGATCTCCCAATGGCTTAGAGGATTCATTCAGCAGCTGCTGGGTGATTTTTCTGACAGCCAGCAGATACTCTCTGAATCCTTAATTGACTGAAGACCATTAATCCAGGACTCTGCTGTCACCTCAAGATGGGGGCTGTATTTCCCGGATGTGGACCAGCCTAAGAGCGTTCCTCAGACCCGCAGGTGGGGGAGAGCGAGGTGCACACAGCCCCTCGGAGCGGGGTTCCCTGACAGCAGCACCTCTGGTGCTCGGCGCTAAGTTCCCAAGTCAGCGTAGGCCGCGGCACGTTGAAATGTTAGTTTCAAATAATAGTTATCGAGGGCTAACTTCCCAGGAAACAGCCACCCGGAGAGCAAAACCATCGTCCGAATGCTGAAGTCAGGGCGTCATTTTGATAGAGCCCCACACACGCAGTTAATGGACAGCCGCATGTCAACAGGGTCCGTTTGGCAGGAGACACTGTCATTGTGTCCAGGGTCTAACCCTCCAGAAAGATACACGCTGCCACTTTAGTTTCTGTGGTGTGACTCCAGGGGTTTCAACTTTCACATCAATCGAGAGTTTCGCGAACGGAGCAGAGGGGAGGAGGGTGGCCGAGGTAGACAGAGGGAAGGTTCCAGTGACGGACTTCGCCTCATTCCCAACATGACGGAAGAGAAGCAGCTGCAGGCTCTGCTGTGGGAAAGGGGGCCGGACCCCACCGGACCCCACTGGACCCTGTCTACAAGCGTGAGGAGCCATGGCTCTCCTATCGAGGGGATCCCACCGTATCTAACAGTGACTGAAGTTACAAAGCACGCATCTGGATGGCTGCCTGGAAGAGCAGCAGGACGGATCTTCCGGTCTGACTGCTTTCCTTGCCTAACACCCTTCCACACCCTGGGAGGATGCTAATCTTCCAGGACATCCTATTTTAAAACGACCACTGGGATCCACAGGCCGGCGGCGGTCGCGTTCTGGAGACCCGTGCGTACGTGCACGGCGTGGCACAATGGAGAAACCGCAAGCGGGCCTTTCCGTGGCAAGCTCTGTATCCAGACGTGCTCGGTGGGGCTCTAGCGGCTCAGGCCTGTAAATCCTAGCTACGGGAGAGGCTGAGGAAAACGGTTCACAGCCAGCCTAGGCAGGAGAGTCCATGAGACTCTGGCCTCCAGTGAACCGGCAAAAAGCCATAAGGATAGTCTTGGCTCCAGTGGCGAGCATGCCAGCTTTGAGAGAAAAAAAAGCCAGGAGGAGACAACCCCCAGGCCCAGATTCAAGTCCTGGTGCTGGCGTGCGCCGTACAACACGCCCAGACACGCCCAAATGATAAACAGTCAGCAGAGCATTTCTAGACCCGCGACTGTGGCGGAATCCAGGTTTGGGGTCATTACGAAGCCCAGCTTTCCCCTCTCTGCCTTTCCAGCCTTCTGCGTCTGTGCACACGGAGCACACAGACACGCTGAGCTCACGGGCACGCTTCCCCGGCTCAGCGATGGGTCGGCCGAGTGTGAATCAGCTTGTGATCTGCTGGATACCCCCCCCTCCCCAGCCCCCCATGCACATGAATCCCCCCCATACACACCAAGGTGAACAGGCCCCCGGGGACACAGCTATATGACCATCTCGTCATTGGCTAAGAAGTACAATGACTTCAAAGCAACCATGATGTTATGAAAACAAGAGATGAAAGGGAGTTGTGCTCGTCCAGCAGGCTACTCAACCGTCCAGCGGACATGATTTTCTAACAGCTCTGCGGCATTAAGGTTCTGCTGCACACCCTCTATCCACGATCGACAGGCCGAGGAGGGGACTCTCCTGCCCGCTTCCCTCTTACTCACCCCTCTGTCTGTTGAAAAACAAAACCATCCAAATAGATGCAAAACTAACAGACCTCATGGAGGTGGGTGAATTTCACCTACGCTTGGGTTTGTGTCAGCGCTGCTTATTTAAAATCTGCCCTGGCCGCCATTGTCTGTCTGTCTGTCTGTCTGTCTGTCTCTGTGTCACTATCTCTGTCTCTCCCTCCTCTCCCTCCATTTCTCTTTCCCTCCTCCCCCCCTCCACACACAGGCACACACACACACACACGCACATGCACATGCACACGCACATGCACAGAAAATTTTCAATGATGAATAAGTAAGCCAAGCTCTCCACTGAGAGCAGCAAATCCCCCGGCTGAAAGATGTCCCCAGCTTCCAGGAGGAGATGAACGCAGTTCTTCTCTTCCCACAGGCCCGCCCCGAGAGAACGTTTATCATCTTCGATTCAAACAGGCTGCTGCTGCTGCGGTGCTCGCTCTACAACCTGGGTCTCACGGAACAGAACCTTGGAGGAGGCGGCAAACCCGCCGGCGGTTGGAGGGCACACCGCAGGCCAGGTGCCGGGTCCGGTGGGTACCAGTGCACACTAACATGCCCACTCTCCCACTGCACAATAGCCAAGGGTGGTCAGAGGGTCACCCACGAGGCTCTGGCACGCCGGGCCTGGGTCACATCCCAGGAACGAGAGCCATACCCAGCCCTGCACACGCCTAAGGGTTTCTCCTGGGTCATCTTATCCATAGCCTCCTCCCTCCCTCCCTCCCTTCCTCCCTCCCTCCCTCCCTCTGCTCCTCCAGTTTAACCTGTACCCAGTCTACCAGTCCTCCAGGCCATGCACCTGCAGCAGAACCCAGTTCTACCCACTCCCTCTGTGCTTCTGTCTTATTTGTAGGTCATTTTGATATCACCACCACACACTTATTGTGCATTATTTGGTTAACTAATAGTTTCTCGGGTCTGGCTATGGATTCACGTTGCTTCCACTATAAAGTACGCACACAGCAAATGAGATGTGGGGAAGTGGACGAAACGGAGCAGTCCCGTATTCGCGAGCTATTGCAAAATCAGCTCTGTTTTCTTTTCCTCTTCTGCTTCTAGCTGAGACCCAGCCAGGAAAATTTATGGTGCATGTTTCCCGGGGAGACATAATCCTCCCTGACATTGTCGATACCGGGAGCCCTGCCCAGGGAGCGAGATTCAATATTAATTATTATTACTTATTGAGCATTGATTGTGTACTTTGGATTATCCAAAACACAGGAGACAAGACCTCTGCCCTGAAGGAATACGAGAGCTTAAATCAGTAAGACAGAATAGTTTGGCCAATTCATGGACTGCAGAGTCCAAGATAAACTGTGTAACTGTCCTGGTTAGCTAGCCATTTGCCAGAGTGAACTCTGCTCCAACTTCTACCCATCCGATTAGAGAGCTTTTAACATGTCTCTACCTCCCGCATGTAGGCACCTTCTAAAGTGAGATGATCATAAACAGGCTGAACAGGTGAACCCTGATGACGGTATGGGTCTTCCTCTGTTCCTTGACGTTCCCTGGATGAAGGCTAAGCAGTTCATATGCATTATTTAATTTAAAAAGTGTAATTTGGTGCGAGAGTCTATAATAGTAAGAATGTATCGGCGGTATAAGGTGGCAGGTGAAGGAATAAAGTAGAATCCATTTTTAAGGAAAAAATATTCATGTGTTTATGGGTATATTTTACATGAAAAGAAAATTTCCCCATCCACCCAAGACCCTAACAAGGAGAGTGAGTTGCTAAATTCCCCCCCCCCCCCCCGCCCCAGCTATAGAGGTTAACAGAAACCTGGATGTTTTCCTCTAAGTATTGGAAAGTCTAAGGACCAAGGTGATCGGCAGGGCCGAGGTATCAGGAATAGGCCTGTGATAAATGCATTTATAAGGTGACCCGGCCCAATCTCTGGGACTCACTGACAGGAGAAGATGGCATCCACTGTCACTGTGATTTGCTGTGCTGCATGGCTGACCTCCGTCAGCTGGGCTAGAATGACGGAGCGTCCTGAGCCATTACCAACAGCACGGATGGAGGCTGACGGCCACAAAGAACACTGAGAGCAGAGACGAGGCGGAAATGCACGATGCGTCTCTGAAGATGGGTGGCGTGTCAGAGAGCAGGATGTGGAGAGCGCCATGCATGCTGGGTGGAGAGCGCCATGCATGCTAATTCTCTGATGAGGGAGGTCCCCTGAGAGGCAAGAGGACTGCTCTTACATGGCCAGCAGTCAGCCAGCCAAGATTATGAAGAATGCGTTGGCTTCTTCTCCACAACAGAATATTCAGCTAATGTGATTAGAGGCCGGACCTTAGAGGTCAGCTCTGAGAGGTCGGGTCTGAGCCGTTATCTGCAGCGATAGAGAGCGTTTCAGACCCAAGATCCAGGTGTGAGTTGTTTTTGCAAATAAATCTGTCTACATCTTAGAAAGAATCCAGCGTTGTAGACTTCACTTTGGGATACGGGACTCTACTTGGCCACGAGGCTCGGTGAAAGTTAAGCAAAGCACGCTATGCTGTGTAGGTCGCTGCGATTTGCGTGTGTCCGTCACGGGATGGTACGCCAGAAGCCTGGTGGTGCCAGGAGTGTGCGGTGGTGGTGTTCGCACACCGTGTTCTGCAGGTCCTCAGACGAGAGGAGCCCCATGACTGGAGGACCGGTGGCCTCATGCGAAGAGACCTGCGGGACTCACGCACACAGCCTGTCCGCGTGTCCGTCTACGGTCCTGACTGTGGTCCCACTGCGAGTGCCCGGTACAGCGTGCGGGCCAGTTCTTACGAGTCACGACTCCACATTACACTTGCTAGCGATGCCAGGCTCTTCTGAACACGCCCAAGACTCACCGGAAGACGATCGATACGTCATTTTTTATTCCGTTTTTAAAAGGGCGATGACAAAATGGTGAGACAAAGGACAAAAAAGGAACCAATATAACAGCGATCCTCACAAGACACGCTGTTGGAAATGACCTGTACAACTTGGGGGGGATGGAAGCGGGGAGTTTTTAAGGGAATGGATGCTTAACTAAATGGCTTTTTACCGTGGAAGGATGCTGAGTTTTAGGGGTATCGCCAACGTGACTGGCCATTGTTCTCTCATGCGGGGTCCAGCCTAAACCCAAAATGTCCCCAAAATCAACGGGGACGTCTGGACGTTAGCTGAGCTGAGCTTTCCCCTTCCCACAGCCTGTGTGCTTCTGAGACGCTCTCTCTCCTTCCCAACCCGGTCTGATATGCAGAGCAACCTCTGGCAGATCTAATCTAGACTCTGCGACATGATCTTCTACAGGTCAAAGATGAGCTTGAGCTACGTGTAAGTTTTAAATGCATATACCTTCTATGCATATGCATAAATTGGGGTAGAGAAGATCATCAGGATGTCTATATTAAATTCTATCCGTAAATGCACATATAAGCTACAGGATATACATGTGTGTGAACACATGTATACTCATGCAAAGTTGGAGAGGATGGAGGTTGATACGAAACTTCACGCTTACTGCTGTCCCTTCTGTCTAGATGGTCATTTGGAGCTGGGGCACAAAAGAATCGTGTGAAATGGCCACGTGCACAGATTAATTTTGTGTGCCTCTTACGTAACTGAATAGACGTTCTGTGCTTCAAATTCTGTGTTTGGGAGTCTCATCTGCACATACGTTTCCCTCCCATTTTCTATAATTGTTGTCAGGGAATATTTGGACCCTTGCACATATAGCCATATGGAAAGAAGTTGTTATTTGGGATAGCATCATTACTTCCACATCTCAGCACACTTTTAAGTCCCAAGTGCAAACATTAGTCTTCATTAACAGAAGCTGCTCAAGAACGTGACATCAAGGCATCTCAGAGACAACCTCTGAGCCTACAGAAGATTCTAAGGTTGCAAGAATCGCTCTTCTTTTTAAGTTGGATAAAACCAAGTTTTGGTTCATGGTCTCTTGGTCTCACATTTGTTTGAGGTTCTAGGGAAATGGGAAGCAGATTGACGTTCAATAAACTGACTGACTAAAATTGTAGCTGTCCACACAGAATTGAAGACTGACTAATGGGTTACTCAAGTCCTGACAGTTTACTCCTGATGGATTAGAAGCCTGACACCCTTTATCGTTTACTCTAGGGAAACAGAAACCTAAACATTCCTTTACTTCTCTACTTTGAACCTTTATTTCACTTTCTAAACATTCCTGCTTTCATCCTGCATGCATCAGCTCTGGAAAATCTGAAAGGCAAGCTCATCAGGAGAATTAAAATGCAGTTGCTGCATATTCGTCTAATGGCATTGTCGGGTCTCATTAATAATAGGGACATATCATCTGCAATCAATCAGCTATTCATTGATAGAAACAGCAAGGTTGTCTTCATCTTTAAAATTGCCATTTAGTTAGGATGAAAGTCTTCCTGCATGGGTTATAATTGTTTTACAGACTCTTTTAAAATGACTGTCATTTTTTGTTTTTTTTTTTAGCTGAGTTCATTCCTGTCATGTCTTTGTAATGTTAACAAAATCAGATTAAACGGAGCGACTGAGTTTGGCTGATTTATTTACTAATAAAGTGCTTTTTATTTTCTAGGAACTTTGGTAAAAATAGTCTGGGTATAGAGATGTTCTATATACATATCTTCAGATATATATGACTATATATATATGAATTAAAATGAACCACTTTGGTAGTAACACTAACATGGGCAGGTAAATATTCTGAAATGAGGTGAATTGCCTTTGACCCCCTAAAACCCATCTCTAAACCAGTGTCTCTACAGAGTTCACCTGCTGTCCTGCTCAGATGGTCCAGAAATATTGATCTAAGAAGCACTTTGCCTATATTTCGGAGAAGAAAATCATGTTTCAAAAATAAAGTGGAGACCGATATTATTGGAATATTGAGGAAACGCAAGCACATTATTAGTCTATTAGTATGCACATGATATTAGTATACAGTGAGCATGATCCACTAGTACCTAAAACGATGTTTGGTCTTCTGCTGCTTTTATTCAGGTATATTTTCCCTGAAGTCTGTAGCTGATTTTAAACACATTTTCATGCGATGCCGATAAAAGGCACATAAATCTAGCCTCTCAGCCTCTTCTGTGTGACTGTGCACGCAGTACACCAGCCACATGACCGGGCCCTTCCGGGCCCTTCCGGGCCCTTCCATCCTCTCTTCACCCTCCCAGGTAGCGTCTTCCAATGGTCGAGTCCCAGATCTGACGCACAGACGTTTTTTTCTGCCTCACAAAGGACAGGACCTGTCATTAGATTGTTTTAAATTCAAGCATACTGTGGCGTAAATCAGAAGTTGTCTCTATCTAATGCATACGTTGAAGGACTCGGGTTTATATCCGTCGAAGCTGTCTAACGCCGACGGTCACAGCATTAATCATGTCTACCCGTTGGCCTGCTCCTCGGCCCGAGATCTCTGAGCCAGAGTCGGCTTAGCTGCTCTTTGATAAACATTGCCAAATAGGTTCCTGGAATAACTTACCCAACTTATATTTCACTCATTTGTGGATAGGAATTGCAGCTCTTCCACGGTCTTGGTGCTTTCTGCATGTTTAATCTCGGCCGATCTCGTGGTTTGGGGAGTATGGTGATGCTGTCTGCACTTCTGCAAGGACTCATGAAGGCGAGGGGCCTTACGTGTGTTTATTTGCTATGCTGATCAGTGTTGCAGGGGTCTGAGCAGATGCCAGGCTGGTCCAGCTGCTGATGGACACGGGGCTCCCGCTGTCCTTTTTAGGAGACCAACTGCATTGGTGGAACTGAGCCTCCTCACCACCAGAAATGCCACGCCAGCCATTCACAGTCTTCCATGGCTCCCCGGGCCCATGCCTGGTCTCAAACCCTTATGACGAAAGTAGACCGGGCCGGCCAAGGGGCACGGGGTAGGGGCGGGGGAGCGGGAATAGAGTGAT
The DNA here is from genome assembly GCF_019054845.1 of Dipodomys spectabilis. Taxonomy (NCBI): domain Eukaryota; kingdom Metazoa; phylum Chordata; class Mammalia; order Rodentia; family Heteromyidae; genus Dipodomys; species Dipodomys spectabilis. The sequence continues at coordinate 1,128,643 of NW_024871391.1, read as the reverse complement.
GTGTGGCGTGGCCCAGGAAAACCACGCCAGGACATCTGTCGTTTTTCCTTTTGTGGAGAACATGCTGAAAAATGCAAACCAAGGAAGAAACAGGGGCCCATGGTACACGGGACGATGGACACAGAGATGTCTAAAGGCCATGTAGAATACTGTTCTGTGGGCCACGTAGACTACTCCCCCCCTTCACCGCAGACACCAGGGACCAGTGCGTCCCCCCCACGGTGTGCTAAACCTAACGGAAATGAAACAGGACGTAGGCCGGTGGCCATCTTAGTTCATAGTTCCTACGCTATGTGGAGCGCAGGGGTCTGTGCGCACGTGTGTGTGTGTGTGCGCACGTGTGTGTGCACGTGTGTGTGTGTGTGCATGTGTGTGTGTGAGTGTATGTTTGTGACCACATTAACCTTGCTCATAAGAGGATTATATTCTGTATTTGTTAGGCAAATCATCTTTGATCTGATGTTAAATACAGATGAGCTTATCGCGTTCCCCAGATTAAAATGTACCTAAGGAAGAGTAAATTCACGAAGGACACACGCACACACAGAGAAGAGAGATAATTGGGCCCCAGTTGTTTGGTAAGGGCCAGAGGGAGAGCCCCTCCAGCCTGTCCTGACCCCCTGGTGCCCCAAGCTGCTGGACCGGGGAGGGGGAGGCTCATCTGCCGAGCACCGGGTGGTGGCGGCGGCGGCCTCTCTGCTGGACAGTTTATGGAAAGCAAAGTTAAAGGAACATGAGCCTCGTCCTCGGGACGGGGATCGTTGATGGTCTCTTCCTCCTCCCAAGGGGAGGGGTGTCTACCGACATTCTGAACCAGACCGTCTCCCACCCCTCATCCCGGCCTGACCCCACATGCTAATTTATTTATTTATTTTGTCTGTTGTGGGGCCTGAACTCTGGGCCTGGGCGCTGTCCCTCAGCTCTTCAGCTCAAGGCGAGCCCTCTACCACTTGAGCCACAGCGCCACTTCCGGCTTTTTCTGCTTCTGTGGTGCTGAGGAATCGAACCCAGGGCCTCATGCATGCAAGGCGAGCGCTCTACCCCTGAGCCGCCTTCCCAGCCCTCATGCTAATTTAGTTAGTCTCCCTTTTCAGACTTAAAAAAAGATGAGGGAGGACAGAGAAAATCATCAGGTGGGATCAAGGTCAGGTCACGGGCAGCCCTTACTGGCTTATTATCTGTTTCCTACTGAGTCTCTACCCGGGGGTAGGGTTATGATGGTGGTTTGGCGCTATAAAAGTCATGATTCTGTGAATATTGTCAGTCCCTAAGAGGCATCCATCAAGAAGTTATGCTTTCTCCGCAAATTTTAATAGCCATGCTTGTTTCTACCTCTCTTCCTCTTAATTTAGTCTTCCCCCAAAGACCGCAATCAAGCAAGCAACCGCGTCTGGGCTGCTCGATGCGGTGAGGGCGTCTGGGAAGAGCTGTAGATCCACGGCAGGGTCGAGGCACAAGTCCAGGCTCCCTGAATTAATTTCCCCAGCTATGAAATTCAAATGAGTTTGTTCATCTGGATGCCACGTAGGAGGCTGGGGAGTGGAATGCGCACACAGAGCTTGGGGGCGGGCTGGCGGGGGGGGGGGGGGGTACTGACGGCACTGAGCAGGCGGGACAGGCCCATGGCTCCGGATCGGGACGGAGCTCATCAGAGCGCTCCGGACTGGAAAAGAGAGCAGCTGAGACCTGGGTGATTTAAAGAGGGAGAGACCAGAAACAACGACAGCGATAAAGGTCTCCAGAACGGTATTCTCCGCGTCCCTGTACATGGCTAGCGGTGAGTGATTTATTTAATATATAGGACCAAGTGGTGCTCTGTGCCAACGCGACCCAAGATGGTTCGGTGCCCTGATGATTTAAAAAGAGCAGACTCATCTCCTCTCTGTGAGCCCGAACAGAGCTCGGGGGCTCCCGCGATCCGCTGAGGGTGAGCACGGACCCCCAGGTCCAGCCGGGCTACGCCAGCTCGGATGTAACGGGCCAGCCCGAGCACAAGACCAGAGAGTGGCTTCAGATGGAGAATTGCACACTTGTCATCCTTGGGCTGCTAGGTACACGGCCAAAAGTGTGGTCACCGGGCAGCTGCACCCGTTTGGCTGCGGTACGCACTGGGGTCGACACATTTCACACACACACACACACACACACACACATACACACACACACACACACACACACACACACACACACACACGGCAAGGAAAATACATCTAGTGGGTAGATCAGCATTCAGTGAGATTAGCATGCTGTGATAAACACTCAACGTCCCCAAGCAAAACCACAGAAACACCAACCCCCACTCCGTGCTGGGCCGTGATGCTCGAACCTTACTTTCCTTTGGTGGGAGGGGACTGAGATGTTGAGCCGTGGCTTTGAGCCAGGCAGGTGCTCTACTGCTCAAGTCACGCCTTCAGCCCTTTGCACTCTGCCCTTCCCCCTGTACCCCTCCAGTCAATCCTGGACTAGGGTCCTGCTACTTAAACCTCAAGCCCCGGCTATGGAGACAGGTGCGATCACCGCTCCCAGCTTTCCCTGTTGAGATGGACTCTCGTGAACTTCCTCTGTGCCTGGGCTGGCCGGGGACCTCGTTCATCTCTAGCTCAGACCTGTGTGCAGCCGGGGGACAGGCGCACACCACCATCCCCAGCTCTCACTGACACTCGACCTTGTAAACCTTCTTCCCAGCTGGCCTGAAACTCTCCTCCCAATCCCTGCGGGGTCCCCAGAGTGAGCCGTCGGTACTAAGAGCCCGGGAATGACCCTTCTGACTCCAACCCTGCACCGATCGCCTTGCGTGCGTCCTGCGTGAACCTGGGTGCTCACTTTATTCACTCAGGCTCATCATCTTTTCTATGGGAAGAAGCCGCCGGTCTGGTACGACAAACCAACCCCTTCCCCAAGCAAGCCTGCAATGTAAATTTAGTGTTAGTCTTCAACGAAAGAGGATTAGACCTCTGTTACTGTTTTCTGTGTGTCCTTTCCCTTTCTATCACTGCTACTATAACCGTCGGTTCCATTACCACGGAATACAATGATCAGGGTATAGAAGGGCAAAAGAGTATAATTAAAACAGACATCTTGCCAAGTCATCCCCAATGGCATAACTCTTCGCAGCTCTCCAGTACTTCTTTAATAAGGTGTATGAAGATTAATGACAAAAATAACTCTTCTCCTCTCATAAAGCAAAAAGCAGTGCTTTCTATAGGAGGATGGAAGGAGAAATCAAAACTATATGGCATACAATTTTCATGAGAAGCTGAAAGACACTGGCTATTGATCAGACATTACAAATTCATGTTAAGACCTCCAATGTCCTTAGACAACCTCTTTCCCAGTCCTTATTTGATCGTTCTGCAGATACGCATGTACAAAAGTAACTATCAGGCTGGGAAGGTGGCTCAGTGTTAGAGCGCTCGCCTAGCATGCATGAAGCCCTGGGTTCCATTCCTCAGTACCACAGACAACAGAAAAAGCCAGAAGTGGCACTGTTGCTCAAGCGGTAGAGCGCTAGCCTTGAGCAAAAGAAGCCTAGGGACAGCGCCTGGGCCCTGAGTTCAAGCCCCAGGACTGGCAAAAAGAAAAGAAGTAACTGTCCAAAGGTGAGGTGTGCAATGAAATCAAGGTCATCGCTGGGGGCAGGAGAGCAGGTGAGGATCCCAGGTCACAGCCAGGCCTGGGTGACCTCTGTCACCTCTGGGGACAGTTCTGTGCCTGGCAAGTCTGGTAGATCTCTAGACAGCGGCAGGTCTCCATTACACCCGTGACCAGCCAAAACACCTGCACAGAGCATGTGCAACTCATACTCATCAACCCTGCTAAACCTGTGCCGGCCAGATCTACCTCTGACAAAACCTCCGGAACCACCTGACGCCTAGAATATGAAAATCACTTTGTGTTTGAAGGGCTCCATGAGAATCACATAATCCCTGGCTTTCAACTCAAAGTCCATTTTCCATAGGCCTTTCTAAGCCATTAGAAAAGTTGGGGTTCTCTGCCTTCTACAGCAGCTCACGTGTATGTAACTCATGATGCTGTAACTTATGATGCACCAGATGTCCAATAGATTCTAAATATATTGTCTCCTAATGTATTCTACATCCCTGGTGGCTACAAAGCGATCTCCGTGCCCTGCTGTTAAGAACAGGAGCGTGCACTCGAAAGACCTGCCCTTGACAGCCACCTTTGGCACAGATGAGTTTTGCCGAGAGTTCAGTTTAATCATCTGCAAACGAGCAGCAAAAACAGTATTCGCTCCAACAAGTGTCTACAAGGACAGCACCCATCTATCTGAACGCACCTGCCCGCGGCCGCAGCACGGCCCATAAGTATGACCCATTACGTATGCCTCCCGCTGCTACTCGCTGGGATCCGTAATACACCAGGCACTCAATAAATGCCGGTGGAACCAAACTGAGTATCAACCCTTCAAGGGGAAATAAGAAATGTTTATTAAAAGGACATTTGGAAGGATCCATTACGTATAGATTGTTGTTTTATAGATAAATGATTCCCCCAAATGAGCACCAACTTAATAGGAAATTGAAGTGGCAGTAGCTCGGTTTCTGGAATGTTCTGATTTAAAGCAGAGTATGTCTTCATCATTTTTATTTGGAGTGACCGGGAAAACAGAGCGTGGGTCGGGGTTGATGGCATTGCCGTGGGACCTAATGGACAGGAAGAACACATTTATCAGAGAAAGACAAATAGAAAGCGAATGAGGAAAAGGGAAATTAATCACGAGGGAGAGCGAGTGAGCGACAGGGAATACGTGTCTTCTGTCTGATGAATAGCGCGCATATATCCGCAGTAATGAGGGACCATGTGGTGCGAGAGAAAGTCACTCTCGAAATGAAGCGTGGCTGTTTTCTGAAACGTGGTCGGAGGACCTTATACCTGCAGTCGGTGGGAGACATACATAACCCGCGGTTCATCTTAACTGAATTGTTCACGTCGTCAGTAAAAAGAACGCAAAGAAGTCACAAGCCAGGCGATCCGGAAGGGGAGTTATCAGTGAAGACCGGCAGGTCACGGCTACTCTAAAAAGCCAAATGACAGCCTCTTGGCCCTGGATGCATTTGAAAACAACCATGAACTGGACGCGATACGGAGAAGATCTCGGGGATGTCAGCAAGTTAAGACAACCACCCAGCGTCTCCCAAGCACTGTCAACCTTTGGTGGCCTGAGCTGCAGCCTGCCCGTGCTAGACTTGGCTGTGGACTCTGTGGGAGTTATAGTTACTCTGTTTTTGTTCCGGAAAATTTCTGCCAGATAAGAACTCCACAAACCATCTTAAAAGCAGAAAATACACAAATATGCTGTCTTTGTGAACCTCAGCCATTTCACGCGAAACTAACGAGTTCCTGCGTTGCAGCCACTTGGTGGAAATGCATCCGAGGGTGAGGATCTTCCCATACTTTCTATGGTGTATAAGTTGTTTGTGAGTTTCTCCTCGCATTAGATGAGAGTTGCTACACGTACATTTCAGAATTTCTTTAAACAGCATAGATCGGGTATCTTTCCACGTGATCACACATCTATCTGTTCTTAGCCACTGGAGATGAACTATACGCTTATCATAAATAAGGCAGAAATGAGCATGGTTTTGTGAAATTCTTTTGAATTTGTGTTTCCATACGGTATAAACTGATACGTAGATTTCCTGGACCTTGGTGCACACGTAGCTACATTGACAGATAGAAAGATATATATGCATGCATAAAGACACTCACGTATAGTAAGCTAGACACACTTTAAGTCATGAGACTATCAGATTGCATTCCCCAAACGTATACGTTCATAATCTCATGAACCATGGATGAGGCTTTTCAGCAACGGATAACCCTGACAACCTCTGATTTTATGATATAAAAGGACACAAGGCTCTATTTGTATGGCCAGGAATAAATGGAAGAGATGGAAAAAAAAAAAAAAAAGAACTGGTCCAAAGTGATTGGTGATAAGGAATTCCAGGGCCCTCTCCTTCCAGATGAACACGCTCTCTATGCTTATTGCTCACCTCAAGACAATACAGAAGATCGTCCAACGTTTGAATCTGACGTTTTTACTCTGGAAAGAGAGCAGAAGCGGGAGAGACGGAGACGGGCAGCGGAAGAGACGGAGGGAAGACGTCCCCGCTCCCCCGGGAGCTGGGCCCAGCAGGAGATGTTCTGGGGAGGGGGTGGCCCATGGCACCCCCCAGCCAGGGGGACGAGTCACAGACAGCGATGCTGGAGAATGGCGTGTGTTGGCAGGACAGGAGGAGATCCTCAGTCCTGAGACAGGAGGCAGCCAGGCTCAGGGCTGGCGGAGAGCGAGAGACCGCAGTTGCGGCTCAGCTGCCAGGCTGCGTTTTATTTTTCAATGTAAAAGGACGTCTAGGCATAAGGAAGAGGCTGCTCTTAAAACCCCATGTCATGGAACAGCCTCATAACCCAGACAACTTCTTAATGAGTTCCTCCGGGATATGAACGGGATCCTGCCCGGGTGTGTCTCTTTATGAAGTCTCTATTGTTTAAAAAAAAAAAAAAAAGCCTTTGATGGAGAAGGTTGTGGTATCTTTAAAACTTTTCAAAAGAAAGAATGGCTCTTAGAAGAGGTAAAACGACCAAAGAGCCACCGAGTGAATTTGAACGTGCTATCTGTGTGCTTCTCTCCCTGTTTGTGTAGATCCTCTACGCCTGGAGTCGATCCTAACTTGCCCAGAATGGAGTGTGGGCTAGGGCGGCTCACGGTGTAGAATGGAAAACAAGTCTCCTTCTAGCTCTGAAGATAGAGCAGGATCACTGCAGCACGTGTGTGTGTGTGTGTGTGTGTGTGTGTGTTTATGTCTCCCTGTGTTTATACAAAGCATCTGCCCGCTGCCCAACTCTCTGGGTGCATTTGCATAATTAAAAACAGGAATATAATCAGCAAGCTAGAAACACAGCAGTAACAAGATAGTGTCCTAACATAAGATCCTCCGAACCCTCCCTTGGAAGTCTGTGTTTCTAGTGAACTCTATCAGAGGAGAAGCTGAGAAGATTATTGAGACATACTCAGGAGGCTCAAGGTCATTTTTTTTTTCTTTTTAAATCAACAAGGATGGCATTTTATTCCGTGAGAGGTTTGGCTCGGAGCATCTTTTCAAATATAGGATTTTTCCTCCAGCGATCTCTAAATTCGGTGGGGCTCTTAGGAAATGAGCGGCTTCTTTGGTTGGTGAGATAAAACAATATTTTCCAATTAGGCCCAGAAGCACTTGGAGAATTTGGCTGGCTGGTTCTTGTGTTTCTGGGCTTCTTATGGCAGGAGGAATTTGAAACAGCCAGCTGCTCTTAAGGCAGCTGGAGCCAACTCGGAACCTGCTTCTCCCCCCACACACACACACCTCTCTCTCTCTTCCATGACTTCTTCTCTCTCTACCTCCCTCCACTCATCCGATCCGCCATGTAGAGCCCGCGGCTCCCTCCCAGCCCCACAGCCAGCCTTAGGAGACGCATCTCCGCTTTCTGTTCTACCTGAGAAAACCCAATCTCAGCTCCCATCAGGTTCAAAGCCACACGGGACCTGGTTTGGGTCTCGGCCGTGTCCAGGCCATGTTTTTACTGACAATCCTCGCCTGCCCCCGAGATGCTCTGGGCCCAGGGCGGGGTCCCCGCGGAGCCCGGGAGCCGGGCCGTCCCTGCAGAAGAGGCCCAGCCAGGGCTGGTTTGCAGAGCACCGAGCACAGTGGCACCAATGGGCTTGAGGAAGAGCTGGCATGAGCTTCGCTGTACGCCGAGCTCCTGGGGACCTCTGCTTCCCACAACCGCCGTCGTGAGAAGGTGTGTGTGACCGTGTGCGCGCCAACTTCCACGCCCCTGTCACCTGCGGGTGGTGTGGACACCGTTCACACTCGCGCCCTTGAACCGGTGGCTGTCAAGGTCGACCTCAGTCCAGCACCGGGCCGGCCCCTCCCCGGGCTGGCTTCTTTCTGCCGGTGGCGCACAGGCCCCTAGACACTATTAAATATATAGTGACTGTCAAGACCGACAAGAGGTCTGTAGTTCCCTCTGTATCTTCCAACCAGCTTCCCCACACACGCGCAGCCATCAGAATCGCTCAGTGAGGGAGAAGTCGGGGCCGGAACGTCCCAAAGCAGAGTTACTTCACATCATTATAGACAGTAAACAAACTGATCTTTCTAGAATAAATATCACGCCACGCCAGGCACCGGTGCCTCACGCCTGTCATCCTAGCTGCTCAGGAGGTTGAGATCTGAGCATCACGGTTCAAAGCCAGCCCGGGCAGGAACGTCCGTGAGACGCTTATCTCCAATGAACCACTCAGAAAACCAGAAGTGGGGCTGTGGCTCAATTTCATAGAGCGCTAGCCTTGAACAAAAGAGCGCAGGGACAGCGCCCAGGCCCAGAGTTCAAGCCCCATGACTGACAACAAACAAACAAACAAACAAGCCCACCAGAACTCAGGGCTCTTGAGATGTTGGGAAACTGAGGCTGAAATTGCTCTAAATCTCAGCTTTCTCGTCTAGAACAGCACGGATTGGGCTGACCTGCGTGTGTGGAGCCGTGGACAGAGTAGGTGGACGGTCCTCTGAGCTGTTCATGCACACGCTAAAGCACCGTTGGCTTCCCCACAAGGATGTTTTTCTCTGGGTAAATTCTCTTTTTGCTGCTCTCTATTCATGGGGGGGGGGGGGGTGGCTCTGATCTAATTTACTGCCAGCCACAATTAGATCTGTCTCATTCTGATGGAGACCAGATTGGAGCGATCAACTTAATTTTAGACTCTGGCAGATCAAATCTTGGGAAGCCGTGGGTCCCCTGGTGATCCTTCTCCCCGATCCCCACATCCTCCAAGAACAAAGGAGGTGGATGCTTTTCCTAAGAGTTCACACCTGCAGAAATGGAGGTGTTTAGAAGGCAGTTTTGGCAGACAGCTTGTTTTACACCGCCGACGGCATGGTTTTCCTGTGTGTCTCAAGAAGACAGATTTCTGTTACCGGTTGCTTGAGCACTTGCTGCTCAGCTTTACCAACGAGCAGATGGATCCTCCGCTGCTTCCCTGAGCCCCGAAGGTCTGAGCGTGTGCTAACCACAGCCCCTGGTAAAGGTAGCCGGGTTTGCGATTCCAATGTGAGCTGCGTGGCTGGGAGTTCTGCCCCCACGGTTTCCAAGTGCGGGTCAAAAACACTGGAGAAAATACGTGTCTCGGTTGAACATGTGCAGAACTCTGACTTATTTCCTAGGTGATACAGTGAAACCATGTAATGCTTTCATACGGATGGTTTGTAGGCGTTGGGGTATTTTGGACTTCTTCACTAACTTTAACTCGTAACCTACCACTGTGACCTCGGATGATGAGCGTGTTACTTTTGCTACCTTTGGGGTCTGGTAAATGAACGGACATGGTTACTGCAGCATTCCCTGCATCTGGCTGCCTGGGCGGAAGCCGTTGGTGCGAGGTGCGGCCGCTCTGGGTCCGTCCCCGACACCCCGGCTTCCGGTAGCGGATGACACGCGACCAGAGGTGCCAAGTCCACCGTCAAACTCACTCTCCTGCGCAGAGGACACAGCGCATTCACCGAGGTCGGCTGGCACCATCTCAGCTAACGCCTTATTACACGGCGTGGACACCAATCTGTTTATCGGAATCTGCAGACCCTTTCGTTTTCATTGCTAGTCCTCTAAATAAAGAAGGTCACACGGCCAAGCGAAGAAGAGAGAAAGAAGGGGAAAATAATCAATACAACTCATACTTCAGTGTATCTCACACACACAAAGCAATGAAGTAGAAGAGACCATCTAAGTGGAAGGTCAGAGGAAGAAAGCAGTAGTGCACTTTTCAGAAGTATTTCCTTCCAAACCCACATATCACTCCCTGCCTTAAAACCCATGGACTACAGCACGGGACCCTCAGCTGGGTTCTATGCATTGAAGCGTCTGACTTGCCTGTCTCCGATTGGTACCAAGAAAGCATACCTCCCCCTAGAGTTCAGCTGTCACACTGGGCATCGTCAAACACATTTTCCTGTTATCTGCGTCCCAAGGAGAAACACAGACTCACGGACACTGAGTAACTTTTCTCGACGTTGCAGAACTGCAGTGTCAAAGTGGAATGTTCTCGATGCAGACTAGCATGGTCCCAAGGCCGCGTCACGGTTCACAATATACTCAACAGCACCACGTGCAACTGTGGATTTTACCATCCGAGGGCAAGAGAAAGAGGCAACTGCATAGAATTCACACTGACGCATCCGGAATGCTGGGTCTTGGGTGGAGCCGAGACACATGGTTTTATGTGTTTGTGTGGTGACACAACACAATGAAAGACTTGTACAACGAATAAATACTAACTACAGACAAGGCCTGTTAGGCTCTGTAAAACAGAATGAAGTAGAAAAACCACATAGGATTTTTTTTTTTCAGTTAAGAAGGCGGTTCAAGAATTCATTGTTATCTAACACAAAATTGAGAAAAGTACGGGAAGTAAGGTCGAAGGGAGGTGTTGATCAATGCATGGCGTTCATCAGCTCCTCTGACCCGGGTTCCCTTCGTCATACGACTGTAAAGATAGTCATTTTCTTCAAAAGGTAAAGAATCTCATTTCCTGAAACTTAGAGTGGACATTTGTTTCAGGAAGACAAATACATGTGTCATTTATAGATGCAGTTTGGTATTTATACCCGCTTATGTGTGTGGATGTTTGTGTACAGCTCATGAAATACCAACTCCATCATTCTCTGACGTGTTAGAAAAATAAGACTTCATTCGCCCAAATGGCTCCCAATAAATTACAGGGTTTTTTTTTTTTTTTTAAGGGCTAGAGTGGCAGGTAGAGAACACAGCCACACCCATGTGTTCCTGCATGTGTGGAACCTTCCGGGGCTCTGTGACCGTACTGGCTGTGACACAAGCCACATTCCTGCAGATTCCCGGGGAGGGGTGACCCTTCCCCTGGGGAACTGACCCCTAGATCCACATCAGTTTAAAAGAATAGAAAAAAAATAGCCTTAACTTGTATGTGTTAGGACCATTTCTATTGATACCACAAGCTGGTATTTCAGGGAACGCTACTGCATTTGGCACCAGAGAAGGAAGTGGCCAGTAAGTTGTTCACGGGGGCAGAAACACGGGTAGGAGACTGGGGTGAGGGAGAATGATACAGAAAGTCCTGCCGCAATTCAGGTGACGCAGCACGTGACGATCAGCGGATGTGCCGTGATACTCCGGAAAACAGGACCTGTGTGAGTCAACGTTGTCTGCATTTGGGCTGAGAGCATCTCCCGGCCAGCACGTGCATCTCCAACCAGTGTGGAGAGCGCCGTGGGTGTTTTAAGGCCGTGTGTGATGAGACAGAGGACGGTGTAGCCAGCCGAGCTGCAGAAGAACAAATTCAGTGTGCAAGTAGAACTTAGAGAGACGCCTGTGCTCGTAGGATTGAAAAGTAAAATGGCCCTCTCTGGCTCATAAAGAAAGGGCTTTGGATGCTCAGCAAGGTACAGGGCTAAAGATTAAGGTTGCTGAGTCGGAGGTGGGAGCTCTGGGAAGGCGGAGACAGATCAGAACTGCAGGGACCCAGGGCAGTGTGGCCCAGTGGTCATCCGACTGTCGCCAGGTAAGAAGAGGCCACGGGAAACCCCTCCAGCTGCTAGACTTCAAGGGGGTTTGTTAGAAAGAGGCATGGCAAAGACTCATCGATAGTCTTATAAAGTCCCAGTACACTGCCTAAACTTTCACAGGGCCTTCACCGCGGAGTGGATAACCTAACTTCTGCGGGCTAGGGACGTGCTCGTTCGTTTGCTGGCTTTCAGGGCAACAGCAACTTCTGGAACTGATTTCCTCAGTCACTGCTTCTGATGAACACGAATTATCCTGAAGTTGGTGGCGTCCGTCTAGAAGGAGCGGATCATCTCTCTCAATCTGTCCTGGAAGGACAGCTGCACGTTAAAGCAAGTCTTCCAGTCTACGTCGAGTTCCTCCTCTCGTTCTTGGTCCCTCGCTTCTTGGCTTGGGAGAGCAAGGCAGGGCCTGGGCTGTGTGGAGCAACTCTGCAGGTTGCAGACAGACAGATGCTGTGCTGCCAGGCTTCCAGGAGTCGGTGCTCGCCGTGCAGAGCAGTTGTCTGGTCCCTGCCTATCGAGAGTGTGGTTCTCAGACCACCAACCGGGCGACGCGCGGGGCCAGGCCGCAGGGCAGAATCTGGGGGCCATCCCGGGCCCTGGATCAGAGTCTGCATGGTAACAAGACCTCCCGTGACAGCACAGCCTGAGTTTGGGAAGCACTGACCTGTGCCCTGTGACCTACCCCCAGGTCAGAACGGAGCGTGTCATTCTATGCCAGGTCCTCATAGACCCTCCCAGGTCCCGACTGGGACAGTGTGGGACTCAGGCTCAGACGGGTCCCCGCACTGTGCCTCCTCCTCCCCCCCTCTCCCCACACCAACCTCAGCAAGCCTCACCGGATCACAGCCACGCATGCACATAGAATACTCTTACCCCCGAGGCTTGGCCATGCGCCTGGCTTCTCTACGTGTCCCCTGACAGCAGGGACAGGGTGCGCTTCAGCTTCCCAGTGTGAACGCTTGCTCATGTGCGTGCTGCTTGTCCAGGGGGGCTCATGTGGAATTGCATGCATGCACATACAGGGTCTAATTACACATACGATCATGCACGTGCTTACACCTATACATTTCTTTTAGGTCCAGAGACCAAACACGAGACAAAACATGATCTTTCTTTATCCTTCCAAACCTGGTTTGCTTAACATAATGATCATCAGGATCCATGTCTCTGCAGTGGAACAACTTCATTCCTTAGGGCTGAATACTCTGTGTGTGTGTGTGTGTGTGTGTGTGTGTGTGTGTGTGTGTGTGTGTGTGTGTGTGCACATGTATGTATGTATATGCACGTATATGATATTTTTAATGAGATACGCTGGTTCTAGGGCAGGTGGTCCATTTTCCGAATGGGGAATTCGTTAAAACCTTCTTATTTATTTATAGGTGTGATATTAAATCCACACGTTCATGCATGTAAGAGGCCAAACTTTAAATATACAGCTATAGACTACATCATGATTTTTAAAATGTTCATATATATATATATATATATATATTCTAAAATGAAGGCATTTATTCTGGACAATTAGGGTAATTGTGTAAGGACACGCAGTGCATCTAGACGCTTCTGTTCCCTGAGCTGTCTGAGCCCCAGCCTTTGGAAGGGAATGACGGGAGCTGGGGGCAGGGAACTAACCAAATACAATTCCACTTTAAAATATACTGATGAACACTAAAATAATAATCAGGGGACAAACCTTCACTTCTAATTAAGATTACACGTTAAGAAAGCGTGCCTAAGTGGGGATTCTAATCTTCCCGTTCATGCTGCTCCGGGTTTCTACACGTGTGAGAAAGCAGTCCTCCGTTTCTCTGGTAATCGTTTAAAGGGCGCCCGGTTCTTTCCTTGTTAATAATGACTTCAGGAAAACGGGGAGAATAAAGAACACGCCTGCATGCGACAGCCCCTTCCCACTCATTCGCATCTTTCGGGAACATGATGCTTTTGATCTCCTGGCTCTCTAACGCAAGATGAAAGTTTCCCGTGCACGAGCTGAACGCGCACTGCTGTTTCCAAGTTCCACTCGGATGAAAGCCTGCCAGCCCTCCTTGATTACTTCTGCGAAGGTACAAGCTGGATTGTGACTGTAAATGAAAACGTTCTCTGGGCCTCCCTTTAGGAAAGGAAACTGCGGTCGGTGTACAAGGAGACACGTTGAAGTTTTGAATATTCAGAGACTTACTTCAGGGCCAGCGCTGTGAACACCTGAACTGGACTTTACTAACGGCAGTCTGATGGGAAGGAGGCTCCCACGGGGCATACTTACTTCACACCCGGGCAGCAGACACCTGGAGGTAACCAACTGTGTCTTCTGCTGGGGTTCCTAAGTGGGGGCCCTGGTTCCAACAGAACGATTGTGTATAGTCCCCAAAGTTCAGAAACAAGGAAACAAATGTGAGAGAGAAAATTCTGGGCATCTTGTTCACACGAACTTCCTACAATGAGAGAATAGGTATACATTTTCTAGGACCCTAAAAATCATCAGGAAGTGTGTGTATGTGACAGATAAGAGTACAATACACACACACACACTCACACTCACACACACACACACACTCACACACTCACACACTCACAATGTTCCTGGATCTAAACTGAATGACCTCGCAGTTTAACACTCTCACGTCTTTGGTGAGTATTACCTAAGAATCTGAAGAATTCTGTCCCAAGAACAGAAGGCTGCTGTTTCAATGCAGAAGCTTCCGGAGCGTTAAATTTAGGACATAAAGGAACTCTCAGTACCAGGATCAAGGTTTTGGAGCGGTCCCGTCAGAGCAGCACACATCACCGGGTTTTGTCTTTGTTTTTTTTTTCCTGGGCCGTCTCGGCATTTTGTCTGCAGCTCTGAAGTCGGACTACTTGATGTCTTTCATAACGTGCTAAGCTTCTTAGAGAGGCCACTGGAAAACACCTCGCAAGGAAGAGGTCTGCGTTTTCTGACGCACGTGCGGACAGGCGTGCAAGCGCTCACACTCACCCGAAGACCCCAAACGAACAAACAGCGTCAGCAACCTTTGCTGGGGAGTCTAGCCTTGCAACAAGGCATTCTGCTTCCTGACCTCTAACCTGCGGCTTGCGTGTGACCCCTCACCTCGAGGCCGAGACCTCCTGGGGGGGGGGGCAGAGTCCCCTCTCTCTGAGGCCAGCTCCTCAGGCATGCTCAGAGGGATGGGTGCTGGCAGCGTCCACGCCGAGCGTGGACTGGTTCTGACTGTCCTGTGGCCCCCCCCCGACCCCTGCTTGGGGGGTTCACATCGTCTTTCCTGGGGACTCCAGACACTGCAGATGTCCCAGGGCAAAAGCAAAGCGCACGGGACCCTCAGCTAGTGACTGACGGCGTCCACCGGCGCGGAGGTGACCTGAGTTACTGCCGAGGTAGACGGCTGCCGCGCCAGAGAGGAAAAATGGGTTTTCCTGTCTGCGGCGCGTACATTCTCCTAACTGTTGGAGGGAAGGCTTTGCCTCTGCCAGATCTGTTCAGCTGCACGCTATAAAAGAAGAAAACCTTTCATTCATCCTGGCAGGAACCATATTTTTCCCTTTCAGATTTATTTTTTTAAAATAATTCGCTGATTGAAAAAAAAAATCGTACAGGTAAATCATTCCATACAGACATGATGACATCCCCAGGCCAGAAGGATTCAGTCCGAAATGCCAAGCCAAGCCCCGTCTGGAATAGTCATTTCCAAAGTCCATGCCAATGGATAAAACCCTAGCCTGTTCTACCCGTCTCTGAACGAGCACCGTCTTTGGAAACAGAACTAGAAAACCAAAATGGCTGCAGATTTCTGCCCTTCTGCTAGGAGAGACAACAGGCCCGAGATGACTTTCCAATGGCTTAGGAAATCAGAGCAAGAATAACAATTCAGCCAGGCACCCGTGGCTCACGCCTGTATCCTAGCTACTCAGGAGGCTGAGATCTGAGGATTGCAGTTCAAAGCCAGCTCAAGCAAGAAAGTCCATGAGACTTTTATCTCCAATAAACCACCAGAAAACCAGAAGTGGTGCTGTGGCTCAAGTGGTAGAGCGCTCGCCTAGAGCTGAAGAGCTGAGGGACAGCGCCTAGGACCAGAGTTCAAGCCCAAGACCAACAATAATAATAAAAAAAAATTGGTATTACAATGAATTCTTAAGCTTTGACAGTTAAGGAAACAGTTACCAGAATGAGGAGCTGGCCTACACGCTAGAAGAAAACATTTAGAGGTTACATACAGACAAAGGATGACATTCAGGGTACTTAAAGAATTCAAGGAATTAAACAGGAACTAAGAAATCGGTGAATAAGGATGCAAACAAGTTAAACAGAGCTGAGTTTGCCTGTGCCAGCTTTCCCGTGAACACACACATTTGCACACACTCAGAAGCTGACCTTTGAGCCCCTGTCCCTGTCCCAGGCTGACAAGCACAGGTACTAACACATGTGAATGGAGTTTTCTGTAATTCACCGGGCTTGTGCTGGTCCCCAGTCTCCTGAGCCCTCTGTGAAGCAGGTAGACATGTTTTCAATGTGGTAATACGGAAGCCAGGACGCTTAGTTGACATCTAAGTGACATAGGAACAGCCCGCCCCTTCTGAAGTATCAACAGGCAACTGATAAGCTTTGGTGCGTAGAAGATCTGCCTGCAAAGGTTGATGTGGGAAGCTCGCACATCTGCTCGTTTAAACAGACCAGGTAGGGCCCTTAGAACGCAACAGTAGAGGGGTTTTACACACCGCACGCTTGGAAAACAAACACAGCCCAAGTGCACAGTGCTGTGCTTCCTGGCGCTTGAACACACAGCAAATACATCTCTGTAATTATCTTTGAGTTCTGCCCAATTCCCACACCTTTATCTCATGAATTAATGCCTCTTTCTTAGATATGATTTTGTTACACTAGATTTGCTTTATATCTACGTTACTCGTACTTGCTCTCTTTTGCATTTTTATCGCTTGGATCTAGATTATCCAACTCAGACATTTTTTTTTGTGCATGCTTTCTTTCTTTTTTCTTATTTTTTAGTCTGGCGTGGGGTCTGAACTCTGGGCCTGGGCGCTGTCCCTCAGCTCTTCAGCTCAACCACGTGAGCCACAGTGCCAATTCCGGCCTTTTCTGCTTAGGTGGTGCTGAGGAATCGAACCCAGGGCCTCATGCATGCAAGGCCAGCGCTCTACCACTGAGCCACCTTCCCAGTCCTCTGTGCATGATTTCTTAAGACCAGGGGTCTCTGTGTGCAGTTTGTACTCGGCCGACCCTCCCCGGCAACCCCAGCGGAAGAAAGCTGTCCTCCTTGTGATTTTGAACCCGACAAAATTCACCGCGGGACACAAAGAGCTTTGTGCTTTCGCACCTCTGATGATAGGTCTGAATCCTGCGTTTCGTGATCCAGCAAAGACCGCGTGCTTTCGGAGGCCCGCGTGAATAACAAGCGGCATGCATTCGTGTCTCACACAGGCCACAATGGAAGAATGTTGGTTTTCTGGTGGACATGCCACCAGGGATGGCGTTGGCCCTGGGGAGGAACATGGGCAGCCTTTCCAACACACGCTTAGAAAGGAAGGCCGAGATGCTCACGTGGGCCTGTTGGATGCCCAGGACCCCGGGGCCGTGGCGTTTTGCAGAGCATTCTGCTTTATGGGCTCTCAGTGCCGTGCTATCCTCGGCGGTCAAATCTCCAGAAGATGGATTCACACCCCTTTCCCTTAGACAAACTTTAACACAAGCAGCAGCACTAAAAATTATTCACATGTGCCCGATGTTGGCATTCTTCATCGGAGGCTGGGAGCCCTGGAGGAAGGGCCACGCCATTTAGACTGAGGGGTGCGCGTGCCATTCTTGGCGAGTATTTTAAAGGTGCCTGCAGGAAATCCCTTCCTGGGAGCCATTATTGCAGCTGCCGCATACATCAGGGAGACATTTTTCCCTCCATAAATTAAGGTTTGAGAAATGTGGCTTGCCTACGTGTTTTCTATTTTTCATTCGCACCAAGATTCTCCCAGCTGGCCGTGGGACCGGTGCCCGCGCGCTAAGGGACCGGCGTGACGGTCCCCTGGAGAAGCCGCTCTCCCCGGGGGTCCCAGGCCCCCAGGAAGCTCTGCGGCCACTTCCGTGTCCATAGGCCGCTGTGCGTCTAGACGGAAAGGTCCGGGAAAGACAGAAATGCTGTACGTGTTAAGTTTATCTGATTTCAAATAAGGTCCCCCCCCCATAAAGCCACAGATGCTGTGTCGCCATACGCGACCTCACGCCAAAGCAACTTTCACACGAACAGATGGAAAAGGGTAAGACATTTTGAAAGCGATGCCGGGTCCAGTGAAAGGCGACACAGGAAGGGTGTGCGGACCGGCCAGGCTTCGCTCCACACAGTCCTCCAGCTCTTCACACTCCAGCCCCGGAGCGTGCCTGAGCAGGGGGCTGCCCGAACCCAACCTGCAAGTAAGCTTTCTGGCAGAGGACACTTAATTCTTATTGCACGGCAGAGTAAGAACCAATACTCTATTATGCGGCGCAGTAATTAAACCGAATAATCCGACGTATGGATGGGTCATATGGTGTATTAGTGCATCATCATATGCCGATTCTTGTATTTCAACCAACAGCCTAATGTTATAGAGAATGTTAACCACCTGAGCGATACTGAAGCCTGTGTTTGCAAGGTCACCCTGAAGTCCTCAATGATTCGAAGGTAGGTGTGAGTATCCATACAAACACAGACATAAACATTCAAGAGAGAGATA
The DNA here is from genome assembly GCF_019054845.1 of Dipodomys spectabilis. Lineage (NCBI taxonomy): Eukaryota > Metazoa > Chordata > Mammalia > Rodentia > Heteromyidae > Dipodomys > Dipodomys spectabilis. The sequence goes on along the minus strand of NW_024871391.1, from coordinate 1,110,326 downwards.
CTTTCTCACCTCGTGAAAAGAGCAGATGACTCTCTGCCGTCTGTAAAGCTTTGGCCTATCTACGGTAATACTGAAGGTCCAGTGAGGCCTAGGGGTGAAGGCCCGGAGAGCCTGGTGCTGGCCGACCTTACACTGACACACCAGGGTATTGGGACGTGGGTGAGGAACCTCCACTTCTACAGGTCAGTTTGGGCAGACTGAGGAAGGAGAGCTGTTTATTCAAAGCGTGACATTCCTTGACCGCGGTCAGAGTTCCCTCTGGTCTCAGCGGAGCTGGCTGCGGCCGGCTGCCCTCTCCCCGCTCTCCTCCCTCCCGACAGGAGCTGCCTGGGACAGGGCTTCTCCCTCCAGGGCGGGAGGGCCTGTGATCCGGGCTTTGCACATGCCCGGGGCACACATGGGTGTTCTGGTGTTTGCAGACATGCAGTGTTCTGGCTCTTCCTGTGTTCTTCTTTCCATCGTGACGGCTGGACCTTCCCGTTTTGAATCTGGGAAATCGTTGGCACGGTTTCGAACCCAGACCCCAAAGGTACACTCAGGGATGTACACTTCCCTCTTCTTTTCACTTAGGCTCATACTTAACACTCTGCAATAGATAGTTATTCTAGTGTGGGGACATTTCTCCAGTGGTAAACCTATGTATCTTTTGTGTGAAACAAACTCACAAACATGCATGCTATGCATCTGCATCCGAGTGTGCATACGAAAACCCAGCTATTTACACACACACAGATGCGTGGCCGAGAAAATCGTGTTCACGCCGATTCTCCGGTTCCGATCCACAGGATAGCTCCCGCCCCCATGTTTGGATGTCCCTGTCACCAGAACCAGAAGCCAAGTTAGCCAGGGGTCACAGGGCGAAGGTCACGGCTCCCTGGCCCGAAGCCCTGCTTCCCTCCCATCCCCACAGAATGTGTTCAACGCCCCGAACGTCAGCGAGCTGCCCGCCCGCCTCTCCTCCCTGAGTCCCCTTTGCGTATTACTTCTCCCTCTGCCATGATTCCGGGCTTCGCTGGGAAGGCAAGGCGGCCCAAAGTAAAATTTGTTCCAGCTTTTTTATCCTCCCCTTTCCACTCTTACTGACTTGACGTCATTTGTCAGAGTTGGGGAAAGCGTCGGCACCCGTTCAAATTCAAATCTGTTAGCGTGAGGGCCCTGGTGAACACCTCCCCACACTCACACCCTCATCGCACTCAGTCAAGGAAAGCGCCCATGGTTCCTCCGCTCCCCATAGAAATGGTGGCTGTGTGTGTTGGCACCTGATCTCGGTGGGTGGAAGCCGCATTGTCTTGTTTTCTGCTTTGCCCTAATGAGGTTTCTTTCACCTAATGAGGTTAAAGGGCCAGATTTATTTTCCCTTTGAGTGCTTCTTTTAGACAGTGGCTGATTCCTTTTTACCTTTTTCATTCTCTTGAAGAATCGTGATTATTAGCTCTAAGTCCGTCCTCCTGTTGTTCCTCGCTGTGTGATGGTCTAGCGTGGACACAATTGGCCTCATGGTCTGTTCGCTGTTTTCCGTTTGGATTTTTAAGCGGTCGCCAGTATTGTGAGATTTAAAGCCCTGCCCTGAGATGTCGTGGGCAGAACAGACACCGGCAGCTCACGCCTGAACTCCCAGATACCCAGGAAGCCGAGATGTCAGCATGACAGTTGGAAGCCAGCGCGGGCAGCGAGGTCCGTGAGGCTGTGACCGTCTGCAAAAACTACCCACAAACGCTGGAGTGGCGCTGTGGCTCAAGTGGCAAAACAGCTCAGGGACAGCGCCCAGGCTGCGAGTTCAAGCCCCAGGACTGGCAAAGTACACACATAACTTGTGCGTATTCTCTATATCGACGGTGGTATATGAAGATAAATTGCTCAAAGCAGAATCAACGGTGGGAAGGGAAAAGCCGGATTAGGGAAGGTGATCAACAGCAGTAATTCCTCTAACAGCCACTGGGCCTTGTGCTTCCTTAGCGGTAACGGGAGCCTTCCACTTCCTAAAGGCTGGGCGGTGGGCGGGCACCGCCAGAGCGTCCTGCCCCTCTCCACCCATGCCAAGATGCGGGGTAGTGTGGACTTCCGCCTTCTTAAAGATCAGGATGTCTAGCTGCATGTGCCCGGCCCCCGTCTACAACCTGGCCACTCAGGAGGCTGAGGTCTGAGAATGAAGGTTGACAGCTGCCCGGGCAGACAGGCTCTCAACGCTCTTACGGCCCCATGAACCAGCCCAAAGTCAGAACTGGAAGCGTGGCTCCCGCGGTAGAGCACCCGTCGTGAGAATACAACACAAGCCAATCAGGTGAGTCCAAGAAAAGAGCTTAAAACAATACGTATGTATCTATATCATTGTTTGGAAGGGAGGAGGGAGGGGGACTTGGAGGGTGACTCCCTCAGCGCCCACTCCCGCTTTCTTAGAGCCTCATTTCGGGGATGACAATGGAGGGAACACTGTCTCTTTTCGGCTAACGTCTGGAGATTATTCGTGAGGCAGAAGGATTCTGCTCACCGGAGCCTGAAGGATCCTGAGGCTGGCTTCCACGCTGAAAGCAAAACAAAACAAGCACAAATACATCCATACATCCCCGGGGAGTCTTCCCCTCGATATTCATGGCAAGCTGATGAGGTGTAGTGTTTCCCACATCCTTTGTGATTTTATAATGCACCGAATCGCTCCGCTCATTTAACTCTCAAAGGACAGAGGCAGCCATTTACGCCGACCACCAGGCCTGTTCTTATCTCCAGGAGATCAGCGAGCAGAAATTAACCAGCGTTTCTTTACACCAGGAAGTGACCGAAGGCGTCTTTTCAGCTTCATGAAAAGAAGTTTACAGTTCAGATAGGCGTGAAATTGGAGAAACTATGGGGTACTGTTTGTGTCCTTTTAGCTGATAATGTCCGGAAAAATTAAAAAAAAAAAAAATCGACGGCAACGATCACACTGGGCATTATAGCCGCGTTTTAAAGCCGGGGCACGGAACAGATCCTGCGCCCTTCCTTTGGGCTCAGTCCAGGAGGTGATTTCTTGTGGTCACATATCACAAGGCTGGCCTCTGGCGAGAATCTTCAAAGTATACTGAATGATGAACACTTTCAAATTACACGGCTTACAATCCCTGGTTCCACTGCATTAGCATCTGCATTCAGACCCAAATCTTTCTTTGGATACATAATTGAAGCTGTTCTCCTAAGTCAGTCTGCTGCATGTTCCCACCATCCTGACGGGCCTGTCCCGTTCCCCGCCCCCCCCCCCAATCAGGGTGGGGTGATGTCCAGCCACCTGTCCAGGGCCAAGCCCGGAAGACAGCTTCCTGGGTGAAAAACGGGTATTTGGTCTAAGAATTCAGACGTGCAGATGCTACATCCAAGGTAATATATAAAGCAGACCTCCGGTTCCCCAAACAGACGTCTTTAAAACTTCAGGACCCCCATCTACGCAGTCAGGCTGGGATGCTAGCAAGCGTCTGTGCGCTCGGAACTCGGCAGAGACTGCCTTGACTCAAGCACATTCATTTTTATTATACGTAGGACATGAAGAAGAGGCTGCGGCCACAAGCTCCAGAAAGCAAAAGAGAATTGTTTCTAAGACTAGGAAAAAAGGAAGAATTTCTGCCCTCCTGACTAGAACACCCATACAGACAGCTCGGCCTCGGCCTTTACACAACCCTCAAATAAGTCACGTAAAAGTCGCTTGCACATCTGCTTCTTCAGATGGCAAAAAAAAAAAAAAAAAAAAAAAAAAAAAAAAGCAACAGCGGTGAATCATCCCTAGGCCTCGGATGTCTTCGAAATGAGCAGATGAGGACAGGTTTGTGCACCGGCCCTGGTGGTGCGGCCAGAGTCCCGTCAACCCCGATGTGGACAAATGTGCCGAGATCATGCCTGCTCTGCCATCTCTAACCCAGCAAACGCCTCCGTGGACGCCCCATCTCCTCCCCAGCAAATTACCCTGTAACCCAACTATCACGGACTCGGAATACAATGTCACACACTTGTTTTTTATAGCATAGGTTTTTTATAGCATAGTGATGCCAACAACACTGGCTACGGCGTTCAACATGGAAAGCCCGTGTTTATGCAAGCATTCTCTGTCGCCATCAAGAAACGAATTCCCCATGTCGCATCACCGTACACATATATGACCCGTGAAGTGTTGCTTCTTGGATTACGTTGCATTATTCCTACCGAGGCCGAGCTCCGAGGAGTCGAGGCGTTCGGAGGCTTACCATCCCTTCCCGTGATCTCCGTCACCCGCAGGATGAATTAAGCACACATCCCTTCCCCCTCCACGCGGGCATGAGTGCTTCCTATTCTCTGTTTCTCGTCCAGCTCTATTCTTTTGTATTTCTGCTCCCAGGATCATCATCTCTCTTCAGTCAAATATCTAGAAATCACCAGATGGTCACCCCAGCTCCGGTCAACTGCCCCAGCACCCCAGAAGAGGTGCAAATTATTGCGCTTCCTTTTTCTTTCCTGGTGAATGCATTCTACGGGTGGCAAAGATCTCCTGAGCTTTATATCCACCTCGCTTGAAACATGTTCACCGGCTGGGGGAGATAACACTGAGTTGTGTCTGTTACCGCTTACATAGTATAGTGGTGCTGCAAAAATACGACTCTGGACAGCTGAGAAGAAAAACAAACCGGCTCCAGGTACCGCATCCTGCCGGGCTTTGCTCTTCAGCCGGTGGTTCTCAAAACGCTCTGCCTGGACTCCTTTATACTCTTAAAAAGGGGGACCAAAGACGCCACAGGATTTTGTTTCTGTGGCTCCCGTCTATCGACCCATCGGATACGGGATGGTGTTACCACGCTCGCCCGAGATTTTACACCAACTCGTGTGGAATGAGGAGGGAGCTCCAGACGCGTGCGTGTCCGCTGAGGTTGGGCAGAGAGAAGCCTGCACCGCATCCTGGAGTCCAATCCGTCATTTGAACAATAAAAACACTCACTCACAATAGCGATAATAAACGCATCCGACGTTAACGCATGTAAAACTGCATAAAAACTGGATATATCTTCTAAGACAAAAAGAAATTTATGAGAGGATGTTCTTCTGCAACATAGACATAGAGTTTATCTGTCTATCTCTATGGATGCTTCTGCATTAATTCTGATGAGATCTGTTATTGTGGTTAAATATATATATAAAATATATATATATATATATATATATATATGAAGACAATATGATTCAGAAGGTATGTCTGTGGAGACAGGAGAAGAGAAAGAAGAAAGATTAGCCTTTCAGATAATTACAAATATTCTTTGATATTACATCCAAAGCCAACAGAAAGTCTTATAGGATCTATGCAATAAAGAATTTGAAACGATGTGAATTAAGTTTCACAGATTGTTTTATAATTATTTTAAGGGGCTTTTACCCCTTAAAATAATTTGTATATTTTTTTCATTTAATTTTTACAAATCCCGCAATCGACCCTTTGGAACATATCGACTCATTAAATTATGCAAGTCTTCCAGCGGTTGAAACTATTTATTATAAAAGAGCAAGAAACTATCTTCAGTAACTCCACCTCTCCATCAAGCTCTCAAAGGTCTTTCCAAATCCCCGACTTCCTTTGGACATCCGAGCGTGATCATGTGCAGTTAGGCCCCGCAACGCCTTCCTTGAAGTGACAGCCTTGTTTCTTTCATTTTTGCAAATATGTCTATCAAAGACCCACATCGGCCCAGCCTGGCATTGTCTGTTCTCTGCTCTTTCAAGGAAAAATTATTTCCATGACCTACTTCAGTCTGACATTTCAACAAAAAGGAAAAAAAAAAAAACCAAGCTTTTCCCCAGGCAGCTTTCTTATTAGAAGTGCTTTCTGCGTCCTCATCTCGCTACCCAGAATATTAAGGAGACATGCTCTCAGGGGTGATTATTTAATAATCACTACTTCAGCCAGGACCTGCTTGAGGGAAATGGCTCTTTCTGACTGTCAGGGCCGTGCGTGAAGATGCAGACTCCCGCGTCCGTGTGGAGTCTGAACTCCGGCTGAGCTAGGACACCAGGAATTTCGCCAGATCGCGGCTTTTTGGCCACCATCAGGAAAGGCGGGAAACACGTGGGAAGCCTCGCGTCGGTCTGATGGTCCTGAGATGCCTCGGGGGTCCTGGGACGTCTGGACGCGTCTGTGTTCTGAGTCTGACCACGACCGACACTGTCCCGGTGACCCCCACCTCTGTCTCCACGCCAGGCGAATGGACCTGAGGTTCTCGTGCCAGACTTGGCGATCTGAGTTTCACCCACACCAGCCCTCGGGGTGGACGGGTGGGGGGGGGGGAGGGATGACTGCTGTGTGGCTCGGTGACCCCCCCACATCCGGCTGCGCATCTCACCCGACCCGATTTCCCTTCCTGACAGCTGCTCCTGCCTCTGCGGACCTCCGTCCACGGCCCCGCGTCCTCTGCCGGCCAGGCGTACGGCCGTCACTGGCTCTGAATGAGCTAAAGACGCCACTGGAAGAGACCTGCTTCTGGGGTGCTGGGGCTCACATCTGCAATTCCAGCTATTCACGAGGCGGAGCGCTCACGAGCGCGGTTCAACACCAACCCCAGACAGGAAAGTCTGCGAGACTCTTGTCTCTAATAAACCACCGGAAAGCTGGAAATGGGAAGACGGCATAAGCGGCCTTACGCGGAAAAGCGAATGGACAGGGCCCAGGCCGGGGACCCAAGCCCTTGTACTGACTGTGGAAGTCGCCTTCCTCTTACAACCCAGCCCATTAACCGGGGGCCGTGAGGACAGGTACAGTTTAAGAACGAGAACGCTGGAATGTCCAACAACTAAAGGGGTCGAAGGCAGAGGCTGGCCTGACTTGTCCAGACATTCACACGGGATGGCTGGACGAAGAAAACCCCTGACAGTGTGTGACAAGGCCCCGGGCTTCACCTTTGCGCTCACAGTGGGTTCCTGGCGGAACATGGCGGAAGGGCTTGGCTGAAATGGGCAGGAAAGTTCTGCGGCAGAAAAGCGCCCGTTATTTTTAAGAAGCCAGAGCCAACGTTTTGGTGTGTTGTTGTTGTTGTTTTTCTGAACATTCGCATTAGCGATCATTTCAGTGGCTGCTTTTCCCTAAGCTGCTCTACATAGTGAAGAAATGTTTCATGTAAAATAACAGGAACTCTCACCGGCTTAATAAGAAACAGACCAAGTCATAATGAAAACACTCTTTGAACTCTTGGCTCTGTAATCATGGAAATGAGCCTCTGTGCTGAGCCGTGGTCACAGGAAGGGAAAACCGATCACCGAAGCAGTAGAGAGGCAGCCACTGGAAAGGCGTGGCCCTGACAATCTCATTTCTGGAGGTGGGAGTTTGGGCCAACACTGCCTCCCGAGGCGTGGTGTTCCGGCTGGGACGCAGGAAATTCCGTGAGCTTCTATCCTCCCGTACTATCAAAGACGGGAGGCCATGTGAAGCCATTGCCAGCGTTGAAAACTTAACTGGCAAATGTAAGATCCAACAAAGAACTGTGTACTTGGAGCACACGCGACGTCTCGGAACATGTTTCTTTAGTGGCGTGCGGGGGCTTTTAAAAGGTTTGTTAGCGTTACCGAGAGCAGATAAAACCATCGCAGTGCGGAGGGAGTTTTAGAAATGTATTTTTCCCCATTTCCTTTCCCATCCTTAAATAATAATAATTAATAATAATAGCAGCATCGTGTTGTCCTGATTTCCCTTGTGAGTTTAGAATAGTATTCTGACTTGGAGAGTTTCTGTGTGCATGGACCAGAGGGTTTGAAGATGTTTGTATCCTAGTGTTGTAAACTGTTGATCTATGTTTTCTCAAAGGAGCTTTTCAAAAAAAAAATTGCTGCTAGTATTGAATTTGTATATCTTTCCTGGGTGCTAAATTAAAAAAAAAATCTGCCAATCCTGTTAAGTAATTCTGAATTCTCACGTGGAGTCAATCCAACAATTTGCTGACTTAACGTTCATTGAAATCATTTGCATGATTCCCATTGTTTCTGCATTCTAATCAATTACAGAGACATTGTACAGGTATCTTCGTGTTCCTTCACCTTCCCAAGCCATTTCTTCACTCTGTGCATATGAACACACATAACGCAAACATGAGCCGGCCTGAACACCCATAGCACAAACATGAGTCAGTCTGAGAGATGGGGTCCAGTAGTTTTGGGTTTTGCAGGTGTATTTCTACTCTGTTCCTCCATCTTCACTTCGAGTTTTCTAAAACATCAAAAAACAAAAAACAAAAAAAACAGGTTGCGACCCTGTACAGTGTTTCAACCAGCAGCTCTAATACATCTTATGAGAAGGAGAATAGCATTATAGCCCTCAGCCGAGGTCTAAGGCACGGCCAACTGGACATGCTGATGAACCGTCAACGGTTCTCTGAAACGGGATGCTTGGGATAGGCTTGGTTATCCGAGGTTACAGCTGTCATCCGCAGAGGCCTGGTCTTCCTCAGGCTGCATCACCTACCCGCTGATTCCTCTGGGGAAAATCAAACGAAATCTCTGAATTATTCGTGACAACGCAGAAGGCTTGTGTGTTATGGGTCATTCTCCGGGAGACCAGAGTTTAAAAATAAAACCAACTGGGCAGAGGATGAGGTGGGCGGAGATGGGCGGTCATGTCTGCACAGAGCAACAAAGTATGAAGGACACCCAGGACCCCATGATGCAGACAGGGGGTCAACAGAGTCTTGGAGAAGAATCAGAGTCTGAATTAGAGATCTGGAATTAATTCTCCAATGAAATAGGAATGTGGGAATGGATAAAACAAAACAAAACAAAAAAATCCCTCGGAGCAAGCTAAAGAGAGAAAACATTTTCCAAGATAGAATTGTAAGCAATGTGAGCACGGAAAGGGCAGACCAGGGGAGAGAGGTTAAAAAGAGACATTAGCAGGAAGACGGAAGACTTCTTTTAATTATACAAAGCACCATTCCAAAGAGGCGTTTTTATTGCAGGTTACTAATCTACATTTTAAGGGTGTTAAGATGAAATGTCAGGAAAGGAGCAAAAACAAACAGAACGCTGCTCCAAGGTGGAAATATCAATACCAACGAGGCTAAGGGATCTGATTCACAGATTAATTTGCTTTGTGGGGCTTGTGCCACGGGAGACGCTGAAGAACGTAGAAATAGGAACCGAACGCAATCGGGCTTCTAGGAGTCCGTAAGGAAGGAGACGTGCTTTAGCAAAGAACGCAAGGTAGACGGGAACTGTTTCATGAGGAAAAAGGGAAATCCGGGGAGGAAAAGCCGGAGTAGCGAGTCCTGGGCACAGCCCCAGGCACACACACACAGTGGAGATTCCCAGCAAACGCACGACAAATCAATTTATGCCGTGCAGTTGGGGGGATAGCGATGTGTTCGCGTAGCAGTTGGCACTTGTCTTAACAAAAGAGAATGCTAGCGTGCACGTAGAGAAGGGCTGTGGATAAAGGGCTGGGCAAGTGAGCCCTGAGCAGGTCTGAGAACCACCTTAGCTTCAAGCTATCTCTACATACGCCTGTATCCGTTCGAGTTACGCAGGGAAGGCCCAGACTCCCCATGACGGTGATCACGAATCAGACCCATCCAGTGACTGGTCACGTGCGCAGATCACTTGGGATACGTTTTAGGTTTGACCCTCTACGGCAATGTGTCTAATACTTGAGAGGCAGCCTTCCGCGCGGTACACGTCAAAAAATAAAAATGAAAACGACCGGACTTTGCCCGTTTTCAGTAGCTCGTGTTCTGGAATCTTCTGGGTATTTCACGGATGACATCTTCCATAAGTAATTTCCAAGTAATTAATAATTTATGAAGCCATTAAAAGAAGACATAATTCTTGGTTGGCTCCGCTGAGGACAGACCGGTCTGGAAGGGATGCTGCTGTCTTCATGCCCGGCAAGGACTTCACGAAAGGCACTGAGGTTTTTGTTTTTTTTAAGTGCAGGTCTTCGGCAGCGATCGTGCGTATAAAACCGCACTTGTGCACTTGGGAGAGAAACGTGCTCTGATCTGAGCCCTTGGACCATTTGAAAAATCTCATTTCTGGATTCAGGTATGTCCTGCCTGTGGAAGCTGTTGGTTTCTATTTCAGAGTATTTCAATAATAATTGTGGGTGTGTGGGGACGTGAATGGAAAGGCAGAAAATAAGGGGGTTCTATCAGCTGCTTCACACCCACTGGGGAGGTACGTGTTGAACTTCAGTCGCTGGCGAGTTTGTCTCTGTGCTGTGTGAATGGTTCCGTGCAGTGTGAATATAAATCTTTAAATAAAAAAAGCTTATACCAAAAGCCGCTTTTTGTTCAAAATAATCTTCAAGAGGATATTGACCACCGAATAATTAGCATCTGGGATCAGAAAAATGCCCGTTGCGTTAGGTATCTGAATTTCAAATTATCCTAATACATCATCCGTTTTCAGTAACATCTCTTTTGTGCTCTTCTCCAGGTTCCTATCAGGGAACGGTAAATTTATTTACCCTCGAGGGAACATTCTCAAATACACTCCAAAATTGAATATGCATAGGCCTTTTATTTGCTACCTGACACATCACAGCATTTCTGTATTATAGATTGTGTGTGCTCTCTCTCTCTCTCTCTCTTTCTTTTTCTTTCTCTCTCTCTGTATATATGGCAATTTAAAAATATCTACGTATCTATGTCCAAGCTCAATATGGTCTCCTTGTGGAATGGGCATGACTTGACCCTTTGGTTACTTGACAAGGGATATCATCAAGTAGGTTTACCAGCTGCCTCTCAGAGAGACAACTGCTAGCTCTTCAAGGTACCAAGTGGGGTCCTAGGGCCTTACGCAGAGGGAAGAGGCCTTGGTTCGGGCCGCGCGTCTCCTCCTATTGCGCTCTTGGCAAATTTTAGCCTTGTCCCTCAGGTTCAGTGCCTGTGCCTTAGACATAAGTGCTGTCCACACACACACACACACACACACACACACACACACACACACACACACACACACACACACACACACACACACTGCTCGCCGGCCCACACTAACAATCTGGGGTGAGTGGATCTGGGGGTGGATGGTGGACACTGATTAGGCCCATTAGGAGGAAACGAGTACTACTTTCCTAACTTGGACTGTGAATTTTCCAGCCTGACTTAGGGAGCCCTTCTGTGTACTCCCATCGCTGCGGCTGCAGTAAAACATTCGTTTGAGTGAAGTTCACCAAAGGCCAGGCGCCATAGTGCCTTGCAGAAGTGTAACTGTAAGCACCAGGGTTATGACCTATACCTATACCTATACCCATGCCTTTCGGAAAGGATCAGTGACCTGTCAGGACACTGGAATGTATAAAATTAGCGTATCGCATGTTAAAACAGTCCCTCAAGAACTGGACCGGATATATCAAGTATGTGTCTTCCTTTCCTCAAAAATCCAATTATTCTCACTTAGATGAAATTCCTGCATACCCAGAGTTAGATAGGACTGAGCGAAAACAAGGGGTGCGGCTGCAAAGCTAGTCCACGTACACCCGCCGTCCTCACATTTCAACAGCGCGGTGTGTTACACGTTCGAGAGCCGTCTTCTCATTATGACAAACTACAGAGGGGGAGCTGCATTGTTCGGATAAGAAAAGGACGGGCCATTTCAGTTATTGGCGAAGCAAAGATCCGCACAAAGAAACGGGACTGGCACAGCAGCCGGGCTCGCGAACAACCTTCTCCTCATAACAGTGTGATTGGAAGTTCAGCTTAAACTGCCAACCATGACTTTATTGTTTTTTTTTCCTATGCGCAAACAAATGGACGCTTATTTAAAATCTGGGCTGCAGAAAGAATGGCTGATAACACCCAAATCCATCCTCCACGCTCATTTCCAAAATTAGTGACTCGGCCTACCCCTCAGCTAAACCTCGCTACGCGGCACTGACTGCTTCTCGTTCAAGTCCCCAAAAGGTTTATCCTCCTTCCTCGAGTTAGAATGTTCTGAAGGAAACTTGCCAGGCCTGGCATTTTCTGATAGCATAAATAAAGACTTGGTGTAAGCAAAGGCCTCCCCTCACAAAGCTCTGCTTGGATTTCTTCTGCATGTTCCTGCAAAGTCGAATCGCACGGCCAAACTTACATCCAGACTCAGAAACCTACGCGGAGTCTTGCTGAGAAGAACTGCAGCCCAGCGTCCTACCGGATGCCCGCGTGGGGACCCGCGTGGAGCTCTAGCTTGTCTGAACCTCAAACTTGAAAAACTATTAGTGGTTAGGAATATGTCCAGTTTTGCGTCTGCTGAACTCATTACAATTTCTTCCTGATATTTCCAGGATGGGGAGACACGATTCATCACCAACAGAAGAGTCCGGATAGGGAAAATAAAAAGAGGGAGCGGGAGGAAAAGAAAAATTCTTTCCTGCGTATACAATTACCTTGTGTGTTGTTCCCAGTACCTACGGAGGATTGGCTCTAAGACCCTAATGTTACCACGATCTACAGATACCGAACGCTTCTGTAAAATCGCGCAGTTATCTGTGTACAACTCACCCACCTTCTCCTGCATACTTTTAAAATGATTTCTGGACTACGTATAATGCTTGCTACGGCGTAATTGCTGTGTGAATAGTTGTCTTCTCTTGTTACGGTCTTTATGAGGACACACTGGTTATGGGGAGAGCTTCCTAGTAACGGGTTTGTACCTATGTACAATAAACCCCCCTCTCGTCCACCCCCACCCACCCTTCCAAAACCATCTCAACTGCTGCCATTGCTTTGACTCCTAGCGTGCAAACAACTCCCTCCGCCGCAAATGAGCGGCCAATGGGATGTACGTAATATTACTGGACAATGAGTTTTAATCCGAGGCGGGCGGGGTCTATGCATACAGACCCTGTGGGTTTAGCGGGCTGAATCATGATGTTTTTAAAATCTCGCCTGTGGCACCAGATCTCAGCACATGAACCAGAAGGGCCTTCACCAGTTTAGGTTTTGTCAGAGACGCACCAAGGAAAATACGCGAGCGGCGGGGCACTGGCTCATTGAGGAAGAATACGGGCAGAGCAGCATCCAGAGCGGGGGTTTCTCATATTGTGGACAGGTTAGTCACTACGAGACAGTTCGTGGTCTGGACCCAAGGCAAGATCAAAGCGCACGGAGAGCTCCGGAAGGCCAGCTGGACCTGAAAGGCGTTTCCGAAGTCGCATTCAAGAGACGGGAGCCGTTAGCTTATCTGTGCCGCTCACTGCCGTTTCCTTCCCCGTGAGGCCAGGGAATCTCACCAGATTCTCTTCCTATTGATTGCCCATCTTGGGCTCTTAGGTATAGTCTCAGGCCCCTCTTACGCTTTAACAAAGATCCGTGCCCATGTACTGCCTAGCTTTATTTTAGTTTCATTTTCTTAATAATTTCTACGTTCTTATGTAATTTCTATGTCATACACATATGTGTATATTTATATTTTTATATCTTCAGATATAGATGAAACATGGAAAGTTGAAAAATAGACGGGTGCTCACAGGAGAAGGTTGGACTAACAAGGAAGGTGAAGTATAGGTCAACTGTGGTCAAAATAAACTCTTGACGACTGTGAAAATGCAGCAATGGATCCCGGGGAAACTCTTTAGGAGGGGAGGGAGAAGGGGAGGGAGTGTGGAGGTGTGGACCGATGAGTATTTGGCAGACATCTAAAACTTTGCAGAGCGAAATCCCCTACTGTAATAACTAAAGTGAACTAAGGGGAAAAAAAATGCTCCATGACAAGATGCTAAAATATTTGGAAAGCAAAAACCTTAGAGAATATAACGACAAAGTATTAAGAGTAAATATTTCTCAGTGTTAATTACAGCAGGATACAGTGTTCCTACCTTCCCAATGATCCGTGTATTATGTTTATAGTTGGAAAGTCACAGTTGACCTTGGCCTTTTTCCAGGGGATATGTCAAATTGGGGCCCTAAAATTCCAGTGCGGCTTCCAGATTCCCTGGGAAGGCTGGCATTGCCGCCACCGCCCATACTGCCTAAAGGAATCTAGATTCAAGGCAATTCCCATCAAAATACCAATGGCCACAGACATGGAAGTTAGTTATCTCTAAAACTCACAGGAAACTCCAACAAAAGACCCAGACGAGTCAAAGCTTTTCCTAAAAAGCACGTAGAACAACAACAAAAAAAAGCAAAGGCACCGCCATACTGACTTCAAACACAGTGCAAAGCTATGTTGACTGAAAGCACCAAGGTACAGGTGTAACCAGAGTCACAAGAGGGGATGCAGACTTAATCCAAGTTCCTACACTCAACCCGTCTTTGACAAAGGCACAAAGACTGTTTTTGTAAAGACAGTCCCCATGCTAAGGTTTGCGAACGAAACTGAATGCAGATCAAAAGTGGAGTAAAAAGTAGATTTAAAAAAAAGTCACATAAAAACTGAACGATGAACTTAGTACAAGACAGAGAAGACCTTAAAGTCACTGGTATTGGGCATGATATTTTTTAGATTGCTTCCCAGAGGCAAAGCCAAATAAAGTAAAAATAAACAAATGGGATATGTAAGGACATGAACTTTTTTTTTACACTACAAGTGGACTTGAGATTATCTGCAGAATAAGAGGAAATCTTTATAAACTGTTGATCTGATTATGGACTAATATCAAAAAATAAGGAATTCCAAAAAGCAGACAACAAATAATAAGAATTAAAATCGAGGCCATAGAACAAAGTGTATACTTCTCAAACAATGACACATAATGGGGTAATAATCATATGGAAATGTTCTTCTCATTACTCATCAGAAAAACTCAAACTAAATTAAATGAAGTAGCAGTGTACTCCCATAAAAACGGCTACCATCCAAAAGATGGAACCCTGTGTGGGAGAACTGTTACTCACTGTTGGGGGGGGGATGTACAACAATGTAGACACTATGGAAGACGCCGTGGAGACCCTCCAGTAACACATGATTCCACTGTCCTACTATTGAGCATATGGTTGAGGATATAAAACCATACTTCCAGAAAGACACCTGTGTGCTGTTGATGGTAGCACTCTTCACAACTGGCCAAAGGCGGAATTCACCCAAATGTTATCAGTGGACCTGTGGTGTCTATGCACAACTCAGCACATTCCATCTTTAAAAATGCATGAAATCCAGACCTTTGCAGCTATAGGGCTGGAACTGAAGGCTACAGTTATGTTACAAATCCCACATCTGTAAGGAGCACCGACATGTGGGTATAATGGCGGATTTAGCTCTGAGTTTTCTACAGCACAGTGGGGGTAACTAGTAGTTTAAAAATAATCCCTTGTGTATTTCGAAATGACTAGAAAAGCACAAAATTCCCAACACGAAACATGATTGATGCTCGAAGCCGCGGACATACTCATTGCTTTGATTTTGTCACTACATACGGATCTACAAACAGATATATCATCCACATACAGTGGAGCAGTCCTGTAATCCCAGCACATGAAAAGCTTGAATTTGGAGGATCTTAAGTTTGAGGCACATAGCCAGAAAGAATGGAGTCGTTCCATTGGTAAGGAAACAGAAAGACCGGGGAAAGAATATATTAAGTGAAGTAAGCCAGACCCAAAGAAAAGTGGGTGGCATGGTTTCCCTCGTGTGTAGTAACTAGAAGATGTCTACGATCTTCTAACTGGGGATCTCAATAGCACAATTGCTAAGTGCACAGGAACTTATGTAATGAAGCCTATCAACATGAACTCCAAGAACTGGAAACAAGAAGTTCTCATTGTGTCTTTTTACTTCTCTTTTAGTTTTCTGTACCCTTTGTCTTGTATATAAATTTATTTGATCTGTGGAAGAGAAAGGGAATCACAGAAACAGTACAACAAAGCATGGCCTAATGCAACAATGACACTCACCAGACACTATGTTGGAGATGAACTTTACAACTTGGGGGAGGAGGGTGGTGAGGGGTAAGCGGGAGAAAATGAGGGAGGGGGTAACTGCCTAAAAACAAATGTATGCATCACCTTACTTAGGGAGCTGAACCCCCTGTTCATCATCTTTACTGTGAATGTATGAAAAATGAAAACAGACCCAAAGGATGACAAATAAAATTCATTTTAAAAAAATAGAGATTATTTCAAAACGTATGGCTAGAAACACCCAAGAAGAGAAAGGACTCTGAGCGGGTCCAACGATCACGAAAGACAAACGCTAGATGCACGTTCCGTTTTTTTTTTTTCCCCTAGAAATATGCGTATTTCCCGGAACGAAAGATTAATAACCAGTGGTCATTTGTGGGGTTAGTCTCGTCTCGGTAACAAGCCAGGAAATATTCAGAATGGCGGAGGCCTTTGGGAGGCAGGCTTTAGAAAACAGCCCAGTATAAAGAACATTAAATCCCACGGCAGCCCTGGCTGTTCATCAGCCTACTGTCTGTGGATACTGGCGTGGTTTATACGATAACCCATGTCCTCCTCTCACCTGCTTCTGACCAGGGGGACGGGTTAGCCGCTCAGTCGGGAAGGAGAGAGAGAAAGGCAGCATGGAGCAGCAGACCCAGGGGGATGAACGGCTCCATTCCTCCTTCCCCTCTCTCCTCCACGCCCGCGCTCACACCCTCCTGGGCGGCCACCCATGTGCCAGTCTGCTGGTGGCCATCTTGGTGACAATGAGCAGACACTGTCCGGGAGAGATGCGCTGCCTTCGCTTTCCTGTCCTCTTGCTCCTTTGATTGCCTTTGCTGTTCTTGGAAAGCTGTCAGGCCCGACTACAGCATCGGCAGACGTGGTGAATACTGTCCTGAATTTTGCCTCCCATGAATCAGGCAGAAAAGGGTATGTTTAAGCACGTCGTAAGTATATTTACGCACGTTTTATCGAAAAATGTCAAGCTATGAGAAGTTTTCGTTTCATCTTTTTTTAAAAAATTCAGGCAAAAGAATTCTTCGTGTAGCCAATCAAAGGCGATTGTCCTGAAGTAAGGATCAGTTTCCCATTGCGTCCACTAGGTGCCCTGGATGCAATTTATTTTCCAAGCTCCTGGGCTAGACACACGTTTGGAAAGGACTCCACCAATCACGTTTAAGCGGCTGGAGGCTGGGGGAGCCGTCTGCTTGGGGTCTGGGTCATTTACATTGGTCTATTTGTTGAGCAGCCCCCGCCCCTGCTCCTCTCGGTGGGGTTCAAGTGCCGTTGGGCTTCTGAATTATTATTTCAACGCAGGCCTCACGCAAATGGCCCTGAAGAAAGATGCAGCAAAGGGCACCGGGCGGTGCAGAGCCTGCAGGGATGGGGCGCACAGGGTCAGCGTTTTCCTTTCCACCGCGCATCCTGTTTGTTCAGAAATGTCATACCCAGCAGTCAAATGGGGCTTGGCCCAGGCCACAGACGAAAAATGCAAAGCAGTCCAGACAATTGATGAAGAGTCACGTTTGGGACAATCGCATCGTGGCCTGGGTCCTGACAACCAAAAGTCCTGCCAGGGCAGGCCCGGACACCTGCCTGAGGCTGGCTATTAGATGGTTTTCCTTACCCCTGGATATCTATTAGATGGTTTTCCTTACCCCTGGATATCTATTAGATGGCTTTCCTTACCCCCTGGATATCTATTAGATGGCTTTCCTTACCCCTGGATATCTATTAGATGGCTTCTAACCTCTGGCTCTCTGTTCATGGCTTTCCTAACCCCTGGCTATCTGTTAGATGGCTTTCCTTACCTCTTCCCAGGTAATGACACACACAAAAAAAGATTAGGGATAACATTTACCTTTTGATAATATTTTAGTGTGTCAAAATAAAGTTTGAATACAGATATGTAAATGGCCATGAAAGGCTTTTGGAAAACAGCAGCTGTATTGTCCAAATAAAGAAGAACACGGTTCTGGATGAAACTGCAGAGCTTCTGCAAGGCAGAGGACATAGCTAGCAAGATCAACAGAAAGCCCACGGACTGGGAGAAGATCTTCACTAGCCACACAACAGACAAGGGTCTCATATCTAAAATATAGTTAGAACTCAAAAAACTAAACCCCACGGCAACAAATCTCAAAGAAACAACGGCCCAATTAACAAATGGACTAAAGACTTAAAAGAAAGACTTCTCTGAAGAGGAAATAAGAATGACCAATACACACATGAAGAAATACTCAACCTCTCTAGCCATAAAAGAAATGCAAATCAAGACAATGCTGAGATTCTACCTCACCCCAGTTAGAGTGGCTATAATCAAGAACTCTAATAACAACAGATGCTGGAGGGGATGTGGCCAAAAGGGAACCTTACTGCATTGTTGGTGGCAGTGTAAACTTATTCAACCACTTTGGAAAGCAGTATGGAGGTTCCTCAAAGAACTCCACACAGAGCTCCCCTATGACCCAGCAATCCCACTTTTGGCCATTTACTCAACCAATCACAAACAAGACTATACTAAAGCTACCAGCACAGTCATGTTTACTGCAGCATTATTTACCATAGCTAAGATATGGAACCAACCCAGATGCCCCTCAGTAGATGAATGGATCGAGAAAATGTGGTGTGTGTGTGTGTGTGTGTGTGTGTGTGTGTGTGTGTGTGTGTGTGCGCGCATTCACAAACAATGGAATTCTATGCCTCTGTCAGAAAGAATGATATTGCCTCATTTGTTAGGAAATGGAAATATTTGGAAAAAATTATATTGAGTGAAGTAAGCCAGGCCCATAGAAACATGGGTCCCATGGTTTCCCTTGTTTTCAGTGACTAGTAGAAGCAGACAAGGTCAAAGGCCATGTACACATGACCATATGAGATAATGTTAAGCAAAATGTGCCCCAAGACAGGGACACACGAGGTTTTTGTTTTTCTTTCTTTCTTGCTAGTGTTTTTAATGTACTTACAATGCACTATGTGATTCTTTTGTTTCTATTGTATGTCCTTCCTCCATGGTATAACCCCTGTTTTCACTGGGTTTGATGCTGGTGCTCAGCACTGTCTATATATATTTTTGTAATTTGTGGAGAGGAAGGGGTATAGCAGAACACTTAAATGAGGATGCAGGCTGACTCATTGTGACGACGAGATGTACAGGACACTATATTGAAAATGAACTTTGCAGTGTCGGGGTTGGGGGTGGGAGGAGTTAGGGAGGTGGGGAGGGAAGTGATGGTAGGGGGAAAATAAAGGAAGAGTAACAATGCTCACTATGAAATGTACTCATTACCCTACTCATGTAACTGTAACCCCTCTGTACAACATTCTTACAATACATATTAGACAGGACAGGCAGTCATGGACGCTCTTCTGTTGTTCTAGGTTGGTATGTTATTATATTTAGGAGAATAGTAAGTAATTCTCCACCCTGACTTCTCCCCTGTCCATGGGGTCTGAGCTCAGGCTGCTACCGTACACCCAGGGCGTACAGCAGACTTCCATTTCCCACTGCTCACAGGGTTGGGCATCCTGGAGAGGTTCCTGCATGGTCAAGGTCTTTGAGGCTGTCTCCTCCCGGGGCTGGGGAGGGGGAGCAAAGCTGGGGCCCCATCACCAGGGCCTCAACCTCAGGACCTCATCTAAAACCCACGGGCTCCAAGGCTTTGTCCCGATACCCTCTCTGACGGGGTCAGAGGTCCCATTGATGACGTTTGAGGGGATGGAGGCATTCGGTCCGTAACGGATGGCAAGATCCTCCTCAAATTTCCCCTGGCTGTGTATCAAAGGCATCCTTCAAGGGTCAGTGGTATCGCCACTCTAATTCCTTTTGTTTCCCAACCACAGAATTTTCTCAACCTGGTTTTAAAGCACCAAGTGAAGATTCCGGAAGCTCGCTGTTTTGTGATCAGTGACCCTGGACGAGGCAGGCCGCTGGCCTGGCTGGCAGTAAAGACAAGGGGACTTTACTCTCACTCATTGAGCTCACTGACGATTGCTCCTCTATTAATCTCTACATAAAGCTATTCCCAAAGTGTCAAGTACCCCTATTAAAAATTGGCACGGTGTTACTGTGGGAAAATCCACGCCCTGCGCTGTTCTTGACGTCAGGGTGTCAGGACCTTATTTTCACCAGGCGGTGTGGCTCGGAGAAGCCATTTTGGCTTTCAACCTCTGCTTGAATGACGGCAAAAACCCTAAGACACGGGGTGTGTTCATGCCGCAAGCGAAAGGTGGAGTAAGAAGAGGACTCGTGCTCTGTGTTTAACCACAAAACAAGTATGCATGTGAATGTTAACACGCGTCTACCTACACGTATTCACATGTCTGTGAGCATGTCTTGGCTTTCAGGTCTAGTTTCCACAGAGGAGCGAAAACATCCACCAGGGCTTCTGGGCTGGGCTGGGTGCACACATGTTTCTATACCGGATACATACTGATTTATGGGGTCAAACACAGAACGTGAGTTCCGCTCTGGGACTGCTTATCAGGAGAAGGCAAAGGGGAGAAAAGGTGGATAACCGTGATACATTTCAAGTCTGGGGCGGGGACCCTGGAGAGGAACTCAATGGAAGCTGACCAGCAGTGGCTGGGGGAGGGGAAAGAATAGCTGTCAGTAAATGGATTATTCACAGCTATGAAAATGGGAAAAAAAATGATACCTGTTTGGGCTGTTGGAACAGATCAGGTGAGATTGATTGGAATCCAGTATACACAGGTAGGTATGGAGTCTGAACAGTGAAATAATTTCCCTGAAAAACTGAAAGAAGACAGGATTTCGAGGAGAGGAGGAGGAGGCCGCTCAGTTCATGCCGCTTTATACAAGTGTCAACTGCTCGGCTTCGCTGGACGGCGTAGAGACAGGCTATTCCTACCTCTGTGTTTTCTTATAAGAAACAGCAACATCCTTTCAGGGTCTCGCCCGCTCAGTGCTGTGTGTTAACTAACAAGAGCAGACGTCACGGTACTTACTTTCAGTCTATTCAGTAGCTGCCACGGTTTTTTTCTTTTGAAGAGTTGAGTGAACGCAACAGTTAGTATCACGTTTAGGACCTGCATTCTGGTAAGGCATTTTATGAAATTGATTTTCACGAGGTTATATTCAACTGAAATCTAGTTAGCATTTCCCATCGCAAACGGGAAAAAAAAAATACACTGAAAATAAGACTATTCCAGCCAAGTCTAGCCACATCGTGTGATTTTTGAAGGAGTGTAGCTTTATCAGGATCTCACCACGATATATCTTATCTGAAATGGGAAGCCTGGCGTTTTCTTGAAGACCATTATGGATGCTGGTAAGGGACACCCAGAAGTAAAATGTTAGACTAAGATAAAACAGGAAGGCTGCGAACACCGTACCTTCCAGCTTCAATAACCACTGCTCGGTAACAGTTCGGATGGAGAAAGAAAAAAAACCCCACCACGTCAAAGTGCCTCTTGTTGAAGATTTAAGATGATTACCATACTCATACCCTGGTCTTCTGGAGTGGCCTAGACATCCTGAGCTCACCCGTCCAGTGAAGCCATCACTTTAGAATGGAGAGAGGGAGGAAAGCACTGGAATCCATGGAGGCCTCCACGGGCAAATCCGTGGTCACTGTTTTCCCGCCCAGGGGACGGAGGATGCTTCCCGTGTGGATGGAGGTGAAGAGATCACCGACCTTGGGAGGCCTGTGGCGGACGGACGATGCCAGACAAAAATATCCACGTCCGAGATGCCCAGGAGCAGGACACAGACCCGGGCGGTGGCCCAAGACAGGGCGCCCAGCCAGCCCCCTCCACCCAGGACCCTGCGTCTTCTTGACGGCCCCAGCTGGTCCCCTGCCTCAGTGTCCCCTCAGCACGCACTGTCTGGAGGTCCTGTGTTTAAGGCATCGTAAAGAACGGAACTGATCGCTTTCCCCAACGCGGGCCACAGAGACACCACCGAGTACGCTCCACACTGCCATTCAACTTTACACAATGGTCTCTTTCTAGGGGATTTTAAGGCGGTGTATTTATTAACTGTCCATCGCGCTCAGTTTAGTTCACTCTAGTTACTTACTTAGGGACCCTATTTTTTTTTTTTTTTTGTATTTTTGGAATAAAAAAAGAAATACCACTGGAACATTCTACATTAATCAGGTACCGTAAACCCTGCCTGCCTTGGGCTCTTAGGACACCAGGACCTAGGGAAGAAAAGGAAAATGTGAAATCACCTGACACACACATGTGCTTTGCACTCACGCACACCCGATCCCGTGAGGTTTCCAGAAGTCTTCTGCTGATCATGGGGTGGTGGATAAACGGCTCTCTCTGTAAAGGGTGTGTATGTTGAGTATCCTAATATTAACACTGACTAGACGCCTTTAAAAGTAGATGAGAAGGGACTCCTAAGTGGAAAACAGAGGGCATCTCTCTCTTCTGATGGTGACGTTCTATCCCTTCCAGTAGCATCTAGCAGCCTCTTTACGCACAGTTGAGGAGGAACTATTTCTGGCTCAGTTCAAGGAGTATCATGGGTCCCAAGTTTCCTCTTATAAAAACTAAACACCTTTTGTAAATCGGGAGGGATTTACACAGCACTGGGTTGGATGTGTCATAAACACCGGTCCAAACAAGCCCCTGCCGGGCGCTGACACTGGTCATCCTAGACACTCTGGAGGCGGAGATCCGGAGGACCGCGTCTCAGGATGTCAGGGAGCAGGTTTATTGCCGGGGAGTGTTTAAGTTGGACTGGGGGCCTGAGAACCCAGAGACAATGCTGTAAAGGGATTGGGGGGGACAGGCCCAAGGGTAGAGCTCACCCCAACCCCAGGGGTGCAGCAAGACCAAAATCGACGTGTGTATGCCCCTTTCCAGCTTTTACATTTGCTCCATTTGCTTCCGGGTAAAATGTTTGCCATCACGGAGACGACGAGTTCAATGTCTCTCAGAGGATACGCACCAGGTGACTCACATGGATTAGGAGATGCCTGGAAACCTCCCACGACCCACGGATCTAGTTTATGGCCATGCAAGCTGAGGGTATTCTCAAAATGCAAGAGGCAAGCCGGGCGCCGGTGGCTCACGCCTGTCATCCCAGCTGCTCAGGAGGCTGAGATCTGAGGATCGCGGTTCAAAGCCAGCCTGGGCAGGAAAGTCTGTGAAACTCTGATCTCCCATAAACCACCAGGCAGGAGGAAGAGGGGCAGGCAGAGGATGCATCTTCAGCCGCCACTCCCTCTCCTCAGCCTCTCGGTATCTCCCAACGCGTCCCCAGGCAGGGCTCACGCCGCCAGGCCCAGGAGGGTCACGGGTCCCCGGGGTCAGGGGTAGGAGGGGTCCAGTGGCAGAGGGATTCCTGCTCCAGCCTCCCCCCTCCTGCCCCCCAGGAGGAGGTCTGGAAGACTTAAGAGTCTCCGCGTGTTCGCAAGATTGACTTCTGCCGTGTAACTAGATTCCCGTCCCGTCCCGTCACAAAGCCTTCTTAAATCCTGCCGCCCGGGGCTGGCCGCCTCCTTCTCCAACCTTCCGCAAAGGAGAATGAGAACGAGCCACACGCACAAAGCCATGTGTGGAGTTGCTTTCTGTCCAGGTGGCGTCACGGGCCGCGAGCCGAGCTGCATCCCTGAGCCTTCCTGCTGCTCTTCGGGGATCTCATCATCTTCCGCCCCCCCCCCCCCCCCCCCCCCCGAGTACCCAGGTAAAATTTAGCCAAGTGATCGGAGTTGCCCAGCTTGCGCCAGTGTCAGGCGACCGGAGCCTGGGACGCTCGGGAGTGGGGCCCCGGGGTGTGTCACACGGTGAACAGCCCGAATCACACCACGAGGCTGGGGGAGCGGATGAACGGACGAGGGACAGGGGACGGACAGACGCAGCCAGGAACAGGCTGTCCACGTGGGATACACCTCCCTGACCCGCGCGCGAGCGTAGGTCTCTATTATCTGGTAGGAAACGTGTCCTCTGCCGCTCCGGCCTGGTGCACGGTGCTCAGTACGGTATTTCCCAGGCCCACCCTCCTCTCCTCCTCTCCTTCAAGCCGCGGGGAATGAACCACAGCAGCTTCTCCCTGACTGCCCGACTGAGACCGAAACTCATCCCCAAGGCCGGGCCTTGAGTTCACCACAGTCAGACTGTGCTTCCCCGTTCCCGCTGCCCTGCCAGGACAGCTCCTCCCTGGTCCCCTGGAGGCCACCGCCACACCAGAGCCCAGCCTCCGCCCTGGCCTGGCCTCCAGAACCGCCTCCTGCCGCTACTGGCTCTAGATCATACGGCAGTCATCAAAAAAAACCCAACTCATGACAGGGGTCCTCGGTAGCTGCGACTGGCCGCGAGCTTCCAGAAAACGCGCATCCCTGCGTTCTTCCCGTGAATCCGCGATGTCCAAGGACTAATGATTTTTCTAGAAAAAAAATATTCCGCTGATTTCAATTTTTATTTGAATGATATCTTTAAAAATGTAATGAGAAAAGCCATTCATTACCCTCTGAAGCCAGCCGTTAATAGAATTTCATTCTGCGAGTCATGCTAAAATACATCTGAAAATAAAACTAACATGGATCTCCTTTATCTCATTTAAAAAGTTAGCCTTTTATCGTGGCAACAAAACAATTTATTGATGCTAATAAAAAGCTTTCCAAAGTTCTGATATTCTATACTCTATGTCGCTAATGAGAAAATGATACTCCATAAATTATATCATCGGTCTTTTCTTTTTCAGTTTTAGAGAATTAAACCCATGGCCTGGCAAACACTAGGCGAGTTCTTTTCCACTGAGCTACATCTCCAGCCTTTGATTTGTTTATTATGGGTTCTGCTGATGTAGCTCGGGATAGCTTAAAACACAATCCTCCTGTCTTAGCCTCCTAAGTGCTGGACTACAGGCATACACCTCTATGTCTGGTACCCATTGCATACAAATACGCACACACACACATACACACGACACACATTTGTGAATTAACTAAAACTTAGAAAAATATGCATCATAAATCTGGGTTATATACTGCACATGAGAAGTGAATTTTTTCTTCAGTTGAATCTAATTAAGTCTAATTGGATCTGTGAAATGAAAGTTTTTAATGTTGAATCTATAGCTTGTATATGCACAGTTAACCAAATCGTAGATGAAAGAGATAGAAATTAATGAGTTTCTCCAGACAGCAACTTGAGTATCACCATAATTAAAGAGTTAGGTAGAGCTAATCTACTAACTTTGTTTTTAATTAGTTACTTATTGAAATCCCTTCTCTGTCAGCAGTTAGTTCCTAGAATTAGGTTTCCCTGTTAACTCTCTGGTTTTATTGAGTTAAATGGGGTACTTTCGCCAGCAGTCAGGAGGAGTTTTAGAAGTTTGTTCTCAAGTTCTATAAAGAGCCTGGGGGAGGAGAGCCATTAAACCCTCCGTACTTTTCATTCAGGAAACACTGGGCCACCTCCTGCCAGGCCGGGGGAGGTTTGTGCTGCACAAGCACAGGACCAGGCCCTTGCCCTAGACATGGCGATGGAGGAGCGCTGCCTCCTTTAAACCATTCACACTGATTTCCCAGCGCACACTCCTGTATCGATAAAACCAACGCGTAACTGTGGCTTGCACACACGCACAAGGCTGATTTTTATTTATCAGGTTTGCTAGAGGGATGCACGGTTTTTAGATGACCAGAAACAGAAAGAGCTTTAAAGAAAGTCTGTTAAGTAAAACAAAGACAATGGTGCGACCGTCAAAGGGGGTTTGGGGGAAGAGAGGCCTTCAACTGTTACGGGAGACCGGAAGAGCAGGGTGATGGGTGTGAGCACTGCGCAGGTACAGGTGTTTATACATATATACATGTGTGTGTCTGTGTGTATACATGCTTTTATGCATGTATATCAACACTGCATAGTGACACCTACCAAAAGTTGTTCTGAAAGACTAATACCGACAGGGCAAATCTGATCCACGTGTTTGGAAGGTGTCAGTATGAAACTCCTTTACGCTCGTGTTATTTTTAGGCGGTTTACCCACACACCTGCTGTAAGTGTAGCTGGGGTGGGGAGCTCAAGGAGAAGGCAGGGCGTTGCCGCCCGACCCCAGGTTCCCCCCGGGGGACACGCCGCACGCCTGGATCCTCCGCCAGCCCCCGGGTCGGCCGCACACGGCTCCACCGGCGACATTGCCAGACTGGCAGCTCTGTGAGAGGCACTCCACTCACCGGTGAAAACACTTGCACGTGGGTATTCCCACTCCCAAGCCGGCTTCCCGCCGGGACACGCCCTCTTTACACAACCAGATCAGTGAATACAGTCAGCAAGCCTGCTGCGCAGGTGCCAACAGACACCAAGCAGTTTTTCTTTCCTTCTGATGTTAAAAAATTTGCTGTATATGCTTTCTCTCTCCTCCCATGATACAAAATGATATTATATATCACATACATGGACTATTTATATAGGAATATACAGATTTACAGATAAATAGCTCTACTATAGCGATACATAAATATATCTATCTCTACCTCTCTACACTAATAGTCCATATACATGATATATATTAAACATATAATGTATATCTATTAATCTACTACATAGCCACTTACACGATAAACATAAATATATAATATGTTCAGACATATATTTATATTAATTATATAATATGCTAATTATGTATTAATTTTATATTATACAATTCTATAAGGTATAATTATATATTATATTATATGTATCATGTATATGGCTATATAATAGATTAATAGACATATAACATATATAGGGACCACATGATATGGACTTCGTAATCTACTGTATAGCCCAGATACAGGTGATATATTATATATGATGTATTGTATGATATATATGACATAGATGATATATCATATTATATATCACATATATAATTGGTCCTTACACAATTAATAATTACGATTTTCAATGGCTTTTCTGTATGCCAACAATGAGAAAAGTGTGGCTGAAATTAGGAAAGCAACTCCATTTGTAATAGCCCCACAAAGAATAAAATACCTAGGAATTAACTTAACTAAAGAAGTGAAGGACCTCTATGATGAAAACTTTAAAATCTTGAAAAAGGAAATCAACACAGAACTAAAAAAAATGGCAAAGCCTCCCATGCTCCTGGATTGGAAAGATTAACATCATGAAAATGGCAATACTTCCCAAGGCTATCTACAAATTCAATGCAATACCTATCAAAATTCCACCCTCATTCTTCAAGGAAATAGAAGAGGCAATCCAAAAATTCATATGGAACAATAAAAGACCCCGAATAGCAAAAACGCTCCTCAACGGAAAGAACACTCCTGGAGGAATATCAATACCAAATTTCAAACTCTACTATAAAGCCATAGTAATCAAAACAGCTTGGTATTGGCATAAGAACAGACCTCAGGACCAATGGAATAGAATTGAAAACCCAGAAATGAACCTACAGACCTATAGCCATCTAATCTTCGATAAGGGAGCTAAAACAATAGAATGGAAGAAAGACAGCCTCTTTAGTAAATGGTGCTGGCAAAATTGGTTAACTACATGTAGAAAACTAAAGCTAGATCCTTATATATCACCCTGCACCAGAATCAACTCCAAATGGATCAAAGACCTTGAACTAAAAGCAGACACTCTGAAAACATTACAGGATGGAATAGGAGAAACCCTAGGTCTCCTTGGCTCAGGCCGAAATTTTTTGAATAGAGACCCGGAAACACAACAAATCAAAGAAAGGTTGGACAAATGGGATTGCATAAGGTTGCAGAGCTTCTGCAGGGCAAATGACATAGCTAGCAAGATCAATAGAAAGCCCACGGATTGGGAGAAGATCTTTACTAGCCATACAACGGACAAGGGTCTCATATCTAAAATATACCTGGAACTCAAAAAATTAAACCCCCCAACAACAAATCCTCAAAGAAACAACTGCCCAATAAATAAGTGGGCGAAAGACTTAGAGAGAAATTTCTCTGAAGAAGAAAGAAGGATGGCCAATAGACACATGAAGAAATGTTCAACATCCCTAGCCATAAAAGAAATGCAAATCAAAACAACATTGAGATACCACCTCACCCCAGTTAGAACGGCAAAAATCAAGAACTCTAACAACAACAGATGCTGGAGGGGATGTGGACAGAAAGGAACCTTACTTCATTGTTGGTGGGAATGTAAACTTGTTCAACCACTTTGGAAAGCAGTATGGAGGTTCCTCAAAAGACTCCACATAGAACTCCCCTATGACCCAGCAATCCCACTTTTGGGCATTTACCCAAATGTTTACAAACAAGACCACACTAAAGCTACCAGCACAACTATGTTTATTGCAGCATTATTTACCATAGCTAAGATATGGAACCAACCCAGATGCCCCTCAGTAGATGAATGGATCAAGAAAATGTGGTATATATACACAATGGAATTCTATGCCTCCATCAGAAAGAATGGCATTGCCCCATTTGTTAGGAAATGGAAAAACTTGGAAAAAATTATATTAAGTGAAGTAAGCTAGGCCCAAAGAAACATAGGTCCCATGGTTTCCCTTATTTGCAATATCTAGTATATGTATGAGTCAAGCGGAAAAGGTCAGATAATATGATGTCAGGAAAATGAACCCTTAGATATGTATTTTAATGTTTTTTTTCATGCATGTGTTTCATGCATTTATAAGATTATCTCTTTGTTGCTTTGTATGTCCCTCCCCCACAGTATAACCCCTGCTTTCACTATATTTGATGTCAGTATAACTTGTGGAGGAGATGGGGAAAAACCAGTTGTTTAAGGATACAGGTGGACCTGTTGCAACAATGAGAAGTACAAGTTGTCATGTCCAAAACGAGCTTTACAACGTTGGTGTGGGGGGGGGGAGGGGGGGGAAGGGGGGGAAGGAGAAGGATTGGGATTGGGGGGGAGGGGGGAGGCTGGGAAGGGAGGTGAAGGGTAAACAAAGGAGGAGGCTGCAATGCTTGGTAAGAAATGCATGCATTATCCTGCCCATGTAACTGTAACCCCTCTGTACAGTATGTTCACAAATAAAATTAAATTAAATTAAAAAAATAATTACGATTTTACACATTACACGATGACCTGTAGGCTTAATGGGCATGCTGACAAAAGAGAAACATCTAGCTGCTTCTGTGTAGCTGTGAGCGTTAGGCGTGTTAGAAGCTGAAGGAACGTAGAGAGGAACACACTTCTCTTCTGCCTGGTTTGTGCGCACACCTATTTCCCCTTCCTTGTTTTCGCTGTTCACTCTGGTTGGATCTTTCTGTCCGATCCTGACGTATCTGCCTATCTGCACACGCACATACATTCACTCACCTCTTCCTGGCGATCTCAGTTTGGATAGTAAAGTTGTAACAGGCGAGCGTTGTGTCCTGGGGTGGTAATTACGGTCCAGCTTTCGGGGTACAGCTGTGTTCTTTTCTTTCTCCTAGGCATGTTCTGAAAAGCTAATGACTGGCCGTGTTGAGGCTAATTGAAAGATATCAAGTGTAACCAGATCAAAGGCAAGAGCCCTCACATGTGATCAGGGAATTAGACGGCCCTGGTTCCATACAGAATGCCCTGCGTCTGGGAAGCACTGGTGAGGGGGAGCTGGTGTTTGGAAACCACTGAAATCTGAGGCTTCTCTCCTTTCATGAGTGTTCCAAGGAGCGCTTGTCTGTGATGATGAAAAGATCCCATTCGGACCACCAGGCCTGTGGTGCCCTCATTGATCAATCCAGCTGCTACCGCAGCCTCTGCAGAGCCGCAGATCAGCAAACCGAAAGAGACCACGTTTACGTGCTCCTCGGGCCCAGGCCAGCAGGCTGGAAGCTAACATCTGGTTTCAAGGAGAAGAGGAACAGAAGGCTAGGAGATCCAGGCCCGAGCTGGGAGCTTACGCCAGCTGGTGATAATTAAATATTAAGAATCGACTGGAATAAGAGTGGAATATGAGGGTCAGCCATAGCAGCAGGAAAAAAAGAACAGTGAGAATTGGTTATGAATCTGATCGGCATTAACCCCCCAGCCGCTCGCATCTAATGGATGCTTGAAAACCTTCGAAACAGGAGAGCTTCAAATGGCCGTTCAGACCAAGTTGCCAAACACCTTGTCCATCCCAGGCCAAATCTGACCAGGGAAGAAGAATACGGCGGCGGCTACAGCTGCACGGCGTGAGCCCACCGACCCTTTAACGGAATACGAGACGGGCTGCAAGGTAAAACACTCCAAATGTGCTGGCCTTTGAAGCAGCCAGGCGCCACAGGCCACCAGACAGGACATTCTAAGGAACAGGCTTTGGCAGGAAAGACGGCCTTCGCTTCTAATCCCTGTCATTTTGAACATCGCTGTCATTTTTTTTTTTTTACCCCGAGTTTAGCACATGCCAAAATCAACCCACCCCCCTCCCCAAAATGTGTAAACGTGGGTGTAGCAGGGACTGGCCCTGGAGATTTGAACCGGGAGGGGAGAGCAGCTCAGCCTTCCCAGATAAGGCGAATGCGGCTGGTCTCAAGCCACTCTGAAACCATGGTAAACGCTGACTCACGGTTCTTCAAGAACAGGAGATACGTCCACATTCTATCAACAGCCACCCACCAACCCCACAGAGAGAGAGAGATGGCCCGTGTCCAGGAATTCTGAGTACAAATTCCATAGCTCCAGACTAGCTCTGGCGGAAATGAAGGAGAGACTCTCCCACTGGGAAGAAGCTATATACCCATCACCCTGGCCAGGATAGGAACCACAAAATAGGCGTATTACCTTCCAAGCATGCACCTGAACAAGACAGGAGACCCCCCCCACACACACACACCATGTTAAGAATAACCAGTACCAGTTGCACGCCGACGGCTCACGCCTGTCATCCTGGCTACTCAGGAGGCTGAGATCTGAGGATCTCGGTTCAAAGCCAGCCTGGGCAGGAAAGTCCGTGAGACTCTGATCTCCAAAAGGCTGGACGTGGAGCTGTGGCTCAAGGGGTAGAGCGCTAACCAAGAACACAAAAAACACGGGGACAGCAGCTTCCCGGCCCTGAGTCCAGACTCCAGTACCACCAAAACAAAACCTTGCACCTTTGGCCCAGGACAAAGGCCTGGGGATGAGTCAAGACTTTCACTGAGCCATTATATTCTAAGTCCTGGGGCGGGTCCCGTTGGTTAACAAACGGCACTACACCATCCGCATCTATGCAGCCCCACAGCCTGGAGGCGGTGGGGCCTTCACCCGACACGCAAACAAGTCTAGCCCCCGGCCGGGGCTCGCCCTTCCACTTCACGGCTGGCGGATCACTACATTTGCTCTTGGAGCTCCACGCCCCAAACCTGACCACCTCCGCTTACGTGGCGGCAAGTCAGCTGGGACCAGAGACAAAACTTCAGCTGTGCGCGGTGACTCTCCCAGTCCTTGTTAGGGAGAGTCTGCGATTGAGACTGGTCACGGTTGGCTGGCATTAGTCCTTCTGGCTAATATGTCAAGGTATTTATTCTCTAACGTGATCAGGGCAGACTTCTGATAGGACAAACCAACCCCTCCTCCTGGCTTTTGCTTCCACCTTTACCTTCAAACCTTCCCTTCAAGGTCACAAATTATTACGAGCGTGGAGACAGCATGCAGAGAGTCTAGTTAATGAGGGAGTCATCTTATTCGCGAAGTGAAAAGCCTGAATTTGTCAATTGAGCTTATTCAAGCTTAAACCAGATCTGAGCTTGAAAAGCTCACGGCATATTGTTTTGCTTATAAATAGTGCCTGACACTTTCCAAATTCAATTTTCTTGAATTCTTACAAAGTCATAGCATCAGCAAAACCTGGGACTGGGAGCCTGTCTTCGAACGGCTTAAGGGTAGTTCTGTGTGTTTAGTGTAGTTTTACTCTTGGTTTATCTTTTAAATTGTGACTGCATTTCACAAAGTGGATTAGCTCATTTCTATCATGAATATTACATTGTGGAAAATTGGGGGTTTTGTTGGATCCTTTTTAGTTTTGCTTTTGAATGGGAGCAACTATTTTTTTTCTGGTTTTTTGTTTTGGGGATTTCTTTTGTAATCTTCTGAACATGGAAATACTTTTGTAAACTGGCACGTGTCTGTGTCTGTCAAAAAGTCTTTGGAGAGACTTATTCCCATATTTTTCTGAGAGAATCCACAACCAAGACCTAGGATAAAAATAACAAGCAAACATTTTGCATTTTCAAGTTGGGACTACAGCTACCCATTATTTGTGAAATGTTACTTTTCAAATGTCTTTTCCTAAAACAAGTTGGTGTATGCGATATTGTGAGTGCACAAATAATAAATAAAAATGAAAGAAAAAATAGGCACCATAATATGAAATCTACTTGGAGGAATGGATTTTAAAAAATTTAAAAAAAAAGGAAAAAACAGAGCCGGGTGCTGGTGGCTCACGCCTGTCATCCCAGCTACTCAGGAGGCTGAGATCTGAGGATCGCGATTCAAAGCCAGCCCAGGCAGGAGAGTCTGTGAGACTCTTACCTCCAATGAACCACCAGAAAGCCAGAGTGACGCTGTGGCTCAAGTGGTAGAGCGCGTGTCTTGAGCTGAAGAGCTGAGGGACAGCACCCAGGCCCAGAGTTCAAGCCCCATGACTGAAAAACCACCACCACAAAACAAACAAACAAACAAAACCAGAAGAATACACTAGAATTCTGAAGGAAAGCAATTCTGCATGTCTGGAGAGCAAGCCGCATGGGTGGTGTGCAGACTCCTGGGTCTCAGACATCTTTGATGGCTCTGCCATCTTCCTTCCAAACCAAGTCAACAGGTGACACAGAGCAAACCAGATGCTCACCCGTTTCATTTCGCGAGCAGACGGGACGCACCGTGTGTAAGTCCGCACGGACGCAGCCAGGGCGGATTTGCAGACATAGCCACGGTTCTGAGCACACGGAAGGAGTTGCCCTTCCAACACGGGCTCCCTCAGTCCCATCCTGAGAGGTGTTTTTTTAAGATTTCATAAACTAGGATGTTACCAGCAGAGCCCGCAAGGGAAATACGGTATCTCTAAGGATGCGAGCAGAAAATACAAATCAGGAGAGAACGTGTTTACAGATGGTATGGGCAATAAGAAGAGAAGGGAAATAGACATGAACGGCGGCAGCGGCGGCGGGAATTCTCCCTGACGGCCCTCCCTCCCTCTCGGGTGATTGCCCTGGCAGCTAGCTGGCCACGGCGCCGTGGGCACGGATGGTAGAAGGCATTGTCTATGTTCTTCAGAATAATAAAGTCAATTTACCTTGTGGGTGTATGGGCGGCATCCCTGTCGCTAGGTGTCAAAAGGGAGCGCGGAGACGCTTTCCTGGTCTGGGGGCTGGCCGGCTGACGACGCTCCGTCACACTCCAGCAGGAAGCTGTTTCGTTCTTGAGAAGCTGGCCTCCCGCCTACGCCCCGCGGTGTGGCCCGGGTTCTGCTGCTGTGAAGAGAAGAGGCGGCAAAAATACAATCACCATCTTCATAAGCCCAAGGACATCACAGAAAAACAACGCAGGCTTTCTAATGATTTCTGAGAGAGGGGACCAGCCGGAGGTTGGGACTCCGCTCTGTCCACCGTACATGGTCACCGAAGGCCGGGGACGCCTGGCAGGACTGGCAAGGAGAGGAAGACGCCGGGCGAGAATCCCACCACGGCTGTCCCCAGTCCGCGGCCGCCCCCAGTCCGCGCCTCGCGGCTCCTCCGTGCCTGCGAAGCCAGCCGCCAGCCTGGCTGGACCCACCTCAGAGCAGCTTCCTGGAAGATGTTTCACCCTTTGCTCGGATTTGCATGCCAGAGGTTGGTCTGGGGAGGGCCGGCCCAGTCCGGCCGTGCTCAGGAGGGAGGCTTTGGGGGAAGGCCGTGGGATGGGGGGGAGGATCTCTAACCTCACGTGCGAGCTAACCCGTCAATGAGGTGATGAGGAACGTGCTCACCCACGTGTGAAGTTAACGCTCTGACAGCAGGACAGGGAGAGGATGGACGCTCCGGGACGGAGGGGCCGGCCAGAGGCGGGGAGGTCCCCGAGGGACACACTGCGGACACACTGCCCCTGGCCGGCCCCTCCCTCTCTACATCCTAGACACCCCGAAGGGAGCAGTGTCCCTCTACCACAGCCTTCCACCCTTAGGATCTGCCTCACGGGCTGAGGACCACGAACGAACTCAGAGACTCTGGACTGCCGGGCGCCGGTGGCTCACACCTGTCATCCTAGCTACTCAGGAGGCTGAGATCTGAGGATCGTGGTTCAAGGCCAGCCCGGGCAGAAATGTTGCTGTGAGACTCTTTATCTCCAATAAACGGCTCAAAAAAGCCAGACATGGTGCTGTGGCTCACACGGGAGAGCATTCATTAGCCTTGAGCACAGAGAGGCTCAGGGACGGTGCCCAGGCTCTGAGTTCAAGCCCCAGGACCTCCCTCCCCCCCCAAAAAAAACGAACAAAAGCAAGCAAGCAAGCAAATAAACAAAAAACTCTCTGGCCCATAAGCCAAAATAAATGCTGGATTTTTGTGGCAGCAGTAGAAACCTCAGTAACGCTTTCCTCAATCCAAGTACAGAGGCACGTGCAGCAACTTTGCGGGAGGAAGTGTGTTGTGTTCATTTTGTGGGAGTCTGGGCAGAAGGCTGGGGTGCTCGTTTCTCTCCTTTGGAGAGGCCGGGGGGTAAAGTGATGCGAATATAGAAATATATACAGAAATCAGCAGAACGGAATCGGCGGGGGACGAAGGGGAAGGCCAGGCGGGCGGAGGGGAGCTGCCTTGCCAGAAGCTGCTGAGCGTCCCAGACACTGACCGGGCTCCGCAGCCCGCCCGCAAGCTGGGGACCAGCGGGTCACGTCGGTATCCCCGCGTCCGAGGGCCCCGTACGCACACGGCGCCCGTCATGTGAGGATCGGCGATGGCAGCGTGGGAAGCAACTGCATTCCACACGGCGTGCGGCCTGGCAATGAACGGGAGAAGACGCACTGCGTGACTTTGTGGCAAGGTGGATTGTCTGGGAGCGAGGTGCGTCCTCCCACACGGCGGAGCCCCGAGCCAGCCGGGAAGGGAGAGGAGCGTGTCTGCCCACACCTGTAACCCCCACTTCTTGGGAGGCTTCCATCGGTGGGTCTGAAGCTGGGCCCAGGCAGCAGGGCTGAGAGTCCTCAACAAAAATGAACTAAACTCAAGAGGGAGGAAAGCCTGGTGGAGCATCTGCCTAGAACGCACTAGGCCCCACGTACCCCGGGAGGAAAGGAAGCACAGAACGGAAAAGAAGTGTCTGATTCCTGAGAGTTCTCACAGAAGGACAGACAGACAAGGAGCCGGTACCGCCATCCACCACACAGTAGGGGGCCACGGTCTCATCTGAAGAAATAAAACACGTTCTGTGTGCGTCCCTGTATTTTTTTTTCCTTCTGATGAGGCAAATTTACATGAGAATATTTTAAAAGGCGGATCATCCACACGCCACCCTTAGGACGGTTCGTAGCAATTCCCCGCACGCCCTTGATGATTCCCGCGTTACCTGTGAGAAGGGGCAGCCAGGGGAGCAGTGCCACCAAGCCATGCGTCCGTCCATCCGTCCGTCTGTCCGTCCGTCCATCCGTCCGTCCGTCCATCCGTCCGTCCATCCACGGTCTACAGACTATGCCTTTCCTAGGAACGCTTCTCAGAGACCAGTAGAAGGAGTTGGAGGCTCTCTTCCAGCGGGAGGCATGCCTGTGTGTGTGTGTGCACATGCACGCGGGTGTGTGCACACACGAGTGTGTAAATGCTGCCGCTCGGGACAGGACAGATCCAACGGGCCGGTAATGTGTAGAAAAGGGATGAAGCCGCATCAAAGAAGGCAGGATTACAACTTAGCGATACCTGATATGGCCTCTGAGGAAGGGCTCACTAAGGCTTAAAGACAGGAGGCGACCAGGCGAAAATCCTGGGGGAGAACATTCCAGAAAAGCAAGCGCGTGCCCGTGTGTTTAGCCCGGCCAGAAAGGCGGCGTGTGGGGGGAGGGCTGGAGGACACGGGATGCACAAGGTGGAGTGGGAGGAAAGGGGGGAGGGCCCCCTCAAGCAGCAGGAGCTACGGAGGGGTAGGAGGTTTCTCTGGAGCAGGAGGGGGAGGGCTGGGGACTGAAACCCAATCCTGGCTTCACTAGGTGAGCTCTGGACGACTCGAACCCGGCACCCAGCCTTCCACCTCTCAGCTCTCTGTTTCATTTATTTTCAGGGTCTCTTGGTTTTTGCCCACCAGGCTGGCTTGTTTCTGCGATCAGGTCTCAGATATTATTATTATTGTTGTTGTTGTTGGTTATTTTGGCCTGGGTGTGCCTCTCTCTGGGTCCTTCCCAGCTCTACTCCACCCGGCCCTTGGCAAAGGCTAACCTCTCTCCGTCTTCGGCATCAAAGGAGTGAGGGACAGGAGAGTAAAAAGGCAGACTGCTTCACAGGGCTTCTGTGGGAAGAGTTCATTCTGAGAGAGAGCCAGGCTCCTTCAGGACGAGAGGAGACAGGAGCGTCGGGCTCGCCGACTCCACTGATGGGTGGGCGCTCAGGAGCGGAGGACAGGAGCCACACAAAGCCACACTGCACTCGGTGAAGTGGCGCCGGGGCTCGGGCAGCAAGCGTGCACCGTGAGCTGAGGACACGGGCACAGCACCCAGAGTTCAAGACCCACGGCCGACAAAAAGGAAAAGAGCCTGCATTCTGCGCAGCGGGAAGATGGGGATCCGGGTCCGCCAACCGTGCAGAAGCCTCTGCAGTCCTGACGGGTGGAGGCCGGCGGGGTCCCCGAGTCCCCGGGTCGGGGGGGGGGGGGTCTCCTCACGCACGCTTTAAGCAGAGAGCAGCTGGGTCGTGAACTGCTGTCAAGGTCATGAAATGCGCCATGACATCATCGTAAAGGGCAAACAGCTGACTGTAGAGATGACATCATTGTCCTGGACGCACGGGGTCCCTTCTCTCGAACAGACGCCACGTCATTTCATTAGTTAGTTCCCCCAGCCTGGATGGAGCGCCTCGCAGGTATTAGTCATGATGCTACGTGCCGGGCGCACGGCGGAGGTCAGGCTACACGCCGGACGGAATACAGGCACCAAGAGAGGCTGGGCCTGGGGGAAGAGAAGCTAGCACACGGCCACGGGAGACGGAGACGGAGAGGAGGCAGACATCTACCAGACACACAGACTACACCACCGGGGACGGACGGACAAAAACGGCACGGGAGGGGAAACTCCTTAGGAGTGCACCGTTCTCCACATTCTGCTCATCTGTCCTAATGTGGCTGTGCCCTGATTATATATAACATACATAATAGATAATATATATCATCTATAATAGATATAACACATAACATCATATATAATATATATAATATAATGTGTATAATATATAATATGCATAATATAATATAATATATAATATATAGTATAATATATATAATATATAACATTATATATAACATGTTATATATATGTTATATATAATATATATGTGTTATATATTATATATATCATATATGTTATAACATATATATTATATATGTTATATATTATATATGATGTTATGTATTATATCTATTATGTTATACATAATGTTATATATTATATATGATGTTATATATTGTATCTATTATGTTATATATGTTATATATTATATCTGATGTTATATATTATATCTATTATGTTATACATAATGTTATATATTATATCTGATGTTATATATTATATCTATTATGTTATATATAATGTTATATATTATATATGTTATAACATATATATTATACATGTTATATATAATGTTATATATTATATATGGTGTTATATATTATATCTATTATGTTATATATTATATATGATGTTATGTATTATATCTATTATGTTATATATAATGTTATATATTATATATGATGTTATGTATTATATCTATTATGTGATATATAATGTGATATATATCATATGATATATACAATATTACATATGCGTTATATTTCTGAGTACAAATGCGCTCATCTCCTTTTATTTTACAACTTAACTTTTTGCAGTCTTTTCTTTTT
Organism: Dipodomys spectabilis; assembly: GCF_019054845.1. Classification (NCBI taxonomy): domain Eukaryota; kingdom Metazoa; phylum Chordata; class Mammalia; order Rodentia; family Heteromyidae; genus Dipodomys; species Dipodomys spectabilis. Next base: position 1,072,620 of record NW_024871391.1, on the reverse strand, counting down.
TCCGCATTGTTCTCAGCTCCGATCAGGTATTGTACGGCACGCGTAGTGAAGCTTTTCCCATTGCGATTTTCCCCCTCCCCGAGTTGTATCTTGTTTTGCGTGCCCCTCCCCAAATAACTCCCCAAACGGGAGTTCAGAGAGGCATCCTGAACTTAGGTTCAGGAGGGAAAGATAAACACATACACGAATCCTTCCTTCCTGAAGCTGCTCAAGTAGATCTCCATCCAATCGCCAGGCAGTTTGCCATGCATTACTTAATGACTGCACACAAATACGTACCTTCCCTCCCCGAAGCAGATCATTAAACACGCATATTGAGCTTCAATTTGGAAACGAAGCCATGGCCCTTGGGTGCCGGGTGCTTTGGGTAGGAGGCGTTCTCCGGGCTGCGTTCGCCTCGAATACTGGACTTCGCCCCTAGCTGGTCCAACACGTGCCTGTGCTTGATGTGGTCCACGAGAAGAAGGTGGGACCCGCACGCTGGCTCAGGACGGAGGGGAGGAAGAGGCGAATCGAGCAAGCTGGGGGAGGACGCACGGCGTCCAGAGATGAAGCTCTACGCTCTGTGCCTCCAAAGTGCCCTGACGCCGTGATGACACCACCAGCTCAGCCACGACCCGAGTCTCGGCTCCAAGGGACGGTTCCAAAGCCTGTGGCAGATTTTTGTCTTTTAAATCAGAATTTAGACCAGACCAGTTACATCCTCCATGAGCAGAAATCACCCCCGTGGCTCTTAGCTGGGTTTTCTTTTTAACCTCGCTATTTTATTATAGATTCCCTCGTAAAAACCAGTGGCTGAGTTGGAGTAGGAGGGGGAAGAAATATCCCCAGCTGACTTTGGTGCTCGACTTCCAAAATCAGGGAATGGAGTTCTATCTCATCAACAAGGTGCTCGCGCTGAAAAATCAGAGCGTGAAACTCTGCGTACGAGCTGCACCTTTTCTTTTAGTCTTCGTAAACGTATTTGTTTTTAAGTCCATGGGTGGGAAGCTTTGCCGTACGTCCATTTGCCCTTGAATTCACCACTCATATTTATTTTAATTTGTTGGTACCCTGGAGGCAAGAAGCATGTGGTTAAATTGATCTATTCCCCTGCTCAGCACAGCAGATAATTTAATGAATTTTTCCTAACGATAATGATGGTTTTAAAACACTGCTAAATTGGAAGTTTACAGATCTGCCTCTTCGTACTCTGCTGGTCATTGCATTGATGGTCCAGACAGATGGCGTGGGGAGAATTGTCAGCTATTTCTGAAAGACATAGCTTGCGTTGCCTGCTCACCCTCAGTCTCAAATATCACTTAACCTTATGTTATTTCCTTCAAATGATACGTATTGCCAGCCATTCCATTAGCGGCATTCAACTGGCTCTTGAAAAGTCTCATCAGCTAAATATAAGCGATCAAGAGTTAAACGCTACAAGTATGAATGTCACATAAATTCATATTAGGCGTGTAGGCCACAGCTGCGTTCAAATCACCAACAATGCACCAGGGTAAAGGAACTTTAAAAAAAAATGCCACAAGAACAACAACAAAGCAAAACTTGAAACCAAGCTACAGAACAGCAATCAAACATAAAAACCTGGAGGGGCAGTGTCCTTTGGTTCTTCTGAATAGACAGGTATTGAAATCTCCTGTTCCTGGTGGTTTTCTTTTTCAGCCAATGACATCGCTCCTGTGCACATCCCCCTTCCTGAACTCGAAGGTGAGCGAATCCGGCTCCCAGGCTGACGTGATGGGCGAGCTCAGCCGCACTCTCCCAGCTGGGGAGGGGGCTTCCTGCGCCCAGGGTCATCGGGACGTCCAGAACCCCCCGCCCAGGTCACGCAGGCCTGCCGGACGGACGGACAGGCAGCCCAGAGGAGCTGATGAGAGGCATGCTGTCCAACGTGTCCGGTGCCACGTGATGTCTGTCCGTCCTGTCCGGTACCGTGTGATGTCGGTCCCGGGCCCCACAGTCCTGCGCACCGCTGCCCCCGCCCCCCATGGCTCAGTCAGCCCAGAACCCTGAAATGACCCGCAGCCCCTGGGGCCTCGTCTTCGTCAAGTTCATTTCACAAATGCTTAATTTATTTCTGGTATTGAGCCCTGCACAGCTAGAATAAGCGAATGTAAATTATTCAATGCACAATAAGCTCCTCAAAAGTCTCATCGAAGCAGACTACTTTGAAAAACTTTATTTTTAACCTTTAATACCTATACATGTAAGGCACAGGAGAATAGGAATAACTGTATGCGTCCAACCACTTGTATATAATACACACACCTATATATATATATATACATATATCATATATGATATACATATAGATGCATAAAATATAAGCCAGCACATTATTCTGGTATAACTCCATTTCTCTGGACCCTACGGTCTTTATATAGACAGAGGAATAAAGCTGTGAGCCTGAATGTGAGAAGGATATTTTATTAATATTTATTTGGCAGTGTAATAAGAAAATGTTTTATGGTGACTGTGAAAGTCCAAATAAGTTCTTTCCAATTCCTTCTCCTCGGATTTGCTGAACACACAGGATTTATGTTCCATCCAACTTGTACAAAGTATTTATAGCCACTCTGACCTTTCCTATTGAATGCTCTATTGTTGCTTATCCTTTATAATTACTTTAATGTTAAAAATATTTCCAGTGCAACAGCCACACTCACAATATTTTGAAATTGATCTGTATAACTAGGGGGGGTTGGGAGGGAGGGAAAATGGGAGAAAAATGAGGGAGGGGGTCAGGGAGGGGGTACGAGGTGGGCAGGAAATGCAGTGACCACCTTAAGTATGTAACTGTAACCCCTCTGTACATCACCTTGACAACTAAATAAAAAAATACAGAAATGTCTATTTTTTCTCAGTGGGGGAAAGTAACCTCTTCAATAACTGTTGCTGGGAAAACTGGGCCTCTATATGCAGAAAACGAAAAGTAGATCCCTGTTGGTCACCGGGCACTTGTACCAATCCAAAGTGGATCAAAGACCTCACGTCAGACCTGAAACTCTGAAACTACTTCAAGAGGGAGTAGGGTATAGGAAGAAACTTCCTGAATAGGATCTCAGGAGCAGAGCAGCTAGGAGAGAGACTTGACCAGTGGGACTACATCAGAATAAAACGCTTCTGTGCAGCTAAGGACCCAGTTACTAAGCTGGAAAGACAGATGGAAATCTAGGAAGAGATCTTTACCAAGAATGTGTCAGACAAAGGTCTGATCTCCAATCTACAAGAGGAGCTCCAGAAACTAGCCCCTCCCGAAGCTAATAAACCAATCATTAGATGGGCAGAGGAGCTAAGGAGAGACATCTCAGAAAAAGGTTAGCACAGCACAGAAACACAGGAGGAAGTGCTCCTCATGCCTGGCCATCGAGGAAGTGCAAATGAAAACAACCCTGGGAGTCCATCTCACCACAGATGGGGGGGAAAGGAATGGCACCGCACTGGTGGTGGGAATGTAAACTAGCACAACCGCCCTGGACAGCAGCCTGGAGGTTCCTCCAAACACTAACCTAGCCCTTCCCCACATCCCAGCCACACCATTCCTGGGCATCTCCCCAGAGCATCACAGGCCAGGATACTGTAAAGACGCTCACACACCCATGTTCACTGCAGAATTATTCACTACAGCCACGTTGAGCAAACAGCCCAGATGCCCTACAATAGATGAGTGGATCCAAAAACCGTGGTACCTATACACTATGGGATTTTGCACAGCCATTAGAAAAAATATTATGTCATCTGCAGAGAAGTAGAAGGAACCATCACAAATCAGGTTAAGTGAGGCGAGTCAAGCTCAGAGAGACACACGGTGCGTGTCCTCTCTGACATACGGAAGTCGGATCTAAAATACACTGGGATACGATAAGTTATACAGGATTCTAGATATATACAGAGAGAATACTCCTGAGAAACACAAAGATGCAACGCTGTCCATCACCTCCCTGATGACCATCGAGCAGCATTTGCACATTCCACTTTCAAGTGGTTACTGTTGAAAATTCTAATCTGGGGCAGGCGTGGCTGGTGTGCAAATGGAGGGCCCGTGCTTCCCAGGGAAGTGTTGGACTAAACGAAAGTTCAAGGCGCAGGGCAAGCCAAACCCAGAACAAGACCATCATGTCTTCTGTGTTTTACATTCAGATCGGAAACTTAGAGCCATTTCTACTTCCACCACCGCACAGGGACCCGGGGTCGGCTTCTCGGCCTCTCTGTCCAACCTTGGTGCACAGCCCACCAGCAAGGGCGCGGCTAGCTACTTCCTGCACACGCACGCACGCCACACTGAGTTCTGTGCCCCTGCCTCCATTCTGTACACCCTCCCCTGAGCCCCATCCTGCCCCAGTTCTACCTGTAAAGCGACTCTGGTGCTAAAACCCCTGGTCCGCACGAAGCCATTTTCACGCCCACCGCCCACTGGGTCTATTACTGAAAGCCTCTTTAAGGAGGACCCGGTAGGTTACAGACCTTGGGTCAATTTGAATCGGCAATTATCCAAGTGTCACCCAGCAGCCTCACGGGGGGACTCTTGTCTTCCCGGGGAGCCTGAATCACCTGCCGGTGTCAAATAAACGCGTGGTTTGAAAGCTTTCAAACGGGCAGGCTAGCATACACAGAGTGTGAGAAATAACATCAAAGTCCACGTAGTGCGTGGGAAATGGAAGAATACTGTATTTCCACCATCGCTGCTTCCGATTAACAGAAAAATTAACTGCAGATTCAGCGGCAACACTCCGGGCGCCTCCTCTCTGTCCTGTCTCGGCCCGTCTCGGGGAGCGCCACTTCCAGTGTCTTCCAACTTTTGTGAACGTTAACACCAGAACACATGTGTCATCCGGTGCGCCTTGGCTGGGGGCTGGGGGCTCACACCTCATATCCAAGGCAAGTTTGTGAGACTCTCACCTCCAATGAACCACACGTGTGTGTGTGTGTGTGCACGCGTGTGTGTGCACGCCCACACACAAAGCTCTCTTGGGTTGGGGGGGCTGGAATATTCACAGCTAATACTTTTCAAGCTTTTACTTCGTAAATGAATAACACCGTTTACTCTTTATAACCCTAGAGCATCCCAGGGTATTTTTTTCAAATACGTAAACAATTATGCTATTGTTCTGAGATTGTTTTTAAAGATTAAAAGAAAAATGTATTCCTTTGTGAGACATGTTTTCTTTTTTTAAAAAAAAAAAAATCTTTCAGCTGACGGCACAAATACACGGGGATAATTGATGCAAATTACCTAAGCCAGATTTGCTCTTCGAAAAGTATAGACCGCAACCTATCCTTAATAATAGGGCTGATTGAGGGTCCCAGGGGTGACGTGCTGGTTCTGGATGGAGAGCTGGGGAGCGCTCTCTGCAGACGCCAGGCCTGCTCCGCCCGGAGCCCCTGGGCTTGGTGGGGGTCAGGGACGGTGGGGAGGAGGGAGGGACGGAGACGCTGTGCTCTGGGCTTCCCAGCGGTGGCAGCCTGGTTGCCGTGATAGGCGGACACGGGGAGACGCCGCTGACCTTGGGTAATTACCTCTAGAACAGTCGTCTGCGAACGGTAATCCTATTGGATTTCTGAGTAAAGACAGATCAATGAGGACGGAGAGGGCTACAGAATGTGCAACGCGAACACAGTTTGAAGAGTGAGCAGGGCCTGTGTGCGTCGGCTCGGGGGGCGGGGGGGGGGGGAGGGCGGGTAATGGGAAGAGAGAGGCCCTGATTGGGGTCACTGGTGCACAAGGAAAGTTGGAAACACTAAGGGATGAAAGCGTGCGCGTGTACACACACACACACACACACACACACACACACGCAAGACACACGGAAGACTGTTTAGGGGGGCGTGGAGACAAGAAAGAAGGTGAAGTGGACCGGACGCCGCATGGGTGTGTGAACTTTCACAAGGAAGACAAACACTGCAGCACAACAGGTTGGGAATGGTCTGTGCAGCCTGGGGGAGGGCGAGGGGGAGGGCGAGGGGGAGGGCGAGGGGGAGGGAAAGGGGGAGGGAAAGGGGGAGGGAAAGGGGGAAGGAAAGGGGGAGGGAAAGGGGGAGGAAAGGGGGAGGGGGAAATGAGTCCGACGTGAGGTGTGCTCGTGGCCTTGCGTGGGTAACTGCCACCTCTGCACGCCACCTGGACGAGATCATCAAATTAAAAAAGAAAACCCTCACGCAATTCGTCCACACACATGAAAACCCGACCTCGCAAGCCGGAGGTGACATCCCAAAGGCCGCCGCGGCCGGCTCTCTCCGGCGGGGCGTGCGCCTCCTCCGCCGGGTGCGGGCACACGTTCCAGAGGCATCTCAACGCCAAGGGGCAGAGCGGAGGTTCACGCGCTCTCCGGTGTCTCCGGTGGGGGGTGTCCCGACCAGCCACGCGCTTCTTACTTCGGGGCAAATTTTCAAAGCAAACGGCTGACCCAAGGCGAGAGTCTCCACGGCGCCGTCTCTGTCCTGTTTCTTGTGTTTTACATTTCCAGAAACCAAGTGCCGGGTAGAGGACGTGGGCACAGGCCGGCCTGGGTCACCACCGGGGAACGCGTACCTTCCGGTCCCCTTTTGTGTCCCCCCGCCCCGTGTCTCCCATGTTTTATGCTGAAAGGCAGTGGAATTGACAAGAAAAAAATATACATAACATCCACCAAGGAGCCATTTACTCTAACTCCACCGCCCTCCTCCAGACCCCTGTGTTGCGTTGCTTCTGCTCCTCTGGGGGACATTTCGCGTCCCTTAGCGGACCGCAGGGCAATGGCACAGCCACACACTTCCAGAATGTTCTGGAGCACCGACACGTTTTCAACGGGGTTTACCGAGTTCGACTGAATTTTAGACACCGTGCAAGAGGTACGGTGTGCAGGAAAATCTCTCCATCTCCCACTGAAGGAGAGAGCTTTCTAACTGACTGTGGGGACCGCGCCAGATTCCCCTTCCTTTCATACGACGGGAATCTCTCTCTAGAGACCGAGCAGACGCAGGAGTTGAACTTTGCTCACAAGCGCACAGATGGCACTGGGCGAGAGCCCTTCCTCTCCTGACGTCAGTGGGACATTGCTCCGGCAATCGACCCCAGCATCCCCCAATTTCACTGACCGCTGGCCTGCGGGTCGGCAGAGTGGCGTGGTGTCTGCGAGCTACCCGCCCCCCCCGCTGGCGGGCCCACATCTCCGCAGAGAAAGAGGCGGCCGCAGCCGCCCCGTCTTCAGTAGTGGACAGCTGCCGGTCACCTAGGGGGCCCCGTCCGCTCGCCCGGCCCGCACCCCTGCTTATTCGGCCTCTGCCCTGTGCCTGCTTGCGACATTTCTGGTTACCCGCCATGCCGCGCGGGACCCTCCGGTCCTCCGCATCCAAGTACAGAATTAAGATGCAAGGTGAGCTCACAAGCCGAGGTGCTGAATGCTGACTTCTCCGTGCAGCTACCCAGCGATCATAAAACAATCATAAAAAAAAATGCTTGCACGAGGGAATGAGTAGCCACGGGGGTGGTGATGTCCCAGCGAACTTCCAAGAGCGCGGTGTGACTTCCTGAGGGTAATCGTGGCGCTCATTTGGGGATAAGCCACGGCAGCCTAGTGTCCAGCAACGTCCATACCCAGGAGCGTCTCCAACGCGCAGCTACCCAGTCAGTGACCGAGGCTAAGAGCGGCTGCCTTCCCGAAGCCGGGGTAAGGGGTAGACGGCTGGGAGACTGCGCTCCAGGCTGGGGCCGCCTCCTCCGGGGGTGACAGCAAAGCTTGCAGATGAGGATTCTACTCCAGGGAAAGGTTAGGGGGTTTCGCTGTTATGAGAACCACTCTGGTACATTTTCGTTTGCGCATCGGGTGAGCTGTGACGGGGACCCCTTTCCACAGAGCAGGAGACTGCGGTCATCAAAGGGAGGCTCGGGCCGACCTCGGGACGGATCCTCAGCACCACGCCGCCAACCTGACTCTGGCTAACGGCAAAACCCAGCCGAGGTCTCCCGGGGTGGCCAAACCGGCCCGCCAGATCCTTTGTCTAAATGGAGGGCGTGCGGACGGACGGACGGACGGACGGACGGACGACACAGGGACATCATAAGGCCGCGGCGGTACACCGACACGCGCTCTGCAGGGGACCGAACCGGAGCGGTCTGCTTTTGAGAGACACCACGAGGCAAAGAGGAACAGCCTACCCATCTGTCACCACTTTGGTTAAATTTGTCTCCAATCATGTTTGTTTTTCCTGGGATTTGAACCCAGAGCCTGGCACTGGCTTGGCTTGCTTGATCACGGGTGGTGCTCTACCACTTGAGCCACGTGTCCAGTTAAGCCTTTTGCCGAGAGAATCTCTGGGATGGCTGAAAGCCATGATCCTCCAGATGTCAAGCTCCAGAGAAGCTAGGCTTATAAGTATTACAACAACATAGGGCTGCTTTATGAATTCTGATGCTATTTTAAAGGAGATCCTTTTCTTTAGCTTCGGGTAGTCTATTGTTAGTGTGCAGAAATACAATTGACCTTTGTTTTTAAATTTTCAACCCTTTAACTTCCCTGAATTCATTTAATAGTCCTAACAGTTGTGGGCATGTTGAGTCTCTTATTTTCACACACACACACAAAAAAACCAACTAGCAACAGCCTATTTTGGCTGCTAGTGTTTATTTTGCACATATTAGTATCAGACTTGGAATTGGGGCTATGCATTACTTTACATTTTTCTGCTTTGAGAATTATTTTGAAATTATTCTTTGTTGGGGGAGGAAAAAGGTTTATTGATAATCCCAACTTGATATAAATCATAGGAGGTTTATATTAAGTTAAAAGCAATTAGCATACTCACATTTATGCCCCAAACCACAACTACCATCCCATACGTAATTTTCCTCCTGATTTTGCTTTCATATTGTTTCCTTATTTGGGCAATACACTTATGTTTATGATGATTTACGTAAAGTATTAAGGTATACATAATGCAGTATAAAAACACCTAGCAGAAAGAATTGCAATGGAAGTTATACAATTGCTTTCTTCTATCATCTTGCAAAAAGCATACAAGGCGAGTAAACTTTAATGTTGCAGATTTAATATTTGTGTGTGTGTGTGTGTGCGTGTGTGTGTGATTAGTCAGATCATTCCAGGTTAATTGGTCCAAAGCCCACTGTTGTATCTATAGTGTATGTTTGTATGTTTGTTCAATAACATCTCAGAAGTGGGATAGGAGAGCCTATTCCACATAAAGATGTCCAAAAATGACTTGAGTATGAAGGCTGACGCTAATCATTTCTCCTGAAACTGGACTTTTCTCGACCATCCTACAGAGCTTTTGTAAGAGAAAAGAAATCTGAATTCGGTTTGGCTTCCTTTTTTGGCAAATATGTACTTTCAGCACCGAGGCAAGAATTTATTCTTCATCTCTGCAATTAATAGTCTCGCCAGACAGCGTCTAGACTCAGAGTTCTCTTTCTATTTTACTAGCATTGTTACAAGGCATGCCAGGATGCATTTGCTCGTTAATTTTCTTTGTTTTAAGGAAAGGTCATAAACTTTAGTAACTCCGCTGTTTGCACAAATAATAACAAGTAAAGTCGGTGTTCAGAGAGAACGCAGAGACGGACAAAGAAAGCAGCTGCTATCTGCTCCCTGGAAGTAGGTGCCATTTTGGCTGTGGCGGGAAGGCAAATCAGCCTTGAAGGAGATCAGGTGCCTGGAAAACTTGACAGAACAGCTACCCACCCCCCCATGACCCTCTGCGCCTCCCGACCGTCCATCCAAAGTCAGCCCGTGGTTGATACGCCTGCGCTCAACGTTTACATCCACACCGTGCACAGCAATCAAACTAGGGATCCACCGAGATGCCCATCAACAAATCAGATCTGCAGGGTCATGGCAAAGCCAGCCCTGGGAGCAACGTCTGTGAGATTCAATCTCCAATGAGCTGGCAAAACAGTCATGTTGGAGGTGTGGCTCAAGGGACAGAGCACCAAGCCTGAGCACGGAAGGCAAGCGAGAACTCAAAGCCCTGAGTTCAAACCCCGGGACTCAACTCACATGCTCACGTAAAGAGGGAAATATGGATTTTCTACACACCCAAGAGGACTATGTTTTCTTTGGTTGGGCCAGTTCTAGGACTTGAACTTGGGGTCTTGTGCCTAGGCCGTGTGCTCCATGTGCTGGATGAAGTCTAGCTAGTATCTACGGTTTGTATACAGTAGTGGCATGTGCCATCGCAGACACTTAGATCAAGATTCTTAAAAAACAAATGCATTTAAAATAATAAAGCTGGATTGCGTAGTAACAGAAAAAAAAATAATCAGGAAAAATAGCTACATCCTCAAAGATGAGTGGCGTTGTTCTGCGGTTCCTAAATCCCTGTAATAGCTAGATGTCTGACACGCAATAGACCGCGGGCGGATCCCGGTGAAGGAAGGACTGCTCCACCGCGTTCCCGACGCAGCTCGAAGCCTGTCCACGAAGTTTCCCACACGGGCTCCCGGAGGGAAGGGGTCACGGGCTTCCTGTGTGGGCCCAGGCCCACACTCCCGGGAGGCCGCGCCAGAACGCCAAGACCGCGGAGCTGTGTCAGGCAGTGACCCTGGGCAAGCCCAGAAGGGAGGGGTGGAGGAGGAGGCGGAAGAGGCAGAAATCCAAGAGTACGCAGGGTGGAGGAGCGGGAGGTGAGCAGCCCTGGGCTTCATTCACATGGAAATTCCACAGAACTGCCAGGAGCTGCAGGTACTAAAACCCAGGGCCTGAGAGCCTTCACACCCGCTACCACAGGGAGCCTGGGCCCACACCCAAGGCCTGGGAGCCTTCACACCAACTACCACAGGGAGCCTGGACCCCACACCCAAGGCCTGAGAGCCTTCACACCAACCACCACAGGGAGCCTGGGCCCACACCCAAGGCCTAAGAGCCTTCACACCAACCACCACAGGGAGCCTGGGCCCCACACCCAAGGCCTGGGAGCCTTCACACCCACTACCACAGGGAGCCTGGGCCCCACACCCAAGGCCTGGGAGCCTTCACACCCGCTACCACAGGGAGCCTGGGCCCACACCCAAGGCCTGGGAGCCTTCACACCCGCTACCACAGGGAGCCTGGGCCCACACCCAAGGCCTGGGAGCCTTCACACCCGCTACCACAGGGAGCCTGGGCCCACACCCAAGGCCTGGGAGCCTTCACACCCGCTACCACAGGGAGCCTGGGCCCACACCCAAGGCCTGGGAGCCTTCACACCAACCACCACAGGGAGCCTGGACCCACACCCAAGGCCTGGGAGCCTTCACACCAACCACCACAGGGAGCCTGGGCCCACACCCAAGGCCTGGGAGCCTTCACACCCACTACCACAGGGAGCCTGGGCCCCACACCCAAGGCCTGGGAGCCTTCACACCCGCTACCACAAGAAGCCGGTTCCCACACCCAGGGTGGGACCGTGTCCCTGGCCCCCAGGCTGACACGGCCAGCCCTCGCTTCCGCTTCAAGCCAGGAGCCCTGGCTGCCCAGGGGGGACTCAGCCGCACTCCAGGCCCCCAGCACCGCGCCTCCGGCCTCCTCCCCTGGGGCTCCCCGGAGCTCCCCTACCTCTCCTCTAGAGCTCCGGTCATGTCGGCTCCCTCGTCCCTCTGGGGCTGTGGGTCTAGCTCACGGCCCTCGGAACTCACCGGGCAACACTGAGGAAGACCCCACCCCAGACGGCCTGTGATTCCCATCACCCCGAGCGCGCGGAAGGACTGGGCTGACCGGAGACCCGGGCGGGCCTTCCGGTCCCGCTGGAGACGCTGTGTCTGCTCCCTCCTTCCACCTCTCCACCCCCAGCGCCCTGCTCGCTGGCACCCAGGCTTCCGGAACCGCCCACACCGCCCACACGGCCCTGCCTCTGGCTCCTGACCCAGAATCGCTCAGCAGCCCACGCCGCAGGACGCGTCTGACACTAAACCACACCTGTAGAAGCAGCGTGTCAGGGATCCGTCACACGTGGACAGTGAATAATGATACGCATCACAACCCATTTACAGAAAATGTAAAAAATACATAAATAAAATCAGTGAATGTGGTGTTTTTTTCCTAGAATCTGTGTCTTTAAACATGGCTCATCATTATAATCATGTAAGATCAATCTTTCTACGTACAGACGCTAAGCCTGAGCTTCTAACATGTGCTAGGCCTATATAAACTCCCAATAAAATATTCAATGTAGGGCAACGACGCCGGGTGCTTTACATTGGCAGCACTGAAATTTTACTAGTTCGGGTTGGAACAATAACTTCTAAATTGATGCAAATCCATACTTCAGCCAAATCTCGGCCGCACTGTATTAATGTCGCAAAGCGGAACTCAGCCAGAGGCAATTTACATCTGAGAGTACCTGGTACAGATGAGGCTGCTAAAAACTGTCATAAAAACCTGCCACCTGACAACCAAACGCGTTCCAATAAACAGGGAGAGAGCAAATTGAATTAACAACGCTACTTCCCACGTTGACCAACGGAGAGGCAAGACAGACAGACAGGGCTGCCACGTGCCAACGATGAACCCCAGTACACGGAATAAGGGACCACCCCATCTTCCTGCAGCTCTGGGCTGACGCCACGCCCCGCGCCTCGGGAAACGTGCGAAGTCCTAGAATCAAACGACTGGAGGCCCTGCTCCGTGGTGGTCCTCCCGAATCTTGAAGAAAACCACAGGAAAGAGGGACTTGAAAGGCGACAGGGCTTTCTCCCAAGGACCTCGGCGCGCGTGTTTTGCCCCTCACAAGTACGAGCGACAGCAGTCAGTCCGCGAGCGTTGGGAAGGTGGTCTACAGTCACTCGCGCTCTGATGTCCCGATGTCTGAGCAGAAGTCAAGCACGCGACAATGGCTGACGCGGCCCAGCGCTGGTTGCTGAGCAAGTGAAGTGCCACCCACCGCTGCACGCAACGCAACGCCCTTCAGACCAAGACTGAGAAACCAAACCCATGAAAAACCGCAAAGAGAGACCAGAAGGCGCGCCATCTTGAAAAATGACATCAGCAAAATGAGACGGAACAGGGGTCTGCCGTGATGTGCCTGGCCAAGCAAGGGAAGTACCGCAGACTGCACTGCCTGAGACTCCACCTGAACAAGGGTGGCTCATTACCATGTTTCCAGGGCAAAGGCTCACTGCAGAATTCTAGGGCCTGGAGGAGATCTCGTGTGGACAAGCACCGGCTCGCCGGGGAACGTGTTCGACTCCACGGGTTCGGACGCCGCGTCTTCTTGCAGCAGCAACAGCGTGGTGCAGACCCGCCCTCCGGAACATTCTCCCTGCACGCTCCTTTAATTTCTCCCCAAACTGAAGACGTGCTTAAGTACCAGCCATCTTAAATCCCAGCCTGTGATTATGCAGCCCATTTCCTTGGAAATGGTCTTTTCCCTCCTCATCAGGGAAGGGATAGCTACTCTGTTTATAGCTCATTGCATTCTACGTTTAATAATTTTGCGATTCAAATTTCCCTAGATAGCCTTGATGCTATCTATGCCTCCGTTAGATGGACTGACACGTTTCCCAAGTTTGATTGAGCTAGATGTGTTCTTTTACCCAAAGTGCTCTCAGGACCTTGAAAAACCGCATGGAACTGTCCAGTTTTAAGCTTTAAAAATCCTGATCGTGATACTGCTTATTTCTGGAAAACCAGACTTTTCAATCATGCATAGCTATGTTGCACTCGCTAGTTTTGAATGCTCTGGGAGGGAGAAAAAAATACCTTCTGGCATAAACCCATTCCAACACCCTCAAAGGGGATAAAATGACTTCTAAAATAATCAGATTTAATGTGTCACCCCAAAACATCTCCAAATAAAGAGGCGAGTACAAGTGGATACTATCTCTCTGACTCAGATGTGAAGGCACAGGTGTCTGGAGTGTATTTTCCCTGTCTAGGTAGACTAGGAGCCACCTGTTAGGGATGTAGCGTATTCACACCTTGGCCGCTGTGGGCGGCCATCTTGCTGTAGGAAGAGAAGCTAGAAGCCAACAGGAACAGAGTAAATATGTCATCGCAAACGGTTCGGTGCCAGGAGGCTGGCCCCAGCACAGAGGTGGCTCCCACGGACATTTGTCCCATTGTGAATAGACTCGGCCATCTGTGAACAGGTCTGAAACCATCACCGGAAGCAACCTCTGCCCTGCTCGGTTCTCAAAGTCTATGCCGTTCGCTTCCCGTCCACTCACGGTCCAGGGAACAGCGGGATATGGATAAAGCCGCCGATAACCTCCATCTCTACAAAGATATACTTTCAAAAAGTCCCCACGCCGACTCCAGAAGACCCCCACACAGACAGCTAACCACAATACGAATATCCGTGGCTTGTTTTTACATCACAGGGTAAAAACCGACTTCAGTAAGGAAGTCAGGTATTCACTCGATGTGTACCAGTGTCTCCACTCTGTCAGGCGAGAGCAGATGGTGTTGAAAACAGAACCGAGGGTAGAAGAAGTCATCTCCGCGGCGTGCGCAGAAAGCAGAGCTGCCCGCAGACAGACCCGGAAGCAGTGTTTGCCCGCGGTGGACGCCATGGTAGACCGCGAAAGAGGTCACACAGTAGTGAGTGACTCGGTGGAACTCATTGATCGGAAGCTGCGGCGACTGAAAAGAAAAATTACAACTCCTAGAAAAAGTTCAACGCACACAAAATCAGCTCATAAATCAAAACTCCCACCCGCTGGTTCTGTGATCACAAGGAGCGGGTGGCTTCCCACGATGTGAGGATCTCTCTCAAGATCCCGGCTGTGCAGAAGATGGTCTCTGTCAGCAGACTTGCAGCCAGCACACCTTTGCACGTACGATGGATGGTCTTGCTCACTAATGCATCTGGATGTGTTTCTACCAAATTGTGCTTTTTCTTTTCGTACACTACTTGTTTGTGATTGTCTTCTCGTAGTTTTTCACGCTCTGTTGTATCGATTGAGTTTTCATTATCTTTTTTTCCACTCTGCTGGTTTAAAAGTTCTAAACGGTGAGCGTTTCTGCAGTTAACTTCAAATGTTTTAACGTGCACACACAACTTAGACTGAAAGTCAATATCGCTTCTCTTATTCCAGAGTTTAAGAAATCAAAGCTGGGAGCCGGTGGCTCACGCCTGTCATCCCAGCTTCTCAGGAGGCTGAGATCTGAGGATCGCGGTTCAAAGCCAGCCCAGGCAGGAAAGTCCATGAGACTCTTATCTCCAATGAACCACCAGAAAACCGGAAGTGGTGCTGTGGCTCAAGTGGTAGAGCGCTCGCCTTGAGCTAAAGAGCTGAGGGACAGCGCCCAGGCCCAGAGTTCAAGCCCCACGACTGACCAAAAAAAAAAAAAAGAATACACAAAAGTTGTCTTAAAAAGATACTATTTTAGCTTGCCGCTACATGAGGCGAACTGGAACTATACAAATATGAAAAAATAAATATATGCAGATTTGAGTTTTGAAGATCAGAGGACAACAGAAAACTAGTCTGTTGATTTGCTCACTGCAAGCAAGAATCCATTCGATCTGATCCGTGGGGACGCAACTCTCTGTGGGGTCCCAGGATAGCTTACTCCGGGAGAGGTGGGCTTGGGTTTGCGCGGAGAAGACAGGCAAAGGCATGTCTAGTGTGGCGTCTGCCGCTCTTGTTTAATGAGGTGTAGAGGGTGCACGAGGCTGCGGACTCAAAAGGCAGAGGTAACCAGGATGTATGGCCGCCCGTAAAGGTACGAAGGAGGACTCCCAAGGGACGTTTGGTCGAGGTTCAAATGATTCTGCTCTCATTTTAAATGTGGCACCGTGTGGCGTTTACCCAGCAGGTCACAGAACCAGTGCTCCGCCGGTTCTCACCACAGCGCCAATGCTGAGCTGTTTCCAAGGATGGCTTACAAAGGAATCAGAATGAGACCTGAGTTCACAATGCTGGAAGGTGGGCCGGGCGCGGGCGGGGGGGAAGCTGGAGAATGCAGAACACGGAAAACAGAAGCATTCCAGCCCCACGGGGCCGCGCTGCCCTGAAGACAAACTTAATCACAAACTTCAGGACACGCTCAGGCCTGCGTTTCAGAAGCACGATTTTTAACCGGCCGTGTGAAAAGCAGAGTGGCGGAGAGGTGGGCTGATGGGCAAAGCTGGGGCAGAAACCGACAGACCACTGTTGAGTGAATCACGTTTAAGAAACGATAATGCGACACATGGACTGAGGACAAGACTTGGAGAGCTTGAACACAACGCCAGTCATCAGACGGACCAGGAACGAAAGTCAAAACTCACCATCTGCCACCATCAAGGAAAAAGCGTAGCCCAGGTGCAGAAGTGCCATCCATTCGCTTACGGTGCCTTTGTTGGCCGTCATTTGTACCAACAACTCGGGTTTACAAGTGCGGTTCAGCCCATAATCATACACACAGGAAGGACTCTTTGGTGAAGTCACTGTTCCTCTCAAACCAGGACTGGAGGGGCAGTCAGCGATCTCTTCCACTTTCCGAGGAAAATTCCGGCAAACCGCAGAAAAGGATGAGAATTTAGAGCGCTAAGGAACAATAATGGGCAGACCGGGCAGCCGAGGGACGGGGCTTGGGCCTGGTTCAGTCACCGGCCGAGCCTGGGCACCGCCGGCCCAGACGCCCGCCCGTCTGGCGATCAAAGCAGCACACACACAGCCGGTCTCTCCACGGGAGGTGCGTCCGAGTTGGGGCCGCTCTCAATCAGGCGGGGCTCACGGTTTGTGCAACGTGTAATTTCCAAATTTCTCTAATGGTTGGAGAGAGGGAGGTTTCTCGCTCTCTCTGCAGCACCGTCTCTCACGGTTACCTTGTTGAGCAACACTGTGGTAATGATGTGTATAATTTATAATGGGTAGGTAGAGTGATGTGCACGCGTGCGTATACACACATGCATGCACACGCATTCCCCTGGAAACCCCGAGCGGCTGCCTCCGGAGGGCAGCCGACCACGTTGCTTTGCTCATTGTGCTGCTTGGTGTCCTGACAGGCAGATGGAGCTGCAGGGATTAAAGTGTTTACTCAAAGCGGCAGACTCGTTTCCAGATCCTCCTTGGAGACGGCAGCTGGCACAGGACCCTCCGCCAACGCTTTCTAGAGCCCACGGGCTGCCTGTTCTACATGCTTTCTCCGGGTCTCGAAACAGGAAGCCATCCATTCTTTGCCAACTATTTCTCCAGCTGCCTGGGCACCCCCGTCCCCCCAAATAGCCGGGCCTGGCCCTGTTTTTATTATTCTGCCCTAATGAAGTGCGGCCCAACTTCCGAATACAGTTTCTATTCTTGTTTTCCGGCCGCTCTCTCTGAGATTCGCTGCCCCGGCCTGCTGCCAGGGCCTCTGTTTGCCTCTCGGCCAGCCAGAGGGGAAGGCCCTGTCTGCAGATCCCTCAGGGTCTCCCCAGCCAAGCTTGCGAGGGTGAGAACTGTTCTTGTGACTATGATGATGGGTTGTGCCGCTGCCGTCTCCTGATTCATTCTGATTGGGGGCAATCACGCCTCTGTTCGGTCCTCCGTGTGGGGCTGGTTAGGCCAGTCAGCCGCATCGCGGGGGGCCCCCGGCGGACGCGGGGAACACCCCGAGCCTCTGCGCGTGCAGCTCCGAGTCAGACACGAGGACCACCACGGGCCCAGGACCCGGGCCGCCCAGAGAGCGGGAGTGAGCTCCCGGCCCTGGCAGTATCCCTCCTTTAACTTCCGAAGAACAACGGTGAGGGTTCACATGGCCTGTAGAAACTGAGGAGCGCAGCGCGGGGGGAGGGCCAGGGCCATCTCCCACTGTCCCACACCTGGTCACCCGCACCCACCCTGTCCCCCAGAACAAGAGCGTCTCCCCAGGAGTGAATAGTTTGGACTCTTATCTTCCTGACACGCGCCGTGCGTGTGTGACCCTCTTCCATGTTTCTCCGCCCCTTTACAAATTCCCATTCGCTTCCTTCACAATTTGACAAGTGCAAAAGCTCACAGCCTGTCTCTTTCGCGGGGATTTTAAAATAACCTCACGGAGGCCCAGGAACACACACCTACCTAAGGGCCATCACGGCGAGAGGCGACCGATCACCTGACCTGCCGAACGCTTCACCGTTCCTTGTGGTGAAGAAACTATTGGTTGCGTTTCGGAGCAACTAGCGAGCAAACGTATTCTCTGTGCAATCCGCGGAGCGGTCCACGCTGCCCTCCTTTTTTACACGATTCGTGCGCTAACGTTAAATTCTGTAGTGTGAATTCTCATGCCAGCGTTACCAGACGGTAACGGTAGGACTCAGCCTGGGCGAGGGGGGGTGGAGGAACGGAGTTGGTTTTGCCTAGGAGAGCAGAGCGGAAGCCGGCATCACAAGCCCCGGCGTGGCGAATGATGAGATGTCTTTTGAGAAGGCCACTGGGGTGCCGTTGGTTCTTTGGAAATTAAATCCTCCTCCGCGAGCTATGTTAAAGGAACCGCGTGGCGCGTGATGCCTTTACGGACACTCTCCTCTCCCCGCCGCAGTTCATCTGATTCCAGCCCGCGTGGCTGTTCCTCGCCCGTGGAGCCGCACGTCCGTTCACGGCTGCACACTTAAATCTCAGCCTGACCTTCTGCAGCCCCGGAGACCCCCGCGGCACCCGGCTGCCGCTGAAATCCCGTCCATCCTGTCATGCAATTGGGACTCGGGATTCCGTAAGCCTACCGCACGAGCTAAACAAAGCACGGTGGGTCTAGGGAACGTGGGGCTCAGGTCGGATGGAAACCATTTCAGAAGGAGAGCAGAAAGCAAGAACGGAAAACAAATAAAGCCAGATCCCCCAGGGACGCAGAGGATGGGGACGGGGCTTTCAAATCCGAGGAGAGTCCTGCGGTACTCGGATGGGGTTGGGGCAACAGAGACGCTAGGAACCGTGGAAACGCGCACCAGGAGTTTCAGCTGTCACAGCTCATGTCTTTGCAGCTGTATCAGAAGAAAGTACTTGATAAATGCCCTCATGTGTCCTTCTTACCTTCCTCTCACTTTCTCTGCATTTGAAATCCAGATAGTCTCGTAAGTCGCCTTTGAGTAAGATCTAAAACAGTTTTCCAACTTCTGTGATAACCAATGCCGTCCACTTTTCTATAGGGGAATAGCTTTTGTTTTTAAGAACAAAGCCCTGGAGGGAGGGGCTGGGAAGGTGGCTCAGTGGTAGAGCACTCGCCTTGCATGCATGAGGCCCTGGGTCCGATTCCTCAGCACCCCATAAGTAGAAAAAGCCGGAAGTGGCGCTGTGGCTCAAGCGGTAGAGCGCTCGCCTTGAGCTGAAGAGCTGAGGGACAGCGCCCAGGCCCGGAGTTCAAGCCCTCGACCGACAAAAATAATTCATTAATTAAAATTATTTTTTTTAAAAAAAAGCACTGGATATATTATGCTGTTAGTGTGGGGACGTTCATAATCTCAATCTTCCTTTCGTGAGAAAGCCCTGTTCGTTTTCAAGCGGAAAGGGAACCGAGCGAACAGTAGCACCCACCAGGCGCGGACCTGGGCAGTGTGTCACAGCCGGCCTTCTCCCCCGGCCTGCCCCCGCCCCGGCACTCACAGGCGGACTTGTGATACCCAGCAGGCCCGGGCGGCCCGGCCTGTTCCCGGGATGTGTGTACCGACTTCCTCACAGAGACGCTGAGCAAAGTCGCGTTGGTGGATTCTGCCGGCGTCCGGCCTTCCCTCCGCGTCCACCTGCCGTCCCTGCCTGGTATGGATGGTGCCTCCTGCGGGGGCTCCCCGCCAGCCCGCGTGGGGCGCCCGGGGAAGGCACACGCGGCTGGACGCGGTCTCTTCCGGGAGCGGGCCCGACCTGACGTCAAGACCCTCCAGCTACAGAAGCCTGCAGAGCCACGGGCGCTGGGTGTACTTTTGGTTTTTAACACGTGGTGTTTGAAGGCGGCCCACTCAGTGCCCCGTGGGAGAGATAAACTGGACCCAGCCAAGACCATTTTGGACTCTCTACACCTAGAAAAGCACAGAGTCTATTAGGGAGAGGAGGGAAAGTGAACCGCTTTAACCTGGGAAGGTCCGGAATGTTCCTCGGCTTCCGGGGACGGGGTGGGGGGTGTGGGAAGGAGGCTCATGCTAGTGTCTCAGCCTTCACTGGAGAGTTGTAAAACTCTGGGAGGAGGCCAGGAGGTAAGGCCTAAAGTTCCTGCCGCCATGCTGGTGTAAATGAGGCCGCGAACGGGGATTGTTCTTGGAGGGCAAGCAAAACAAGGTTACGAGCGACCAGTCGGTGAAAGGTAAGGCCGCCAGCAGAGTCGGGGGGCCTCCCTTCCCGTCCTGATCCGCAGAGATCCGCACATAATCAGGGTGGGAATCCACACGGATCACGGAGCAGAAGAGCCTGCAACCGTCACGTCATCCGCGTGGGAGAAGAGGCCCGGCTACTTCCTTCTCATGGTTGCTAAAGCAACCATGAACAATGAAGCTACTGTGTAGTGTCCAGTGAATCAAGTTCTTTAGTCTTAAGGGGCAGGGAAAAAAAGGATTGTTAAACTTCGATTGCAGGGAGCTTCTGCAGGGCAAATGATACAGCTAGCAAGATCAATAGAAAGCCCACAGATTGGGAGAAGATCTTTACTAGCCATACAACGGACAAGGGTCTCATATCTAAAATATACCTGGAACTCAAAAAATTAAACCCCCCAACAACAAATCCTCAAAGAAACAACTGCCCAATAAATAAGTGGGCGAAAGACTTAAAGAGAAACTTCTCTGAAGAAGAAAGAAGGATGGCCAATAGACACATGAAGAAATGTTCAACATCCCTAGCCATAAAAGAAATGCAAATCAAAACAACATTGAGATATCACCTCACTCCGGTTAGAACGGCAAAAATCAAGAACTCTAACAACAACAGATGCTGGAGGGGATGTGGACAGACGGGAACCCTACTTCATTGTTGGTGGGAGTGTAAACTTGTTCAACCACTTTGGAAAGCAGTATGGAGGTTCCTCAAAAGACTTCACATAGAGCTCCCCTATGACCCAGCAATCCCACTTTTGGGCATTTACCCAAATGTTTACAAACAAGACCACACTAAAGCTACCAGCACAACTATGTTTATTGCAGCATTATTTACCATAGCTAAGATATGGAACCAACCCAGATGCCCCTCAGTAGATGAATGGATCAAGAAAATGTGGTATATATACACAATGGAAAGAATGACATTGCCCCATTTGTTAGGAAATGGAAAAACTTGGAAAAAATTATATTAAGTGAAGTAAGCCAGGCCCAAAGAAACATAGGTCCCATGGTTTCCCTTATTTGCAATATCTAGTATAGGTATGAGTCAAGCGGAAATGGTCAGATAATGTGATGTCAGGAAAATGAACCCTTAGATATGTATTTTAATGTTTTTTTCTTTCATGCATGTGTTTTTATGTTTTTTTGTTTTTAAGATTTGAAATAGTCTTGTACATTTTATTGACCATTTGTACATTTCTGTGGTGATGAAAAGTGATATAACAATTATGGTAGAATTTGTCATATTATTCTAACAAAACATAGCATGACCACATTACCCAGCAATTCTATTGCTCATTGCATAACAAAAAGAACTGAAAAGAAAAAACCTGGAGTGTCTATCAGATGAACAGGTTTATAAAATATGAGATAACATTTTTTTTTTTTTTGGGTCCAGTAGTGGGGCCTGAAGTCTGGCCTGGGTGCTGTCCCTCAGCTCTTCAGCTCAAGGCGAGCGCTCTACCACTTGAGCCACAGCGCCACTTCCGGCTTTTTTCTTTTTTGCTTATGTGGTGCTGAGGAATCGAACCCAGGGCCTCAAGCATGCAAGGCAAGCGCTCTATCATGCATGTGTTTCTAACGCATTTATAAGATTATCTCTTTGTTGCTTTGTATGTCCCTCCCCCACAGTATAACCCCTGCTTTCACTATATTTGATGTCAGTATAACTTGTGGAGGAGATGGGGAAAACCCAGTTGTTTAAGGATACAGGTGGACCTGTTGCAACAATGAGAACTACAAGTTGTCATGTCCAAAACGAGCTTTACAACGTCGGTGCGGGGGGGGGAGGGGGGAAGGGGGGGAGGAGAAGGATTGGGATTGGGGGGGAGGGGGGAGGCTGGGAAGGGATATGAAGGGTAAACAAAGGAGGCGGCTGCAATGCTTGGTAAGAAATGTACGCATTATCCTGCCCATGTAACTGTAACCCCTCTGTACAGTATGTTCACAAATAAAATAAAATGAAATTAAAAAAAAAAAAAACACTCCGATTGCAGGAAATGAAACACTGTCCTTCCAAACAGTTGCAGTGTGTTGACGACTCTCCGCTTGATGGACACGAGCGGAGAAGGGTGTCATTTTGCTCACACGCTTTTTCTTTTTCATTTTTTGACAGAGCTGAGATTGGTGGACCACGAGGCTAATTTAGAGGCCCCCATGGCGGGAGATAGGGCTGTGTGTGATTATCAGCAGTGTCTCAGGTAGAGAACCGAAATCACCATGGATTCAATTAGTTACTGAATCCGCGCGCAGCGGGTGCAAAGGTCCCTCCGCTTTGGGGTGAGGAAACGCAGGCAGAGAGGGGTTTAAAGAAACTTGGCAGAGCTGTGGGCGGGTGATAGATCACCGGGGCGGCCGTGGAGGGCCTCAGGGCCGGCCGCACCGACACAGGGCCAGGGGTAAATCAGCGTGTGTGTCAGTGCTGTAAACAAATCAATGCTGTAAAGAGGGAAGAGAAATTGGGCTTTCAAGAAAGCTTCAGAGGTACTCTCCAGATTGAGATCAAAGAGCCCCTCACACCCGTGAGGTTTTCCAGACGTGAGGATCGTTAGAAATGATGAGGACGGAGCTCCCCCCGCCCCCCGCAAAGGCCCTCCCCGCTCATTTCTTAACTTCAGAAACTGGAGGAGGCAGTATGCACGGGAGGCCCGCACACCAGCGTCGTCCAAACGGCCGGCCGGCGTGGAGGAGGCCGGAGCCCAGGGAGGCAGAGTGAGCGAACATGACCGCTTTGCCTTCATGATCGGCTCGAACGCATGCCTGACGTCCCAAATACACAAGAACCCCACTCGGGACCCCCTCTCTTCCATGCTCACACAGATCTGACTAGCCCCGGGTCACACACGCAGGCTGATTGAAGAGTTGTCTGCCACAGCCTCAACCCAGAATTAAAAGGGCCAATTAACCTTGCCGGTGGGCAGGAATCTAGCCACGGAGGAGGCCTGGAGGGTAGTGTTTACTCCTCACCCTGGGACCCTGGTGGAGAGGAGCAGTCTGCCTCGCACCTTGGAAGGAAGGAGAGGCCGTGGCTGCTAAGTCTGCATCCGTGTGGGCCTGGGCGGGGCGGGGAGCCCCGGTCACCCCCTGGCTGGCTGGGAGCGCCTTCTCCTGGGAGCCCCCTCCCCCCCAAGTCCTCCCACCATGTCCATCTGGACTGGGTTTTCATAAAAGCGTGGTGCTGCCGGCTTGGGCGGCATCTCTGTGCTCGCTTGCGCGCGCTCCTGCTTCTCCGCCCAGCGCGTGTGTTCGATGCCCAGGGAGACCCCCATGCCCAGCGCTGCTGCGGTCCTGGGAGGGATGGGCCGGCCCTCTCCCGCACTGTCCAGGCTCCTCTCACCACCTCCGCTGAGGAGATCCGGTCATCCGCGTGTACCCGGGCCTGCTCTGCGTGCGTGGCGGGGGACAGAGCCGTTCGCCTGGGGTGAAATGCTGTCACCCATGCTCCCTTCCGCCTGGCTGAAGTCCGCACCACCCCTGGGCCCGCGGTGGCAGACGTGGAACACACAGCAACCAAGCTGAGGCCCTAGGAAGGCCTTGGAATAGGCCTCAAAACCTCACTCACAAACACTTCTCTGGCCGGGCGCCGGTGGCTCGCACCTGTCATCCTAGCTACTCAGGAGGCTGAGATCTGAGGATCGCGGTTCAAAGCCAGCCTGGGCAGGAAAGTCCGTGAGACTCTGATCACCCATGAACCACCAGAAAACCGCAAGTGGCGCTGTGGCTCAAGCAGTAGAGCGCCAGCCTTGAGCTGAAGAGCGCAGGGACAGCGCCCAGGCCAAGAGTTCAAGACCCACAACCGACCAAAAAAGAAAATGTCTAGGGTAGAGCTTGAATGGCCGAGCGCCCAGCACGCCGGAGGCCCTGCATTCAAATCCCAGTACAAAAACACAGCCGTGTCCGCAAGCTCCAGAGAAAGCAATTAGGAAGCCAGAGCATCTGTGGGGAAATCCCACAGTCACTAGCATAAGGGAGGAAACCCGCAGCAGCCACAGGCACCGTGCCACACGGAGCTCCGGCTGGGAGCCGGCAGCCCCGACTTCCCGCCCCCTCCCACCTCCAGGTAGGTGGCTAAGTGCTCATTTCGAAGCCCTCTTCCAGCCCGGGAACCCCAGACACATTCATTCCCAGGCTGCCACCCCTCAAACCTCACCAACAACTCATGGCTTAGGTTCTCAATCAGCTACCTCGAGAAACCATGGATAAAATCGCCGATACTGTCATGGCACCAGACACACAAAGCGGGGGAGGCCTGGGGTAAAAGAAGAGAGGCCGCAGGCCTGGGTCAGAAACCACCGATTCTGTAACACGGTTTTACCAGCTGATACTGTTTCCATCAGCTCTGTGTGTGTGTGTGTGTGTGTGTGTGTGTGCGTGTGTGCGTGTGTGTGCGTGTGTGCCATATGGAGGAAGGAATATGTTTTTCAATCACAAATTTCAACATGAACATGACATTTGGGGTCGCCTGAGATTAACCATGATCTTAAAACAAGCAGCCTTTAGTTTGCAAAGCTGAACCGTGTCCTACACAGGCTAGTGGGTGACTTTTTTAAAAATCCTACATTAGATCTTAGAGAGGGAAAGGACTCGAGTATTTCTGAGTTTAATGTCACGGTTGGCTCCGCAATTCCAGACCGGAAGTCCGCTTTGAATTACGGCTAGATACACAACGGTCCAGGTCCACAGAGCAGGGGGGTGGACACCGCGTGTGTGCGATTTTATGCGCTAGTGTGTAGTTCTTTGATGCGGTGGCAACAGAAAGCTAACGCATTATATCCGCCTCTCTCTTGGTATCATCTGTCATTTCTCTCCTGAGTTGATGTCGTGATCCTGGCTCCATGCTCCCATTTCGTCTCCCTCCCTCGGTTATTCGGTGCTCAGCGCGCCGTCCTGCTCCTCTCCGAGGTCCCGGCCTCTCCCCGTCTGCTCCAACCTCTTGGCCCTCCAGATGTTACCTGTGACAGCGGGTTTCTTTGTATATCAATTAATCTTAATCTGTGATAGACACGTAAGACTCCTAAGTTTATTCACACTATTTACGCCTTCCTGGTTTCAAACTATATTACAAAACCATCGTCGCTGAAATCACAGGGCACGAGCAGAAGCCAAAGAGGCCAAAGTTCCTCAGCCTACAGCCCTGCCCTCTACTTGGTTTATGTCCCATGTGCAGACTTGAAACCATGGTCTGTCCCAACGAATGCGTGGGCTCTAACGCGCTCCACCCGCCTGCAATCTCCGCTCCTCTCCAGGAGGATCACCCGCGGTGGGAAAGATCCTGCAAAGCAAGTAAGGCTCCATCTCCATAAACAAACAAATACGCAGACGTCCGGGGAGCTCCGGCCAGCAAGCAGGAGGCTGCGGTGGCGTTTCTGACAGCCTGAGATGCCTTTGGCCCTGCACCCTGAATTTTAAACATACCCAGGCCGAGGTGAGAGTCGGCTGAATTGAAACCTCAGCCGGCCGTGGGGACCCGCGCGGCAACGCTGGTGTGTAACACGCGGGAAACTCCCAGAGAATTCTCGTGACCGGCTCAGCGGAATCCGAGCTGGTTTTCTAGGAATGACGTGTTGGGTCGGACTCGCGTCCTAGTGTGTCTTTTTGGTGATTTGCCTATTTTCTGCTTTTCCTGGGTGCAGAGTAAATACGAGCACTATCAAGTTATGTAATAATCCTCAAGAAATCTGAAACCCAACGGGCAATTAGGGTAACCTGAGAAATTTGTAGCGTCCACAACGTAGATTTTACAACACTCGGGGGCCTTAGGGTGTATTTAGTGTACCTGGGGGGGGGGGGAAGTTGTGAACATTAAATCCCTTTTATGGTGGGACTGGACCCCGGAAGAAGCAGCTCCCTCCCCGACTTCCTACGCCATCTCAGAGAGCACCCAACAGGTCCTCCTCATCTGAACCCCATTACTTCTCACAACAGCAGAAGTCTCTGCAAACTGGGCGGTGGGCGGCGTCCGAAGGTCTTCCCGGAGGCCCACCCCACGCTGGTCCCTGCGGGTCTTTTCTTCTCTGGGGTCCAAAAGCAAAGGAGGACGGATGGGAGTCATGGGAGCTCTCCACACCTCGGTCCCTCAGCAGGTTTGCAGGGAGCCTGGCTTTGCTTTTAAGGAAACAAACGTGACCAGGAAGGTGTGCCCGGCGTTAGGGTTGGACGAGGATGCGTTGAGTTACGTGAGTGTGTGCCATTTGCACCAGTGTGGGGAGAGAACTCATTCTGCTTCAAGTCTAACACCACTTCAAGCTAAGATTGTTCTCTCCATGGCATGGTTTGTAATTCAGATACGAAAAGTATCCGTAGGAATGACCCCCAGAGGACAGCTTGGGGGAAAATGCTTGTTAAAACAACTCTTTATGATAAAAAGGTGTGAGGGGCAGTTTTACTTTCATCTTAAAACCTTTATCCTGCTTGTTAAAGGCTGCTAGAGGGAGACAAACGCAAAAGTTTCTGAATACCAACACTTGGGAGAGCCCTGCCACATCTGGAGTTTATATGGGCCCAGTAAACCTTAGAGTTATAACATATAATGCACCATGCACATACACATCAACATTGCGCACCTGTAGCCTAGATGATACTTGTGTCAGTGTTCTTACTCCCTGGCTTGGAACACGCCTTGTCTTCCTCTACTTATCTGAAATGCAACTTTATTATGTACAAAATACCCATTCTCCCCTTATTCAACAAGTTTGCTATCAGTGCTCAGTATCAACAATTGTTTAGGGAGGATGGGGTGGGGGGCGGGGGGAGGAAGGGATGGGAAGGGGAAACAAAGGAGGAGGCTGCAATGCTTGATAAGAAATGTACTCATTATCTTGCCCATGTAATTGAAACCCCTCTGTACAATATTTTCACAATAAAAATAAAATCAACAATTGTTTAGTCCTCGCCTTAAAGAAATAATAAAGTTTAATGAACTTTGAAAATAAGAAATATAAAAAAAGTATAAACGATCAATTTCTCCCGGACGGTTTGACTATAATTCTAGAAATTCTCCCTTCCCAAACCAATCGACAAAAGTATTACAAAGTGGGAATTCAGTAACTAGGATAATAAAGTTAGTAGGCTTTATCAATGGGCTCATTCTCTGTCCTATTATATGTATGAACATCGAGTCCTGTCCTAACTCATGACACGGACCTGAACTGCCCCTGGCATAATAGTGCATTATCCTTACGTCTTTCTAATTCGATTTACGAGTACAGGCTTTGGGTGCGTGGGAACTAGCCCAATTCCACCAAGAGGACCAGAACAGGACCTTTCCTGTTACTATTTTAGATATGAAACTAACCATGCATTCCCAGCAGATTCAAATGCCAAACCAACGTCCCCAGATTACACCTCACGTGCACGCAGATCACGCAGCTGCAAACGCTCAGCACGTAGGAAGATGCCAGCGGAAAAGGCGCATAGGTTCTACATTAGAAGGAGGAAACAACCACCTTCAGTTAGGAATCGCACACGAGCTGAAACAGCGCGGTTAAATAAACCCGCAAGGCAAACGCGTGCCATTGGAAGACCGCAGGCGAGCCCAAAGACGCGGTGAACGCCGTCTTCTGTTGTCAGCTGAGAGTCCACAGACACGGGGCACAGGAGAGAGAGAAGAATGGACTGAGAGAAAGAGATTTCAAACTGCACCCGTGTGGCGGCCCTGCTGGTGAGCAGGCGTGTTCTGAGGACACAGCCCCACGCTGGCAATCGCGTGCCTGATCTTCTGCCTTTTCTCGAAGCAGAACAGAAAAGCACACAGAATAAAAGCGGCACAGTGATGTTTCACAAGCTAAACACGATAGAGAACCAACGTCAAAATCTAGACTCAAAGGCCCACCCACCCGCGGGCCGAGGGCCTCAGCTCGGAAGCTGAGATCATGGCTCCTCCCGACGACGGCCTGGCCGCGCCAGCCCCTGGCCTTGGCCGCCTTCGCCTCTGAACCGAAGACCCAAGCAAAGACGAAGCAGGCAGATTCTAACTCTCACCTGAGGGCATGCCGGACAAACCACCGGGCTCCAGGAGAGAACCCAGGGAATGGCTGTCTTCGATGAACTCAGAACAAAGAGCGCGGGTTGTCTCAATGGAGGGTGGTGGCGGTGGTCAGGGACGGACAGACAGACAGACAGCAGTCTGGACGTGGGGAGGTTTCCCCTCTCGGATTCCGCACCCAGGAGACTCTCTCCTTTGACTCTAATGTTTTCCCCGTACAGTTGTGTGAAGGAGGAGGAATTAGGGATTCTTACGTGGTCTTTCCCAGGAACGGTGTTCCCTGTCCAATAGAGGGTCGGCAGCGTTAGGTGAAGTTTCGCTGCTAACACAGGCAGCACTGGACGGAAGCTTTGCATTGTAGTTATCCTAGAGAGGCAGGGTCTATATCACGGTGTGCCCACGTATTCTCCGTGAAAACCTCCTAGGGCTTTTTTATTTTTGTTTTGGACTGTCCTGCTCACCGTGAAACCACAAACTATGACGGAACATTGGTGGGGGAGAAAACGTGGGAGGGTGCTGAGGAGTTCTGACTATGGGCCACGGGGTAACCTGGGTCTCTTAGCACCCACA
The DNA here is from genome assembly GCF_019054845.1 of Dipodomys spectabilis. Taxonomy (NCBI): domain Eukaryota; kingdom Metazoa; phylum Chordata; class Mammalia; order Rodentia; family Heteromyidae; genus Dipodomys; species Dipodomys spectabilis. Next base: position 1,043,915 of record NW_024871391.1, on the reverse strand, counting down.
GGAAGAAGCCAGCCTGCGATGACCACCACCGTCAACACCACTGGCGCACACTGGTCAAATGTCCGAGCTAGCACGCTGGCAACAAGAGGCAATTTAAAGATCATTCTGCCGGGCGCCGGAGGCTCAGGCCTGTCATCCTAGCTACTCAGGAGCCTGAGATCTGAGGATGGCGGTTCAAAGCCAGCCCAGGGCAGGAAAGTCCGTGAGACTCTGATCTCCCATGAACCACTGGAAAAACTGGAAGTGGCGCTGTGGCTCACGTGGTAGGGCACCCAGGCCCAGAGTTCAAGCCCCATGAGTGGCAAAAATAACTGGGGTCTTTCTTTTCTTCTTGTCTTTTCCAAAATTCTCACGGAGTTCTGTTATTCTACCAGACTTGGCTGGGCCTCCCCTGCTGCTCCCTCCCCCTCTCTGGGGAGACGCTTTCTCCTCCAGGTCTCTGAGCTTCTTGGCCTTTTTCCTGACATCCGTGCAGCTTAGCATCAGTCTCTCTGTTTCTGAACTTCTCCGTGGACCTTCTTTTCGGACGCCTGCTCCTTCTCCCTCCCCAGGGTCTACAGCCTCACTCCTTCCTTCCACATCTGTGCTAGAGGATGCTTAAAACCTGACCTTCATACCTGTTGCCAACTCCATCATGGGTCTCGGCCTCCCGAGTTCTGCTTCTGTGGTTACCATGATTATCCTTAATCAGGAACATCCGTGAAGTTCCGGATGTGTGTTCTTTTTAACCTACTTCATCGCCTTCAACTTCCGCCAGCCTGAAGACGCTGTCTTCCGCTCTCCTGTTGGCCATTACCTGCAAGAGCAGCGTTATTCCCGGCCCAGCAAGAGGGAGATGGCCTTTCGCTTTCAACCTCGTTTCCTTCTTCCCCGGGTACCGGTGGTGGGAATTCACGCCTTTTCTCTTTCTGTTTGTAGATTTCCTCGACTGCCCATGTTTTAGAAGGCTGTCCTTCCTCCTCCTGGTGTGAACATCTCTGCTGGCAGTTAGGAGGATACTGGTGTGTTTTTTCCCTCTGAGTACGCAGTTAGCAAACGTTAACCTCTCGTAACTATTTTCATGTCATAAGCATTTCATAATCCACCGTTTTATGTCCCTGAGCCGAGGAGTGATGAAATGCACACGGCCCTGTGCCCTGTTATCAGACATCAGCTCCCGCTCGCCGGGGAGTCTGCATTTCCGTAATCCTCAGATTTACTTTCCCTGCGACGGAGAGCCGGCTTCCGGAGATTACTGCTATCGCTGCATCTCCACGTCCTGCGCTATCAACGATGTGTTCAACAGAACACTTCTACCTTTGATTAAAACTTCGGATTGATTCCCCTGCAGTCTTTTCTTTTACGGTCTGGGAAGGACCTTAAATACCCTCAAAAAATATAAGTCTGTGAATAACGAGTTATTAATGTTGACGTCTTCAGTTCCTATTGGCCTCTTACCATAGTGTAAACTCAAGCCCTTTTTACAAACCGACCACCGGTGGCTGACGACCGTGATCCCAGCTCTCAGGAGACTGCGATCAAAGTTCAAGGCCAGCCCAAACACAAAAGTCTTTGAGACACCTAGCTCACCCCAAACCCAGAAGCGGAGCTGTATGTAGCCCAAGTAGTAGAGCGCCAGCCTTGAGCAAAACAGCTCAGGGATAGTGCCCAGGCCCTGAGTTCAAGCCCCAGTACTAGCACCAGAAAAGGAAGACAGAAGGAAGGAAAGAAGGAGGGAGGGAGGCAGGGAGGGAGGGAGGGAGGGAGGGAGGGAGGAAGGGAGGGAGGGAGGAAGGGAGGAAGGAAGGAAGGAAAGAAAGAAAAAGGGAAGGAGGAAAGGAGGAAGGGAGGAAGGGAGGAAGGGAGGAAGGAAGGAAGGAGAGGAAGGAGAGGAAGAAAGGAGAGAGAAAGAAAGGGAAAGGAAAGGAGGAAGGAAGGAAGGAAGGAAGGAAGGAAGGAAGGAAGGAAGGAAGGAAGGAAGGAAGGAAGGAAATGAGTTCCTGTAGACGTATTTTCATGGACCAATTCGAGGCGAGAGGGAGAGGGCTCACATACTACCTGGTGTTCTTATTTGGTATCTGTGAAGCCCACAGTGTGAAGGATAGGAAAGTGGGTGTGCTGGGCCTAAACTTAGAACTTGCTTTTGTTTGTTTGTTTGTTTGTTTGGGGGGAGGGGAGCAAAGAAAATGGTTCTATAATTTAAAATACTTAGTTCAAAATATGAAAAAGCAAAAATGTCCGCCCTTGCGATGTGCTAGTGCTTAGACCGCCAAGTCTTCTGCTTTGCCTTTAGTCTTCCAGTTAACATCGATTAACCGGAATCATCCCCTCCTTCAAGCCGTTTCCTGCTCTGCTCTGGGCCTGCTCCTGGCCTATTTTCCGGTCTTCCTTCCCGTTCAAAACCCTTCCCTAATTATTTCTGTGTCCCTTTTACAGAATTGAGAATGAATGAAGACCAAGACGGTGGCTTCGACCGTTTTTACGCTGCCCCGGGGCTGTTGTAAGGGCTTCTGTCTGTCTGCTCTCCACATCCTCCCACCACACCTCAGCGAGACACGTGAGCACTATTTAAAAAACGTTTAAGCTGAAATACAGGCTAAATTACCCAGGCCCACACCGGGACAGGTCTTAGAAGGCACGGTGTCAGACCCCAGGGCAGAAAGTGCCCCACAGCTTTTCCACTCAGTCTGGTCCCCAAAGCAGGACCCTCAGCATCACAGGGGTGCTGGCTGGAAACCAAGGGTCCCCGCCTGCCCCCCACCCCCAGACACCGGCCTCCTCCAGATGACTCTCGAGAGCCTGGTGCAGAGCCCTACGTCCTGGCTCCGGGGTACACCAAGACACCCACAGAGCCGGCAGTGCACCATGTTGCTTGAAAGTTGCTCCGCAGCTCCCAATTCAAGATAAAAATCTTTCACGGGGTATGAACTACAGAAAAAAAACAATGTTGATGGAAATAGCTTTCAGGGTCTCCTCCGCTGTGGGTGGAGACGGACGTGTTTCAGCTTTCTTTCTTTTTTTTTAATTAGGGCTCTCCTCGATGTTCCAAATTAAAAATTAAAGTTCCAATTAGTTTGTCAGTATAATGTCAGCTTCCAGAAGGCATCTTTTGTTTTCAGGGAGATAAGACGCGTTTCGAACCGCAAGGTTTGCTGAGAACAATTGAGCTCTTCTCAACGAAACATCGCCAGTAAAATGGGAGGCACAGGCTGATTAGGCCTTCGCCGGAAGCTTCCATGGCTGCGCGATCTTCACAAACGGTGATGTCTCTGAAAAACGTGTTTCGTTGGAAGGAATCACGCTGTGGTGATGTGATCATCAGCCTCTCCAAGCTCACCATTTCCAGTAGATCAGAAGTCTCTCCACACAGGAGCGCCATGACGGAATTTTATTTCATGTATTCAGAAAGACCGTAACGTGACGGAGCACAGTCAGAACCTGGAGCAGGAGAGCCACCTCCATCCAGTGAAGCGTGTCAGCCAGCCGCGGTGCAGGCCGCTTGAGTCGGACCAAATCTCTCCCCGGACAGTATCTTAACCCCTCAACTGCATTTTGAGAGGCTGACTTTCTAATCAAGACAAGTCTTCTCGAAATTCCCCGTGTAAATCGGTCTTTGCCAAACGTTCTAAAGTTCTCAAGTCTATCTTTGTTACGTCTGTCTTCTTGTGATCATCACTGAAGGCAATATGTATAGTTTATAGGTTTTCTGAATGTCCAACAGTTTATATGGCTTATATTACCCAGAGGAAATACTTCCAATGTGCCAGTTAGAGCAAGAAAACGTTATTTTTACTAAGAAGTTGTTAATAGCCTTTATATGACCTACTTCAACGAACCCAACTGATGTGGAAATCTCTTCTGGATCCCAGAGATATCCAAAATGAGAACAGGTAAAGATGATGTAGTCAGAGATCTAGAGACCACAATCCTCACGCATTAACCCTTAAATATTTTTATATGTTTGGCCGGTCATGTGTAGTTAGCCCCAAAGCTGCACAGATGGGCGAGGAGAATGATATCTAAAACAAAACACTCATTAAGCCAGAGAGAGAGTTCTGTACAGAGGCTGAAAGGCGTTTGGCCGCCAACTTCATTATTTTTCAAAATGGCGGTGGGCAGTGCTGGTCTGGGGGTGAGTGTCCTGGTGTGTGCAGGAAAAGACCCTCTGTTTCCTGCCAAACTTGCCGTCTTTTCTGGAAAAACAGCAGTGGCGGGTTCAACATTGTGTGATGAGTCACATCTGTGGGCTACAGATGAGTACGTGAGACAGACAGACATTCATACCCAGACACACACAGCTGACAAAACCAGCAAGGTGTTGAAAAGACACTTAACTCATCATTATCAAGCAAATACATATAAACACGATATACTGACCTGGCCGTTGCTTTGGAAACATTAGCATGTTTAACCTGGCCTGGGTTACTAACTAATATGTTTTTACATGTTGTGGGAATAGGAACTATTTTGCAGACAGTATTTTTTTGTGTCCTCTGTAAAAAGCATTCCATATATGTATCCTCGGATTCAGCAACTGCATTTTCCAAAAATGCATTCTATAAACAAGTGAAAAGCATGCTCACGTTACAGATGAAAATCCCTGATGCTTATCGGTAACAACTCTCCACGGCATTTCATTGAAAAAAAAAATAAAATGGTGAGATTGAATAGGACGGTTCTGTTGCTACTGAAAATTGGTTTAGTTTTACATATTTATATCTATCTATCTTGATCTATGTATATGCCTGTGCAAATAGGTGTGTATAAATGCAAATGTATACCTATCTATGTATCGATGCATCTCTGTCTCTCTGTGTACATACATGTGTGTGTGCATATATGTGTTCAGAAACCAGGGGTGCGATGCCAGGACTCTGTGTTCTTACTCTGTACCTCAGTATTGGTTTGTTGGATTTGTTATAAGGAAAACAATCTCAGGAGAGCGGTAGAAATCCCGTCCACCCTCCTCTACCTCCTTTATTAAAACTATTTGATGACTGCGCTGTCACCAAGAGAAGGCTCCTGGAAATCAGCAAAGACCGATGAATAATTCAGTAGGGATGAAGGGAACAGTGCACACGGCTAGTCGTTGTTGAAATTAAAGTTAAATTAAAAATGGAAAACAAATGCAAAAACAGTTCGCATCATGCTCGCCCTTCACGGCGCCATTCAACCCTAGACGGCGTGGGGAGCAGGGCAGACCCCTGCCTCCCCCGGCCCCCAGGCCCTCCCAGCCCCCCGGCCCCCCCACCCCCCGGCCCCCCTCACCCCCGACCCCCCAACCCCCCGGCCCCCCAGCTCCCCGGCCCCCTGGTCCCCCCAGCCCTCCGGCCTCTCCCTGATTGCCTCTCCCTGATCCCCCAGCTCCCCGGCCCCCTGGCCCCCTCTGCCCCCCGGCCCCCCCCGCCCCCTGGCCTCCAGGCCCCCCACCCCCCGGCCCCCTGGCCCCCCCGACCCCCTGGCCCCCCAGCTCCTCGGCCTCTCCCTGATTGCCTCTCCCTGATCCTCCAGCCCCCGGCCCCCTGGCCTCCAGGCCCCCCCACCCCCTGGCCCCCCGACCCCCTGGTCCCCCCAGCTCCCCGGCCCCCCAGCCCACCCGGCCCCCCGCCCCTCCGGCCCCCCCTACCACCCGGTCCCCCCAGCTCCCCGACCCCCCGATCCCCCGGCCCCCCAGCTCCCCGGCCCCCCGCCCCCCCGGCCCCCCAGCCTCTCCCTGACCCCCCAGCCCCGGCCCCCCGGTCCCCCGGCCCCCCGGCCTCTCCCTGATCCCCCAGTCCCGGCCCCCTGGCTGCCCCGGTCCCCCGGCCTCTCCCTTATCCCCCAGTCCCGGCCCCCCGGTCCCCCGGCCCCCCAGCTCCCCGGCCCCCCAGCCTCTCCCTGACCCCCCAGCCCCGGCCCCCTGCCCCCCCGGCCCCCCGGCCTCTCCCTGACCCCCCAGCCCCGGCCCCCTGCCCCCCCCGGCCCCCCGGCCTCTCCCTGACCCCCCAGCCCCGGCCCCCTGCCCCCCCGGCCCCCCGGCCTCTCCCTGACCCCCCAGCCCCGGCCCCACGCCCCCCCCGGCCCCCCAGCCTCTCCCTGACCCCCTAGCCCCGGCCCCCCTGCCCCCCCGGCCCCCCGGCCTCTCCCTACCCCCCAGCCCCGGCCCCACGCCGTGCCCTGGCAGTGGCGGCTCTGTGAGACTTGTGCTCTGCTTTGCTGCATACGGCTCTCCTCTCTCCTACAGAGTGCCCGGCGGAGACTGCGACAGTTAGACGGCGAGGTCCTTCGCAGCTCGGTCTTACTCCTTCCTGTACCCTCATACAGCTATGGAACAAAAAGGACTTCCGCCGCGTTTTCTAACTTGAAGTGAATTATCCTGAAAGCTCTTTGAAATTCCAGGAGGCAAAAGTGCTAACTACGCTCAGTCCACTCCACAGAGCAACGGCCTCGTCACGTTAAGTCCCAGCTCCAGGGCTTCGGAGGCCCCCCCCCCCCGAGTTTGAGCTCTTGCTTGGGGGGGTGCATCTTTCCCGAGCCACGCCTTCAGCTCCTTTTGCCTTGGTTATTTCTGACAGGGGCTCTTGCTTTTTGCTCTGGGGGGTCTGTGATCTTCCCCTCCGGGACAACAGGACCGCCCCCCCACACACACACACCACCACCACCACCACGCCCAGCTGTTTCTCTGGAGATGGAGTCTCACAAAGCTTTCGCAAGGCTCGCCTCGCACAGTGATCCGCCCAGGGCCTAGAAGCTCAGGGCTTGGCCGCTGATCCCCTGCCGACCCCAGGACTTTGAATACGAAGTGGTCGCACGTTTACATAGGTGTGTTCTATCTTACCTAATGTAGGGTATTTAGGCTGCATTAATTACATCCTCCCTCTAACAGATTTCAGATGCATACCTTGCCATTGTATGTCAGCAATGTAATTCTGCTTTGGGGCTGACTAGGGTCTACTAAGCTATTTCTTTAACCACCCCGCTGCCCGCTGAATAGGTGTATGGAGCTGTCTGTCTTCCACCATGTTTTACCTTGACCATCACAGGCACCCTGGGTCCATTTCCTGGCTTGGGTCTAGCCTGAAAATTCTACAGCTCTCATGAATGAACTTTATTTCCATCTTTGGTTTGTATCATAATAAATAAAAATGATACGGGTTATAACAGAGAGGGCAATATGAAAAAACTTCTGCCTTGAATTAAACATAGGACTTTGTACCTGTATGGTGGTGCTTCATCTTGGCTGTACGTTAATATACCTGGAGCTTTTCAAAAGCTTGGTGACGCCCAGGCTGCATCCGACAACCATCGAATTGTCACTTCTTGGAGAACCAAGAATATCAGACATCCAGACTTTTCCGTATTTCCCCAGTGACTCCAGTGAAAACAATTGGGAATAGTGGGTATTGGGAAGCTCATGGTTATAACCATCACTACTCAGAAAGCTAAGGATGCAGGGACTGCAGTTCAAAGCCAACCTAACCAGACATACCCTTGAGACTCCAGTTATAAACTTGCCAGCAAAAAGATGGGTTATAGGCATGGTTCACACGGTAAAGCACCAGCCTAGAAAACAAACAGCGAGCATGAGGCCCTTGAGCTCAAACTCCAGCAGTGTAAAGCAGACATCTCCCAGTGTATGTGCTTCCAAGGGCCAAGGGAATTTGTCTGCTTTTATTTCTCACCGATACATTCAAAATCCCTGTAACAATACTCAGCCCTTCATAAGCGCTGTAGTCAAAAATACTGTTTTAAAGATGCACTCGTTACTTTAGCATCTTCTAAAGCCATTTGAGTCGAACATCAGGAAGTCTTGTTCCAAGGAAAATAGACAAGCATAAATAGGAAACAGCCAGGACCATTTCTCTAGCACAAACAAAAGGGTTTTATGAAGCTCTGAACTTGGTCAAAACGTTGGCTCAATTGTAGACAAAAATCTGCTATGAAGTTAAAGCAGAAGCGTAAATCTTTATTTAAATCAATTCAACGACTTCAAAGGAAATAAAATTTCCTATAAAACTACGTGAATAAAGTCTGATAATCATGCATTGTAAGTACACAAAACAATCCAATTGACTTTGCATTGTCCTCCTCCTCTGCCTCCTTTTTATGCCTCTCATTATTGTGATTTGCTTTTCACCGCAGCTGATGTGATGCTTTTATGTGTTGTCCTGGTATTTTAAATCCATTTTGAAATAAGGGTGAGGTATTAATTGGTGCGCGGAACTTAAAACAAATATATGGGAAAGTTATTTACATCTGGAGGAAGAATGTAAGGCGGACTGTAGATCACGGGCCCGCGTTGCAGCTCATGTACATTTTAATATTACTCGGGATAAGATTTCTGAATTTCTCCCTCGTTGTTCACATGACTGAGTTCTTCCTGGCACAGCCGTTCCTGGCTAACAAGGCAGTGGAGAGAGACTGACAGTGGAGCCCAGGCTGGGGCCAGATCTGTCTGTGCCAGGGAGGGATGAACGTACATCTGAGGGGTGTGTGTTGTGCACACGTGTGTGTGTGTGTGTGTGCATCTGAAACATGCATGTCTATGTCTCCATTAAAGGAGCAGATGTAGCGAATCTCCTGAGACCTTTCTCTTTTCCTGAATTTCATATGGGTTTGGTTCTCAGAAAAGGAATTGTCTGCAGGTCTGTGTGTTGTGAGATTGAGGTGATCTTGGTACGTCTTACCGGCCTGTAGATACGATTCTTTACCGTGCAACGCGACTGGACGTGAAATAATGCTCGGCCCGAGAAACGCTACTAAGGTGGAGATACCCAGCCTGCAGTGCCGTATTTTCATGTTTGATTCTGCAGGAGTTGCTTTAGAAACGCAAGCCAGGCTCGCTGCGATCGTTAACAGAGCCGGCGGCCCCGGTCTCGGTTATCCCCGGGAGTTCGGCGTGTTCCTATGACAACAGCATAGGTTGCTGCTCCCTCCGGGCCTGGACCCAGGTCCTGGGGTCACGTCCCTCCCTCCCAATCAAGTCAAAGCAACTCTCCCCATCCCCTTTACCGGAAATCCCTGAGTGACCATCCTCCTCACAGAGACCGGCGCTACCTCGGCCCTGTGGGTCCTCCGAGGCCTGACCCCCCACCCAGGGGCTGCAGCCCACTCCTCGGGTCAGTCAGGTGACCGGCCGCTCTTCTCTAGGTTTATCCAGTGAGGTATTCAAGTATCTCATCACTAGATTGATTTTTTTTTTAACCCAAGTATTTGGATATCCTTCAGTGATCACTTGATTTCCATTTTCATGTGCTGTCGTGTCAAAAGACAACTCGTTAAGCCTTAGGTGGATGCGGTATTCAAATTTAGTTCAGAATTTGCCTCCCCGTAGGTAAATTCTAAGGTTTACGCGAAAACCCCAGACTTGCGGGAGGACAGTGAATTCTACCCTTCGAAAGTTGCTGAGAGTTCAGAACGAGCTAGAGTGTGTAAATGTCATTTCTGATGAATGACAGATGACCCATCAAGGGAAGTATCTTTTAATTCCAGCTATTATTCATATTTAGGTAGAAACACCCCCCTACACACACTCACAAACACACGCACACTCACACACACACGCGCATCTCCTTCCCACAGTCCTTATTCCACACACCAACTGTAGCCACGCCGACAGGACACGGAAACGAATCCTTCGGTCGAGCACAGCGGCGCACGCCTCTGCTTCCGGACTCCAGCTTTTCACAGTAGTGTCTTCCCACACGGGTGGGACCACCCCGACCTGAGCGGGGAGGGACGGTTCAAGCCACGCTACCTCGCTACGCCATCATCGGTTATTTCCATCCATTCCGAGTCTGGTTGGGTTCGGTATGTTGATTTACCCCCCAGCTCTCCTGCATTCCTGCCGATGTTACAACAATACCGTGCTGTGCTCATGATTGTCCAGGAAGTGGGTAGCCTGTTACAAGTTTAGAAGAAAAAAGCAGAAAGAAAAGTATAACCGAGAAACCCTACAAGCTTACTTCATTCGGCAGGCCCCCTCCTCTGAACAGATGAAGTATATCTCTAATTCCCCGAAGGGACAGAGTCTTAAGATAAGTCGGGCTGTTCCTGTCCAAAATTCCAATAGGGGGAATTTATAGCCTGCCCGCGTTACCCCGGGATCAGATTTCAGGTAAACTCTCCAGCACCGAGACAGCAGCAAAGAAGAGAGCGATGTGGAAGGAATGGATGTGTGCGGTCCCGGGACAGGGACGGAGCGGGCTAAGTCCACAGAGCTCGGGGGTCACAGGGATGGTCCGGGATGCACCAGGGAGGGAGCAGGCTAAGTCCACGGAGCTCGGGGGTCACAGGGATGGTCCGGGATGCACCAGGGACGGAGCGGGCTAAGTCCACAGAGCTCGGGGGTCACAAGGATGGTCCGGGATGCACCAGGGACGAAGCAGGCTAAGTCCACGGAGCTCGGGGGTCACAGGGATGGTCCGGGATGCACCAGGAAAGCATCATGGTCTCCCCAGAGACAGAAAGGGGCCGCGTGACACCAGAGAACCACACCGGCCACCCAGGGGCCTAAACTCTCGGCTCAACTCTAACCCTCACACGCGCCATCCATGCGCCGATCAAACCAAACATAGCGGGCGCGGCTTGATTATCTTAGCTTCTTCTCCTGATCTAGAATTCTGCCATTCCACCCAGACATGGAGAATCTGAAACCTAAGTTATGACATTTGGATTTGGCGTAGAGTGAACCTGCAAAGGCAGGTCATCGACCTGAGCACAATAAAATGGAGACCGAAAATCCACCAAGATTCTCTCCTGTCCTGACAAACAATGGCTGAGAACTCAGACCTTGTCTGTGAATCGCAACCTAATAAAAATAAGAAGAGAGTCTCCTAGATTCCCAGCCAGGAGAAATGAGGGCATTCACACCCAAAATAGTGCTTGATTAAATAAAGAAAATATTTCTTATAGAAAGAGGGTCTGCCAAGAGGTTTGATACGAAGCCGGCGGAGGGGGCTCGCTGTACTGTGGTCACATCTGGGTGAGCATCTGCACAAACCCAGTGCAGAGAAAGGAGCTCCCGGTCCCAGGCAGCAAGGTGGGTTAGAAACGTGAATTTTTCACTCTCAGAAGTTTCGCCGTTCACAGAAAACCCTCACCAACTCACACTAGAACCGCAAAATCTTCCACGGGAACCCTTTGCCCCTCGGGGAATGAAGAGAGCAGATCTTTGTCTTGTCCCAAAATGACAAAAAAACAAAAAACCCTTCAAGGCAATGATCAAGAAATGACCGCTCTGCTTATCCTAGGAACACTCACGTTGGCCCCTCGGAGGGAAGAACAAGAAAACACCTTCCTGGGGGTCTCCCTCGGGATAAGGCAGAAGGTACCGTGGGCCGGCGTGTGCTGGGTGACACGTGTGTAACACGCACATGTGTGCACAGCTCCCTGCATGGTCATGGGGCGGGTAAAATCTAGGACGTGCAAATTCTTGTTTGCACTTCCTCTCCGGCTCCCGTAAGCTTCTCAAAAAGACGACGAAACGTTTTAAAAGTTTGCTTCTGTGTGGATTGCAGAGCTCCGTATTGCAACCACTTGGTAGTTCATTTACAGCTGGGCAGGGATGGGTGGGGCTGCGTCCTGTCCCATGTACACTCCAAGTACACTCCCTAAAAACTCGAATAAAAAGACCTTTATATTGAACGTGGTGTAGGGCAGGATATTTTTATAATTATGATTTCTGAGCCACCGCCAACCTTCACTAACGTGCTCATTTACAAGAGATAATTATGTGTGATTTTCTCCTCCAATGGAAGATAAATAATTTGGCAGTCTTGCTTGAAGTATTTTTCTCTCTCAATGCCAGCCATTGTTTGGTGGGGTTGTCCTTTATTCTTGCGGGAGTTAGTGTGCGGAATGAAAGAGCTTTCTTTGGATCAATTGCGCTGCGTTCTCTGCAGGGCCGGGCTATTCACACCCTGGGCTCACGGGCCGATATCACATTAGTTTCTGCTCAGCAAGATGTACTTCTTTGTTTGCGGCTTACATAATTTGCTGGAGTTGCGAAGCTTCATCAGGCAGGTACAAAGGAGATATAGAAAGTTCGTTTCTGAGAATCTCAAAGGCCTGGACAAGCCTCGAGCAGCTCAGGATTCATGCCGCAGTCACGTTCCCAAGCCTCCATGGGGGGGGGGGGGGCAGCCTCTGCTTTGTTACGTACGATTCTGTGTGTGTGTGTGTGTGTGTGTGTGTGTGTGTGTGCACGTGTGCCTGCACACACTGCAGGCACACTTAATATTTTAAAGGGGAAATGCGGGAACATCTGGATCCAACTTAGCGGAGAAATCCTACCCTAGATTCCCTCATCCTTAAATCTGGTTTCCAACGGAGTCCTTCCTCACCAGAGACACTTAACGTTTAGGTCTCAGTAGATAGAGGTTGAACTGAAACAATGAAGATAAGCCCATCTGCCGGCCCGCTTCATTCGTCCATCAGACCTGCCCCGGGACAACTTCCGTGGAGACTCGGAATGTCCGTGTGCACCTGCCCTGGGTAAGATGAGAGTCTGCTCGTTGTGATGCCGGGAATGGAGCCTTTCCCCTGAGCAAGAGGCAGCCAGGGTGTCCACCCGGCACGGCTGTTACGCTGAGTGCTCTGCATTCATTCACGTCGGCATTCACGTCAGTGAATGCTCAGTACGATGTAGCTCCTGACGCCGGGCGATGCGGGTCAGAGGCGTGGAGAAGGCCGTGCGTGGGCCTGGGATCCCAGCAGAGGTGTTGGTTCAGCCTTTCGGGGGCGTCTCCCTGGCTTGGAGAGATCCTTCCTGTTCTTGTTTAACCCGCTCTGCGCCTCCTAAGAACCACCGAGTCCTCTCCCACGGAAGCAGGTATTCCTGATTCCACGGGAACAGGTCAGGTCTTCCTGGATCGGCTCGAGAGGCCTGTAAGCAAACGCGTGTGGCTGATGCTGCTCGTGGGCAAGGCGTGAGTGTGCAGACGGCCCTGGCCCAGTCACTCAGCCTCACGCCTGGTTTGCACATCCGTCCCCTCCTCCGGGGGTGACGGAGCCGACCGGGGCCCCCGCGCACGCTTTCCATCACCGCCCCCCCCCGGGCTGGAGCCGACACCGCGGGGGGGGGTTACCCGCTCCTGTGTCCCTGCTGGTACCCACGGTGCTTCCCGGGGACGGGCCGCAGCATCGTGTACCTCAGGTAAGGTGGGCCTGACAACACACCGAGCGTTCGCAGGAGAAGTGCCGGATGCGATGAGAACAGCACTGCGTCCTGGCCAGGGGTGGAGATGGCGTGCGCTCGGTCCTCTCTCGGGTCTCCCTCCCGAACGTCTTTACCGGAAGAGAACACAGGTCTCCCGGCGTGGCAAGGAGTGACATGCTCACCGACGCAAAAAGAGGAAACCACCTCTTCCGAAATCGACCTTCCATTGTCTAAAAGGAATTACGCTCCTGACCCGCAGCCCCTCGGTCTATCATCTCTATAACAACAATCGAAAGCATATACGAACGGAAACCAGCCTTCGGCACCTGGAGGAGCTAACGGCGGGCATTAGACAGCATCTTCCCTGCTGTTTGGGATTCAAAGCTCTTGGGGAAGGCATCTCAAAGTATCTGCACGTACGCCGGTACAAGGAACCCAAGAGCGTCCTCACTTAGCACACGCCGATTGTGGCCCCTCTGTCCTCCTCGATGAACCACGGTTAGATCCACCGCGCACGCACAGAGCACCGATTGATTCCTGCTCACACCCCGTCCACCAACACCAGCCTGGAGGCTCATCAGGAACCTGACGCTGACATCCCTGAGCATCTCGGGAGCGGAAGACCTGGGGTCGGCTCTGCAGCTCTCCCGCAGAGAGCTCCCCGGCAGGCAGACGCCGTCCGGCCCCCAGGAAAGGCAAGCCTCGCCGGGTGGGCAGGGGGAATCCCGCGCTCAGCCTGGAAGGCCGTGGCCTCTCTTTACACTGCTGTTTCATGCAGTGGAAGCTGTGTTTTCAAAACGATAATGCTCCAGTGTTCTGGCATGGGAAATGCTCAAGACACTGGTCTGGGTAGATGGGTTTCACGGACTGTGTCCATTTCCTCATTCTCGTTAGACACAGAGATGTGAACGCATTATTCTCTCGGAAGAACAGGCGAATGGTGAGCTTCTGGAAGCTAGATGAAGCACTGGGCTCTGTCTTAGACACTCATGATGTATCCTTGTAAGGGCAAAGTTCCATCTGATTCCAGAACTCGGCCTACACGTGGGGCAGGAGGGTGGCTGAACAGGGGTACCGTCTAGAGAGAGAGGAAGTAATGCATGGGCCTTAAGCAGCGTCCTGGGGTCCTGGGACTCAAGCAGGGTGAAGAGTGGATGGAGGAGAATTCCAAGCCCTGAGGCTGCTGTGAGCTGCGTTCAAGCGTACTAGATTATATATAGATTTTTCTCCCCCGGCCATGTCAATACAACTAGATAGGGAGATAGTAACATAAATATACTGGGGCTCCCTGTTATGTCCTATTTAACTGGGACATAAAAATATGACCTATTTATCATAGGCAGGGAAATAAGTTTCCTCCCAAATCAAATAATTTGGCAAGTAAAAATCGGATTTATATCACGGCATAATTGAGGAAAATGAAGATAAATGGGCCAATTTGTTACAACCTTTTTTTTTTTTTTTAACCTCCTACAAATGCTTATTTCTTGAGTCGATGCTTATTTCCTGCCAGGTATCGGGGCAGCCACACACAGATTTACAGAGGGGTAAATGAACTCCACCTTTCCAAGAGGAGAACCGACGAGGATCATGGTCACCCTGACGTTGTGACAGCTCCTCTCCGTGGAAGGGGACCCGGGCGGAGCCGAGGGGCACAGGGGAACGCTGTCTACCTGAGGCGGCCCTGTCGGGAAGCCAGCCAGGCGCTCACCTTCACCTTCCAGACAGCGCTTGGGAATGGGGTACGCTCTTGCCAGGAAGATGGGGGCGTCGGGGGGCTCAGAGGCAGCCGGTGAAGGATTCCAAGGGCCCCTCAAGTGGAGGAGAAAGATCCAGAGACAAACGGGGCGGCAGGTTCACCCGCCATTCCCGCCTCTACGGGAAGGGCAGCGCACGCACCAGCCATGGTTAGGAAGTAGAATGGAAGTCAGGCTCGGGTACGACTGCTAAATGGAATCACGAATTTAAAATAGCTGCTCCTCGCAGGACATACGGCTGCATAAACAAACTGACCAGAGTTCCACGGCCACCAACTGTAACATGTAGCCTATAGAAACCGAGAACGGTTAACACACACACATCCAAACACACACAAATACACACCCAACTCACACACGTACACACAAACAAGCAATACAAACACAAACACAATACAAATGTACAACACAGTCTCACACACACATATTAATATATGCACACACCTGCTAAGACCAGGACAAAACTGACCCCTTAAACTGTTCCGGTGTTTATGGAACTTTATAGCCTATCCTCCCATATACTATTATGGATATTTCAAGGCAACTCAGAGGAAACGTCTGAAAACATACAAATGGTTGCGGGTAATTGAAGGCTCGCCGCACAAAGCGTTAATCATTCTGGGCAAACTCGAAATTATGTGGAGCAACGGGAGTGAGTCGTCGACCGTTTCTGCCGGGCACAGAGAAACAATTCCGCCAGCCACAGAACTGATACGCAGCTGAGTAAACAAGCAGGCAGAAACACCACTGAGCAGGGCTTTTCATACAGCCGGACCAAGCTGGGTGGTTCACAGAGGGAGAAAGAAGCCCTAAATGTGTAATGGCCTCGGGCGTCGCTGGGTCCAAATAACAGTTATTTCTGAGTCGGTCAAGCAGGAGTCAATAAAAAAGAAGGCAGAATTGGCTGTGGGGTTCATAGCAGGCTAATGATGCCCTTCTGGGTTTTGAATGGCCAGAATCACACATGCACGCTTGAAATGCTTTACCGCAGACCCTAAGTTCCAGGGATATCAACCAAATGGCCAAAAAAAAAAGGATCAATTCTGCAAACCAGAATCATCCTTTTTTTGGGGGGGAGAGGGGGTCCGGTCGTGGGGCCTGAACTCTGGGCCTGGGCGCTGTCCCTCAGCTCTTCAGCTCAAGGCTAGCGCTCTACCACTTGAGCCACAGTGCCACTTCAGCTTTTTCTGCTTGTGGGGTACTGAGGAATCGAACTCAGGGCTTCATGCATGCAAGGTGAGCGCTCTACCACTGAGCCACCTTCCCGGCCCAGGAAAACGAATTCTGATGTTAAGTTTTACATGGGTGTTTATTTTTTTTTTTTTTAGAAATGACAATATGAACTTCAAAAACTTTTCAAAGAACGATACTTCAGACTCAACTCTCAAACATGAGGCTTGCTTCCATGTCCCAAACTCTCGATTCTACGTGACGTTCCATTCCCCTCCTCTCAGGTAGGCCTCAAGAGTGTTAAGGAAAAGATGCTTGTTGCTCTGCGGTCCACTATTTGGAAATGACTCTCCCGCACACCCGTTTTCCTGAAAGTTTCCCAGTGCCCTGTTCCGCTCCGAAGGGCAATCTTCATCAATACACTCATTAATGCAATTTGACTTTAAAGTGGTGCCGAGAATTAAATGAACATCATCCTAAAACTTAATTTATCCTCGAGTAACTGGATTTGGAAGCCTCGGGAAAGAGCTGTATTAATAAGGAATATTTTGCGATGAATCTTCATTATCGCCCGGGGTAAATCTCACTGCTGGATTTTCGCGATAATAAACGAGCCCCCATCTTACCCCTCACTACCTGCACAGCGATTTCCGAGTCTTAACGCCGAAGTGAGTGTGTGTGTGGTGTCATGTTCTGGCTATGAATAAGCATCGGCCCTGCTGGTGGCCTTATCAGACACATCATAAATTAGAGAAGTTGTTGGTGAGGAATGTAAGCCGCCCGGCGTATTATAAATGTGAGGGTGGATGTATCTTTCGGACTCTTCTGAAAGTCTCTTTAGCTTTTCCTGGAAGCAGTGGGGGAAATATCCGTGTGCTTTACGACACCAAGTCGAGAGTGGGGAGTGGAACATAAGGCCGGGGGACGGGGAGGATGGATCTAGAGGTCTCTTCCGCCGTGGTATGCCGGTGGGATTCCCCGCCGTGCGCCCCACAGAAGGTCGGAGGCGGGATCTCGGTCGTACATCTTTCCGTTCAGAAATCAGTCCCCAGCATAATCTCCACACTAGCACCGTAAATAACAGTAACTTCCGCCAAGGCGGTGGCTTCAAAAACACGACTAGCCCCTCTCTGGATATCTAACTACGGGGCTGCAGAACGGCATCATGAAGGGCCGATGGCCGCCGGGGTCTCGCGACCTTATTTCGTGACTTGACTCAGTGGTTTGTTTAGCCCTCTCCTCGGAGACAGGAATAATGTTGATTTAAATGTTGCATTCGTGTTCTCTTCTGAGCCTGGATTCTGCTCAATGGTTTCGAGGTCGAGACCAGAGAATTCAGTGGGCATCGCTCCCTGTGCGGCCAGAGATCGCGGCCCAGGCTCCATCCTCAGCCTTCCCTGCAGGAAAGCAGCAGTCGCTAAAACCACGGTAACCCACAGGCCAGGGCCACCACGTCTGCACACATCCGTGTCCGCTCCACATTCTAAACCACCCGAGGTGAGCTGGGTTGACGTCCTGCCGAGAGCAGGCTTGGAGCTGGGAGGCCCAGCAGTCTGGACAGCAGACCTCCTATGGAATGGGGCCGAAGCCCAGAGAGTGTGCGTGGCCAGGCGGACCATACCAGCCCCTCGGAGGCTCATCGAATGGGAGGAGGATGGGCTCAGTGTCCTCTTCATCGGGGCAGCTCAACCATCTTGTCTCCCACAGCTGGTGACTTCCAGGCAGAGGCTGAGAGCGGCCAAGCCATCCGTTACCGGCCCCCCCCCCCCACTCCCGGTAGGTCTCTATGCGGTAATCATCAGCACCTGCCCGGCAGAGCGGCCGTGCCGAGACCGCAGGCTGAGGTTAGGCAAGCTCGGAAGCCGACATTGTTCTCAGCTCGGAGCATTTAGGGAACCTGAGGAGGGTGCACGCTAATAAAATCGAGACTCAGCCAACAAAATCATCCCTGTATTCCCTGTGCCTACGATCAGCCGGCCCACTCCGCGGGCCCCGAGAGGATTGATCTGCATGAAGCCTACCGTTCGTTCTAGCTGCCATTTGGGCAGGAAGCATCCTGCAAAATAGGACACCATCACTCACCATCACGTGTTTCTTGGCTGGCTGTGAAGCCCTGGAGAGTGAAGGATTAGAAGGTGCTAGAACAAGGAAGGGCAGCTTCTAACGTGCCAGCGTTCACAATGTTCACATCCTAGATGTGACAGGGTGGACTGTGAACACAGAAGGGAAAATGTCAGGTACACCCCCTCCGAAATTCTCCTCCAAAGGAAGAAGGCAGAGCAGCTTCCCGCTTTTACACAACCATGGGGGGAAACAAAAGAAGGTCAATCCTGCCTTTCTTCCTTTCCCAGTTCCAGTCAAATCCCAGAGGAACATGGCGTCCGGATGCATGTGTACGTTCCGAGAGTGATATTGTGGATCAAAAGAAAAATATGTGTCACAGACCTGCGCACACACAGACACACTTCCTGACGTCTCTGAGCATTTACAGCTATTGCTTTCCCTCTCCAAAGCCTGTCTTGTCTAGTCTTGCCTCTCCCAAACTTTTACATAGGATGTAAGACAGTCAAACTCTTGCTTACCCGGGGATGCGCACATACACAAAGGATGCACACATTAACGAGATACAAAAGCAGCTGTCCACAAATCTGACTCTGGGCCAGGTACCGGTGGCTCACACCTGTCATCCCAGCTACCCAGGAGGCTGAGATCTGGGGATCACAGTTTGAAGGCAGCCCAGGCAGGAAAGAACCTTCAATGAACCACCAGAAAGCCAGAAATGGAGCCATGGCTCAATTGGCAAAGCAATTAGCCCTGAGCAGAATAGCTCAGAAGCCCTGAGTTCGACCCCAGGAATAGCAAAAAAGAACGCTGCATCTGGCTTCTGGACCTGTCATAACTGTTGGCTTGCAAAAACCCTGACGCACATTTACTGCTACCACAGATGACAAGCCAGAACAGCAAAACGAAAATACACAGGCATTACTTTTCTGGATTAAAAAAATGATTCAAAGTTTTAAAAAATACATGCTCGGAAGTGGCGCTGTGGCTCAAGTGGCAGAGCGCTGGCCTTGCATGCATGAGGCCCTGGGTTCGAGTCCTCAGCACCACATAAGCAGAAAAATCAGGCAGTGGCGCTGTGGCTCAAGTGGTAGAGCGCTCGCCTTGAGCTGAAGAGCTGAGGGACAGCGCCCAGGCCCAGAGTTCAGGCCCCACGACCGACCAACAACAACAACAAAAATACATACTATAGAAAGTAAAATTCCCTCCATTTTCAATGGGCTACAGACATCTGCCCTTAGTAATTTTAGTATTTCTCTAACTTTCTTAGCACATTGTAATTCTATTGTAGTTATTTTACTTTCGCCTTGGCTTACATCATTTCAAGACCATAGCTACAGCACGAAACTAGGCCACTCAGCAATGCAGCACCCCAGGGTCCCAAGACCCTCACTGCTTTATGGAGGGCCATGGGGTTGATGCAGGTCCCCTACTATAAAATGTGTGTGTGAAATCATCTGCACCACACCTCTGCATGCACAGGTGCATGTACACACACACACACACACACACACACACACACACACACACATTCTCCTCTAGGAGATGTTCACAGTGCAGCGTCCCAGTGTTCACACAGTCCAGAGTTTGGAGGACCTTCCCACCGCTGCACAGTTTACAGGGCCAATGCATGCATTATGAAACAGTTCCTTTGTCCACGCACTTCCTAGATTAGACATAATGTGTGATAAGACATAATGTGTGTGTGCACGTGTGTGCATGTGCACGCGCACACACTTGCCTGAAGGATCGAATAAAAGCAGTAGTGTCAAATGAACAAACTATCTATCCCGGCAGTCCTAGAATGCGTAACAGCCGGCAGACACGCACACGCACATACCTTTAGGATGAGCACACTCATTCTCCTGCATCAACATGCATCCTGAGTAAATCTATTTGCAATATTTGAGTTACCCAATTCTCCATGCTTCCATAAATTAACATTATTTAGTTCAATACTTTGTGGCGTCTGAGCAGAGGACGGTCGGTCTGAGCATTGTCCGTGGCATCTCCTACATTATGCACTTATAGTGAAGGTTCAGTGCTCCACGACACTACAGTGAACCCCGTGAGTTCATCTGGATGCCTCCGGAACACAGAAGAAAGCAACAGAGCCGACCATCCAAGGCCGCCCTGAGTCGGAGGCCACGGCGAAGGAGAGTACCGGAGGCTCCGGCTGGGGTCGCCAGGCTCAGAGCCTCGGGACAGGTAAGAGGCAGAGATGTGCAGATAAACGGGGAAGGAACTAACAAATACTGATTTTTTCTCAAGCTCTGCCAGGCAGTACCGTCCTCAGACATCTGCTCTGCATTCTCCCAAGATCCCTGGCAGGGACCCTTTCAAAGGAAGGAAACCGAGGCACAGGGGACCTACGTGGCTTTCCCAGGGGTCACCCAACTGGTAAGTCAAGGTCCGAGCAACAGACCGGAAGTTCTCTGGCGTACCCTGCCCGAAGCTCGGGGCAAAGAGCCGAGAGTCGGAGCTGTCGGTCCTCAGACAGAAAGGGTCCCAGTCTCAGGCCGGTTCTGAAACCCTTCTTGTGGCAACAGGAAATAATAAATGCTCTCCTGATACTGGATTAATTCCAGGGCCACATTGGTGCGGGTTCCTGGATTTTATTAAATATGCAAGTATTTAAGACCAACCTGAATCTATTAAATCTGACTCCAAAGGTAAGAGACACGGGACTGGAGTTTAAAGGAGCATCTCACGTAGCTTGCAAGGACAGTCCTGTTTTCAAAGTCAGGATGCAAAGCCCACGGCAATCCTACAAACCCTGACCCCTCTCACGCGCAGAGATACCTAACACTAGAACGCAGAGAGGGAAGGGGTCGGCTTTTCTTGCTTCTGAATAAAAATAGTCCTTAAAGACACAACCGATTCCCACCTTCACGGATCAAGCAGGAGCAGAAGAAACAGAAATCAGCTTCAGGAACTGTCCAGCAAAAGCGGCAGAATTGTCCAACACGACTCGCAGCATTGTCCCTTCTATTTAAAGCGCGTTAAGAGTCTGGGAAAGACAGACTACTCAGCCGGGAGACTGCGGGACTCCTCCGGCCTTGGAGGGAAGCTGGGATGACACGTTGGGAAGAAAACTGTCTCCCGCTGCTGAGCGTGTAAGAACAAGAACACCAGTGCCACCTTCCGCTTACTTACCAGCCAGCGTCTCTGCGAACCCTGTCCACACTACAGGAAAGCCCCGGGACCCAGGGCCCAAAGGACGTCTGTGGCCAAGGGAAATAACACCTAGGAAATTCCCTACTAGCAACACGGGGACTCTTCCAGGACCAACTGCTTTTAGGACCCAATGTATCAAGAAGAGAGAAAAGCTTCTAGAAATGTGACTTCCACGTGACTTTCCTCAATGCCATGTTTGGTCTATGGTTTTGCATTTCGTGTGCCATCATTTTAATCCTGACTCAAATAGTATTGCGTTCACTCGTTACTTCTGGGCCTAATATTCAAGCATGAAGACCTTTTTACAAAGTATTCAAGTATGCTTTATCGAAGTATAAAGTTACATAAGAAGAATAAGTTACATAATCATCCAGTGAATGTAGTTAATATTTGCTTATGCTTAAATTCAAATCCATTATTTAATTAAATCCTGAACACAGTTTTGGAAGCTATAAGTATTATGAGTGTACTCATTTTACATATAAGACCTCGGGCTAGAAAAGATAGAGACTTTACCCATATTAGAGAGTCCTAAATGCAGAGTCCTAAATCCACTGCTTTAGGACCACCTCTTCCTATCACAGGGACAATATATCTAGTTTCCAGATCCGCCTTCATTCTTTTAAGAAAATGAATGCAAAGTTTACTTTTCAAATGCCTACCGCCAAGGTTTTTAATAACAGCGCTTCTACCGTAGAGGGTGGATTCCAACTTGATTTAATCTAGATCGGCTATTAGCACTATGACTTACATAATGAGAATCTCATAAGGATTCTCAAGTTTCTTTTCAAGAGTGAAAAAAAAATGTAAATGATTTTTATATAGCCTCGTGAACATCTGAAACTTGATGATCTGTCCAGGGGTTTTTGAGTAATAAAGCCTCGGTTGGAATCCAAACCTCCATCATGTCCTAATTCTAACCCTTTATGTTTATTACCTCAAGTGACCCTCAGGGTCAGGCTGTACAAGAACCCTGTAACCCGGAAACAGTTGAAATGAGAGGTTTTAGACGTTAACTAGACAGAGTACGCTGAATCAAGCCTGGTATGGCTCAGGATTTTAAGTAATCCCTCCAGATGAACTTGCTGAGTATACAATTGAGCAACAAAGGAAACGCCCCTAAGACAAAACTCCGAGTTAACCAGGATCAACTTCAGCTCATTTCACAGGAGTTGTCAAAAAAACAAGTAATTGTACTGAAATGTAACTGGGCTACTCCTCCAGCCTCTGTTTGCTGTCCTTCATTTTTCCTGGGTTGGCAGCCCTGGAGTCTGCAGCCAGGGCCTCTCTCCCACCAGACAGTGGAGTTCAGGCTGGGTCTGAGCTGGGTTCCCCCATCCTGCCTGTCAGGGTGAGCTCGGCCTTCCCCCGGGCTCCCTTCATCACGAGGGTAACAGGCACACACGCGGTCTCCGGCTCTCCAGGTACAAACGGCCCTCAGTACTCGGCCCAGATGGGCTTCGAATTTCACTACCTCCAAAGCTAGCTCCCCCACGTAGCTAGGGTTACAGCCATGAGCCACCAGCACCTCCTTCTTAACTTCTCTTTTAAATAGCCTCATGTTTTTCTGGGGCTTGCTCGGACCCTGGCTCTCTGACTGATGGCTTCCTTGGGGATCGGATGGCCAGCCTGGGCCTCCGTGAGCAGCTTTTTATTCCTTGAGATGGGATCTTGCTAACCTTGTTCCCGAGGTGGCCTCAAATACCCATCTTCTTGGTCTCTGACTTCTGATTCCTGCAGCTGGGATTACAGGTGGGGGCCACGGCACCACTTCCTTATTCCTTAGATTTGGAATCGCGTCACCAGGTCTTAAGTTCTGTATTTGAAAGATGCCTCTTATCTTTCACGGTTTTTTTTTTTTTTTCCTGCAAAAACAAGCAATAGACGCTCCAAACAAAGATCAGCAGACGCCCGGATAGTTGTAGTCCCAGACAGCTACTAAACGCTGCCATCAGTAGCCGTGGGGAGTATTGCTTGAAAACTGCTGTATGTGAAGAAGTTAGTTATTCTTCCCTATCATTCATCGACCTCAATTAAACAGTGAACTTCAAACACCAGAGTGCCGTAAGGTTTCCAGCTGGTGCTTGAATCAATTACAACGAAACACTTCTAAGACCTTCTTCTGTCTCACAAAAGTAATTGCTTCACTCTTCTTAATTCTAACCGTTGTGGGCTAGTCATAGCATCAGGAATTGAGTTTGGATGAGCCGAAATTCTGCATATCAGAGAGAAATTAAAATGTCCCTATATTATTTTTATAATATATAATTTTGTGTAATTTATCATTAATGTTTTGATTGATTTATAGTTAATTTTGGAAATGTTTACTTTCATAACCAACACAAACCAAATAAAAAGACAAAATAAAAACAGGTAGGTAAAGAAGCGGCATCCATGGCCCAGGCCTTCAATCCTAGACACCCAGGAGGCCACAATCCATCGATCATGGTTTGAGGCCAGAAAAACCTGTGAGTCTCTGTCATCAAAATAGCCATCAAAAAGCAGAACTAGAGGCATGACTCCAGTGTTAGAGCACCAGCTAAGCAACCAGAGTAAGTTTAAACCCCATACACCCAAAGAGGAAAAATAAAGAGCTCCCCTAGGACCCAGCAATCCCACTTTTGGGCATTTACCCAAATGATCACAAACAAGGCCGTACTAAAGCTACCAGCACAACCATGTTTATTGCAGCATTATTTACCATAGCTAAGATATGGAACCAACCCAGATGCCCCTCAGTGGATGAATGGATCAAGAAAATGTGGTATATATACACAACGGAATTCTATGCCTCCATCAGAAAGAATGACATCGCCCCATTTGTTAGGAAATGGAAAGACTTGGAAAAAATTATATCAAGTGAAGTAAGCCATGCCCCAAGAAACATAGGTCCCATGGTTTCCCTTGTTTGCAATAACTAGTACATTTCTAGGACAAGCAGAAAAGGTCAAAAGCTATGTACATATGACCATATAAGATGATGATAAGTGAAATGAACCCCAAGACAGGGACACAAGTAGGGTGTTTTCCTTGCTTGCCATTGTTTTTAATGTACTTACAATGTACTATGTGATTCTCTTGTTTCTTTTGTATATTCTTCCCCCACAGTATAACCCCTGTTTTCACTGTACACTGTATCTGATTCTGGTGCCCTGCATCTTGTATATACACTTCCATAATTTAGGGAGGGGAAGAAATCCAAAATGCTGAAATAAGGATACAGGTTGACCCATTGTAACAATGAGATGTACAAGACACCATGTTGAAAATGAACTTTATAATTTGGGGGGGGGGGCGATGAGGAGGGAGGCGTAGTGGAGGTGGGGAGGAAGGGAATGATAGGGGGAAAAACAGAAGAGGAGGCAACAATGCTCGACAGGAAATGTACCCGTTACCTTACTCACGAAACTCTAACTCCTCCGTACAGTATTTTTACAATAAAAAATATATATATGAAAGAAAGGAAATCAACCTTAGAGCTATTTCTCTCAAGAATATACACCAAGATAAGAAAGCATGGTCAACATCATTAATTATTAGGGAAAGTTAGTTTAAAATGAGTTTAGATACATCCTCAAGACAGTTAGGATACCATTTTTTTTTTTAAAAAGGGAGGAGACTGCCACTTTTACAGAGTAGAAAGAAGTATCTAGAAATGTAAGGCATGATGAGTAGAAATCCACCCTGTGAGGATTTTTAAGTCACAGTGCAAGACCCTATGGTAAATCTGGCACCCATCAATCACGCCCATGATTTAAATAATACATTTTAATCTGAGTAGAGTGACAGAAATGATTGGGTGAGGTGGCTTTACTGACAAACATTTTTATAAGCTATTTTTACCCTAAAAAAAGGATCAATATGAGCTAAGCCATAAAAATATTATTGATGTCAGCCATGGTTAAGTGGGAAAGAAAAACACTAAGCTACACGCGGACGCCTTGGTAGAAAAGATGAGATTCTAAGGTAGTGATTATAACTTCATTTGTTTTATGATGCATTAAACATGTCTTGCGGAATCTATATTTACTATAAGAGGATGAATGACAACAATAAAACCCATTGAAACATTTTTTTTTTAAACCCTACCTTGTATTGAATGTCTTGTCGGAAACTTCGAGTGTCTGGAGACAGAGCTGATATTTAAGCATACCTGTCTTACTTATAAATAAAATGACACGGAAGGGAAGTAAAGACGGGAGAGGCCTGTCTACCCCATGACACCGGGAGGGTTGAAGGAGGCAGCCGGTGTGGGCACAAATCCAGACCCTACCTCAAGATGAACCAACGCCCGAGAGGCTGCAGATCCACTGTCTAGTGGTAGAGTGCCCGCCTAGCGAGGCCCCAAGCCCAACCCCCAGGCCTGCCGGAGGAAAAGAAAAGAGGAGCAGAGTAAAGTCGCCAAACCACAGAGAGAGTTTCCTGTTAATTAACTGCCTGGGGGACTGAAGCACACAGGTCTCTGCTCACGCAGGGAGGGAGCTGCTGCTGGGTGCTGTCTGCCGCATCTTGCGACCCCGCAGAGCCAGGGCCACCGCTCCCTGCAGAAAAGCAGTGGGTCCAGGCCCTGCTGGGCTGCGAGCTGGAAGTTCTCCGCGGAGGAGTCCAGATTTCCTTCTGACTCCCATAAAAGCCAGCTTCTTTGAGCTAAGCCAATTAGACAACCAAAGCCAAATCCTTTTTCTATTTCTTTCTCCAGGTTCATTCCAGACAGGAGTCCACAAACCCTCGCTCCGCTTCCCGACCCCACACCACAGGGACACAGACCACTGTCCCCTCCATCCATCCACCCCATCGGCTGAGGCTCACATTTTAGCAGAAGTACCACACACACACACACACACACGTATATACATACATACACACATATGCTGGTGTCGAGGAATTACTGTTAGAAGAAGGTATTTTAAGGGTATAAATTTCGTTTGGTTGTAAGTTCTGCTTGAATTATCAAAGAAGTTTGAGTGTCTACCTATCACCTCAACCCGTAAGTATGTAAATGTAAATACATATATGTAAATGTATACACATATGTATATTTGTATACACGTACGACTATTCACTCATGTTTACTCTTAAGACAACCATAATCTTTGACGGGAAACATAATATAGCCAATCTGATGGTTTAATAAAAACCAAAAACAAAATTCCCTTCCTTCGCCAGTCCAATCTAAAGTTAACCAACCCCCTTTGACTTGGGGGGAGGGGGGTGAAGAGCAGGTGTAGGGAAGATTTATACACACAGAGGGAGAAGAAAACATTGCCGCCTGACCCAACGGCGTTCTTTCTTTCCGACTGACTTTTTAACAGAATTAGATGTGCTGGTGTCATGTTCTCACAGCCAACTGTGCGGTAGAGACAAATACGAGTGTGGCTGGTGTGTACTCAGCAATACACACCAGCCCGGCCATCTGTCTCCTCTTCCCGCCAGCTCCGGGCGGGGACAGGAAAGAGGAGAGGAGGAGGAGAGACGTCTCTGGGTGAGGAATCTCACTGTGACGTCCGTGGCTTAACTGGAGAAAAGTGACCGACCCCCAGGCTGCTCTTCAAAGTGCCCTGTGCGGGCTCTGAGCCCAGGGCTGGGCGGTGAGCACCAGGACCTATCTGTGTGTCACACGCATGAACGCGTGGACCCCCAAATACCAACGGTGGTGACCTTCAGAGATACCGAGATACAGAGCTGCTGAGATACAGGGATGCAGAGAAGTCGGTTGTTTCGTTTCTTTTTTTTACTTTTCTCATTGATTTTTTTCTCCCTTCAAGTGCTATGATTATTTTAAGTATTAAAATGAAATCAAAATACCAGCATTTACTTAAATTGGTATGATTAGCATAACTTCCAGCCGTAGATTGCAACCAGCTTTTTTTTTTTCTGAATGAGATTTTACAGGAGGGGGGAAAAAAAAAAGACTCAAAATGCTTGGGAGAAAAATACACAGACATTTACTTATTCGAGTCTTCTCGTCCGCCGGAAAAGGACCACAAGTATTACTCAAAACAAAAACAGTCAGAAACTAGCAGCACACACACCTAATCCCACCTACACAGGAGGCCGAGACCTGGAGAATCTGGGTTCGGAGCTCCCCCCCACAACAGAAAAGCCTGTCAACTCCACTTGATCTCCAAAGAACCCAACTAATCAGGAGGTGTGGCTCAAGTGGTAGAGCACCCGCCATGAGCAAGAGCACAAGGCCCCAAGTCCAAGCCTCAGAACCAGAAGGCTACCCATCTCCTCACCCCAACCTGACATAACTGCCCCAGGGTCATTACCACGGACACACCGGAAGCCAGTCCCCCCCACCCCTCGGGGTGTTCCCACCCCCCCCCCCCAATCACACGCACACCCGCATTTCAGATCACACCTCCACCTCACAGGACACTGCACTGTGGGCAGGTAAGTGTCTTCCTGACATGCGGTGTTTGATCACCAAGGAAACATTCATAAGCCACCACCGTCCCCCGGAAGCCGCACAGCCTTGGACGGGCCTTACAGTGACCTGAGTCAGAGGTCGCAGGCAGCCAGCTCCAATACCCGCAGGGTCAGCCGTGCACTGAGGCGTAATCTGAGGGGCGACTTTAAGGAAATGGGGGACGCACACTTGAGCGAGGGAAACATTAACTGTGATTGAGTGTCAACAAGAGTTTCAGAGACCTGCAGGAAGCCTGGGCTGCGTTGTGTCCATTCAGAACATCCCAGGTCCAGACAAGGGGTCAGGCCCGGCACCTGCCTGGCGGGGGGTCAGGCCCGGACCTTGCCTGTTGGGAGGGGTCAGGCCCGGACCTGCCTGGCGGGGGATCAGGCCTGTCTGTTGGGGGGTCAGGCCCGGCACCTGCCTGGCGGGGGGTCAGGCCCGGACCTGCCTGGCAGGGGGTCAGGCCTGCCTGGCGGGGGGTCAGGCCCGGCACCGGCCCTCAGGAGTCCCACTGACACTGGCCATGCCAGCTCATTTCCGCTGACAGCCATCTAGAGCAGGGACCGAGATGTGAATCAGCAGAGGCTAAATCCACCAACGCCGCTCGCTCCCAGATTAGTTAACTGGTATTTAAAGTTTCAGATTAATTAAATAGCGGTGATAGCAATTACTTTATTATTTGGTAGAAATGAGTATTACAATGAGCTGTGCACACTGCGGTGTCAAGCGGTGTGGATAAGCTCGTTTGGTAGTCACGAAATCCTGCTAATTGGGTAGTTCTTCCCTCCCTCCCTCCCTCCCTCCCTCTTTCCCTCCCTCCCTCCTTCCTCCCTCCCTCCCCGCCTCCCTCTCCCTTCCTTCTTCCCTCCCTCCCTCCCTCCTTCCTTCCTTCTTTCCTTCCTTTCTCTTTTTATTTTCAGTTACTTGTCGGCTTTGGGCCCTGTCCCTGAGCTCGTTTGCTAGTGCACTACCACTCTGAACCACAGCACCAATTCTGGGTTTTGAATGGTTTATTGCTGATGAGAGTCTCACGGACTTTCCTGCCAGGGCTGGCTTTGAACCAAGACCCTCAGATCTCAGCCTCCTGAATAGCTGGGATGACAGGCGTGAGCCACCGGCGCCCGGGGCAGGCAGTTCTCGGTCATGCTGGAGAGGCCCGGGAAGCAGCAGGTGTAGTGCACACAGCAAGGTACACAAAGAACCACGGCGTCTGGAATACGGCCATGCATCCCCCAGCACAAACAGTGCGCGGCTAGGTGCTTATGGACTCCTGCAGGGTACCAGCCGCAGAGCTTACTCTTCACGTCCTCTTCCTTTCCCATCTCAAAGAACAGCTCTTGTGTCTTCTGTATGAGAATCCGCACGCGTGCAGGCTGCTGGCAGGCTGGCTTCCTACCTAACGCGGGTCCCCGTGGAGTTCAGTCAGCCCATTAGAGACTGGCATCGGGGTTGAGAACACAGACTGATGGCCGCCAGGGTGCGTGTGTGCATGTGCGTGTGTGCCTGTGCTCACTAGGGTTATTCGTGCGCGTACGTGGACGCACACTTCCCGTGTGAACTCAGAGGGTGTCCAGAGCGTGGAGAAGTCGTGGCCGAGCAGATGGACGTACGGACGGCCAGGTCTGAACCCGGCTCCTGTCTAACTCTAGTTCCCCACGCCCAGAATCGACGGCGGTCACCAAGAGGAGGCGGAGCCCCGGCCACCCTGGCAGACGGGCTTCGTGTTGATTGACGGGAAAGCCAACAAGCTACGGGCGGGCGGGCGGGCTCTACCTCGTCGCATCCGAATCCTTGCGGCGCCGTCTCTGACTCCGGACCTCTGGACCCCCCGAGAACGGATACCAAGCCATTGGAGGATCATCACTTTAAATGAAAGTATGAATCCCTGCCAATTCGCCGCTTCCTTTGTGCCAGGGAGTTTTTTGTGGGTTCCTTTCTCCCTCTGCCTCTGATTTATGTTTTCCTATATCTCTTCTTTTTTTTTTTTTTTTGTTTTCGACTGGATTTACTAGGAGAGAAAAGATGAAAGAGCATTCTGGGCTCAGAATAAATTTTACCACACCAGGCAGCTGTCGTTAAAGCCTTCCCCTCTCCCTCATTATTCATTTCTCTCCCAACGATTCGTCAAGTGAAGGGGGGGGGGCGTCCGTTCTTCACCTCGGACCCACCTGCGCGTCTGAGCCACGGCCTCCCCCAGGAGATGGGGCTGCCGTCACCGTGATCAGCGTGTTCCCCACGCCGAGGAGGAAGAGGAGGAAGGAAGGAAGGCCCGACCCTGATCACGGAGGCTGGGCTGGTGGATGGCACGCAGAAGCCTTGCGGATCGTTACTGCTTATTATTGTTATTATTGTTTGTTTAGTGTCATTATTGTTTATTATTATTATCCCTTCAGGATAATAACAGTAGAGCTTAAAGAAATAAAAATCTCTACCGGTTCTAGCGTAGAACCCGGCTTTTTAATCCTCCTCCGGTGCGTGGCCTGGTTTCCTATTCATGCGGCAAGTTGCAAGCCGTGTTCACCAGCCACGCGCAATCCTTTGGAACTGCTCTGGGGCGTGGTGTGTCCCCGAGACCCCCCGCGACCCGGGGCCGCCTCGCTTCCCGGGGGAGGACACCGTCTTCCAAAAAGACACTGTGAGCAATCGTACAAAATCGATATACTCATCACAGGTCAGAGTTAGTCTGTCTGTCAGGCTCTCTCCATTCTTGACAGAAATACAGTTCGGGGAAATATATATTTTTCACACAAGTCAATTCCGGAAGACAGACGGGCTCTCCTCCCAGCCTCCGTGTGGGCAGCCACGTGCACACGGCCCTCTCCCCCTCCCACCATGCCCACCCTCCCCCCTTTCCCCTCCTCCCCCTCCCTCCCCCATCTTCTCTGGAAGACTATTACAGATGCCTGTGGTTATCACCTAGTTCACGAATCGTCTTTTCCCTGGCTTTTCCTAAAGACGACCTGTAATTGCCTAATTCTTTTTTGGGGGGGCTGCTCCTACTTTAATTCTGTGTCTTAATATAAAGCTGCTAAGTGGGGGTTAAGGCAGGACTTTGAGAAGGGAGAGGCCCCAATGATGTGGTGGATGTAAACTGAGTTGCCTGCGAGCCCTGGGGTGGGAGAGACTTTACAAATGGAGAACTGAGAGCTTTGAACTGTGTATAAGGGAAGAAATTAGACAGCGTGCTGTCCAGCCCTCTCCGCCGAGCTTTCCTTGGCGCTTGTAGTTGGTGGAGGGGAAGGTCCGGCCGGAGCGGCTCCCGAGGCTCTGCTGGGAACGTCCTGGTTCATGGAGGAGGGGCTCGCTCTGCCTCTTTCTCTGGGGCCCAGGGCAGCGCCTGCAGAGGTGCCCCCTGCCCCCCACCCTCCCTCCACACCCCACCCAGGACCAGGCCAAGGCTCCTCACTTCCGTCTCTTCACTGGACACACGGGGACGGACCCCCGGTCACAGCCATGCACACACGGACCTACCGGGGGCAACTGGGTCTTGGGTAACGGAAGGATGCACAGATAGGGGAAAAAATGCACCACGGAGAACACTGGTGGAGATGTGCTCCTCGGAGCCACCTGCAAAGCAGCGGAGATGTATTTCCCCACAGCCATGCTCTGTGACAGTAAGAAGACGTCTCTTTGGCAGGAAACCTAACTATCGGCGTGTATGAGCCGTGCAGAGGGGTTGAGCTGTGAGATGCAGCCGCTCAAACCTTGCACCCGTGTTTTCTGGTGGACTTTGTTGTCATTTTTCTCACGTACACAGTGTGGAGAGAAGTATCTCAAACAGGCATCAAGATCTTGGGGTCGTGAAGAGACTGGGGGGGGGGGGCTCGTGAAAGGAAGGAACCACCGTTTCTCCAAACGCTGAGAGACGGGCCTGGAGTCACAAGGCTCAAGCCTTTCAGAATGAACGCGTCAGAGGAGCCGAGACGTTTAGGGAATGAGACGTACTCGAAAGACACGCTAAGTCTTTTTACGCGAGGTCACCGATGATACTTTCCTAAGCGGCAGGCAGAAGCAACACTCGGAGGGAAGACCACAGTCTCCCGCCGTCCCTCACATGAAGGACGCGACGGCTGCCTCGTCAAGTAGAGGCCACGGCTCCGGGGGAAGGCCGCGCCCCAGCTCTCCACAGTACAGAGGAAGATGAAGGTAAAGCTCAGAGTTCGGGACCCCAGAACCACGTCCTCTCAGGCAAGAACTCCACTCTCCAGTCTCCCTTGACTGTGTCCGCTGAGACTGCATCAGGTGGCAGAGCACCAAGTGTCAGCTGGCCCTCCGCGGGGAGAGGCCCACGGAGGGGTCCACGCCGGCCTCTGGGGCAGATCGGCCTCCACTGGGAGGACCTCCACTGGGAGCCTCCTGCCATCCGAGGAGACAGGAAGCGTTGGGCCGACGCCTTCGTGCATTGGGGTGTCACAGAACCCTCGTGCCCCCAGCAAGTGGGGGACCTCAGAGCCACTTTGGAGCTCTTCTCCCGGCACCCCGAAGGGTGCTCACCGGGAAAACCCGGCAGGCGGTGGAGGAACACTTCCAGGAGAGCAGCGGACTGCCGAGAAAAACCTCCAGGCTTGGCCCGGAAATTTCTCCTTAAGCAACGAGGCGCACGGCAGCAAAGACCGGTGTGAAACCGGTGTGAAACCAAGTTCCTCTCCCCCAGGGAGGAAGGGAACTGTCCTCGACCCAAATATTCCAGAGGAGCAAGAAGACAAGGAAGGTTCCAGGCCCGGGCCCAGGCCCAGGGATGCAGAGCTTGCCGGGGCCTGAGGATGCGGCGGGACAATAGGAATCAACACCCCAGCCAAGCAGTAACAGGGGTCAGAAGTCCGCCACGAGGCGAGGAATCGAGGCCTGGAGAGAGCTGGGGTTCCACGCACAGGAGAGGGCAATGCTCGGAGGGTCCTGTGGTCACCATAACGACCAGAACATCCCACCCGCGCGTGTAAGTTTAACGCGGTAGCAAGGGACACACTTCGTCTGTAAAATACCCTGATTCCCGTGTCTTCTGCAGCTAATAATTTACACATTGGGAAGGCTGAAAGCAAAGTTGTCGATAGGACTGGAGCTCTTGGAATAAGTACAAATATATGCCAGAGCTGTAGGCTACAAAACCCCCTTGACCTGCATTGGTGCGGAGCTATGCCGTGCTCACGGCCCAGAACACTCTCTGCGAACAGATCCCTGGATTCCACTCAAACCCAATCACAAAATCTAAGTGGGATCTCCTTCTCTAGAGAGAGGGTCAAATGCCATGGTAAAGAGACAAAATCATCAAGAAGATACAATAGTTGCATATCTATACGCACTTCGTGTTGGAGTACCCATTTTAGGAAACCAACACTAATAAAACCACATGGATGCAAATGCTCTAAAACAATGATAGGAAGGTTCCGACACCCCACGCATCAAGGTATAGATCGCCCAGACCCAAAAGAAATCCACAGAATCTCCATCAGATTTAAAGTGCACTATAAATCAAATGAACTGAACAGACACTTGGAGAACATGCCGTCCAACCACCACCACACGGTATTTTACTATGGTCATCAACGCGTGCAACTTGCTTTATAACAGACCATACAAAAGGCCACAAAGACCTTAGTGAATCAAAAAAAAAAAAAAAAAGGAAATTGCATTCTGCATCTTTTTGGTCAATAACACTATAAATTCACAGTAAGTTTAGAAATGACACAAATACACAGACGCTTAAATAAACACGTTTGAATAGTGGAAATATGAAGGAAAATCTAAAAAAAAATCAAGAACAAACTAAGCAGAAAATTAGCAGGAGGACAGAAATTCTCAAAAGCAGACAAGTAAATAGAGGCCAAAGAATTGTACAGCGTAGACGGTGGTAGGGTAGCTGACTCCTGGGGACAAACCTGGGGCCAGCCCGCATGAAATGAGAGTTCCCTTATCACAAAAACAGGATGCAAACAAGGAGGAGACACGCCCCAGGGCCCCTGCTTCAAATCCTCAGAACCGAAGGTGCGCTGCACGGTGGTACCCAAAGAGCCGCTGAAACTAAAGCTTCGATATAAAACAGAACCGATCACACAGGAAGACCAGGGACTATCAGGGGCAGTTCTGGAAAACCGTGCTGGGCCGTGGGCCTGTCCGGGTCAGCAGCTGGGAGCCCTGGGCTGGAGGCCAGGGGAGGCTTGTCTGCTTTCCTTGGACCCTTCCTGACTCCTTGCATGAGTCTCTCGCATTTGTAATTCGCATATTATTTCTCCTCCTTTGCAGTCCTTTAATTGAATCATCTCTGCTGAATTTCGTTCGCTCCCTTCCCCGGCTTGCCTGGGTAGTTTTAAAGTTTAATGTCACCGTCTCTGTCACTGGATGCTACACCCGGCGTAATGTCATTAGGGGACCAAAAATAGCTCGTGGTCGGTGTCATAAGCCAAGATCAATACTTAAATAGAGGTTACACTACAACTCTCATTCAATTACGCATCAGAGTGTATTTAGCCGAGTAAATATTTCTTTTTTCACTCTGGGACTCCTGCCGGTTGCATCTAACTGGAGGGAATCATGGAGGCCCTGGCGTACCTGAAGGCAGGACCGTTGCGTTCGAGACCACACCTATCGCTTACTGGTGTGCGTGCAACCTGTCGGAGCCTCCTGAGTGTGACCCCTCAGGGAAACGCGGGTCATTCCTGAACCACCAGG
Organism: Dipodomys spectabilis; assembly: GCF_019054845.1. Taxonomy (NCBI): domain Eukaryota; kingdom Metazoa; phylum Chordata; class Mammalia; order Rodentia; family Heteromyidae; genus Dipodomys; species Dipodomys spectabilis. The sequence continues at coordinate 1,009,552 of NW_024871391.1, read as the reverse complement.
TCATGTGGTATATGTGCAATGTCTCACGAGTTTAGTGCTTGCATTGTGTTGTCCGTAATAGGTACTGAGCATCCCTCCGAGCGCCCGGTTAACTTTCAGACCATGGAGGACACACCGACCCATGCTGCCCACGGATCCCCTAAAGCTAATGGACAAGGACGGAGTTGCAACCTGGAGGAGAAATAAGATGGCGGCTTTCTTCTCTTAGTTGGAAGCACATTCCTGGCTATTGGTATTTTTTTTTTTTTTTTTTTTGGGTCCGGTCGTGGGGCCTGAACTCTGGGCCTGGGCGCTGTCCCTCAGCTCTTCAGCTCAAGGCTAGCGCTCTACCACTTGAGCCACAGCGCCACTTCTGGCTTTTTTCTTTTTGCTTATGTGGTGCTGAGGAATCGAACCCAGGGCCTCAGGCATGCAAGGCAAGCGCTTTACCACTGAGCCATCTTCCCAGCCCTACTGGTATATTTTTAAGGTCTGTTTCTAGGACGTATTTCCAAGCAACACTCCCTCCTGGGAAGGGGCATCGTGAGGTCCTGATTGGCCGCCGGGTAGCTGATCAGCTAGCTACCTCCTGGGTGGAAATGTGGAACTCGGGAGGGAATCGGGCCAAAGAATTCCACTGTTTCCACACGCAGCGGGGTCAGGGAAGGCCTGCTTGCCCGGGGAACTCCCCCTCTGAAAGGCCTGGCTCTCCTTCATTGCTACGTGCCTCTTACCCCGTGGCCCCAACTTCTCAGCTCTGCCTCTCTCTATCCTGGTCTTCCACCCCTCAAACGAAGTTCCAGCCCCTCCGTGCTTTTCACGGGCCAAGACAGATACATGCGGGTGCTTTCACTTGAAGACTGGGTGAATACTGACTGCGTGCAGGCTTAGCAAGTAGTCTGGGTGAATACTGACTGCGTGCAGGCTTAGCAAGTAGTCTGGGTGAATACTGACTGCGTGCAGGCTTAGCAAGTAGTCTGGGTGAATACTGACTGCGTGCAGGCTTAGCAAGTAGTCTGGGTGAATACTGACTGCGTGCAGGCTTAGCAAGTAGTCTGGGTGAATACTGACTGCGTGCAGGCTTAGCAAGTAGTCTGGGTGAATACTGACTGCGTGCAGGCTTAGCAAGTAGTCTGGGTGAATACTGACTGCGTGCAGGCTTAGCAAGTAGTCTGGGTGAATACTGACTGCGTGCAGGCTGAGCAAGTAGTCTGGGTGAATACTGACTGCGTGCAGGCTGAGCAAGTAGTATTTCAATATCAACGCGTACAGTACTAAAGCAGCAGTATTGTGAGGTCTGTGTCCATCATTAGCCTGACGAAGCTTGTGAACTCTTGAAGTGTGAGAGATGACGTCCAGGGGATGGAAGTTCTCAGGAGCTGGGTGGAGACGGAGAAGAATGACTTGCAGGGAAAGTGGCAGCGGAGAAAAGATTATAAATCCCTTCTCTGAAGGCCGTGACTTGGGAGGGGGAAGGGTCAGTGGCATGTTTGCCCTGTAGGGAAACATCACCGCCTGCCAGGCTCTCCCAGTGACGCCGCCCAGCCCCGCGGCATTGAAGAATTACGCAAAGCTTTTTTGTTTTGTTTTGTTTTGTTTGAGGGTTTTTTTTAATTGAGAACATACTGTACAGAGGGGTTACAATTACATGGGCAAGATAGTGAGTACATTTCTTATCAAGCATTGTAGCCTCCTCCTTTGTTTACCCTTCCCATCCCTTCCCAGTGTCTTCATATTTCTAATCGCCCAGGGCTGAGAATATACCTCAGTGCTCTGGTGCCTGACTAGCATGGGTTAGGCCCTGGGTTTGACCCCGGCACTGAAAAGAATAGATGGATTTATAACTGGAGGGCAGATGAGATGACGCGGCGGCGGCTGGCACTCCCAGCCTCTGCTCTGGAGCGCCAGGGCCCTGGGCTTGTCTGTCGCCCTGGGGTGGGGGGGAACAGGGCGGCCCCTCCTCACCGCGCCACCCCTGCAGGATCCCCACGGAGATGCACGCACGCACGGCGCGTGCTTCGCGGAGGAAAGTCGCGTGTTGTCTAAAACCAGGTTATTCGGAGAAGCGATACAAGCGGCTGTTCCCAACTTTGTTTTCTTGAGACTGCAATCTGTCTACTTCAGTTTGCACACCGAAAAGCTCTAGTTCATCTCCCGCCCTTCCCCAATAGTAAAGGAACTCTGCCCTCGAAGGTGGACTTGACCACCTCTCTAGCCTCATTATTGTTACTGTTGTGCATGGAGAGGCCGACGTGCATAATACTTCTATTTTTTAAAATTTTATCGAAGGACAGAAGTCAACGCACTAGACAGCAAGCAATGAGAGGCTGTTTCTACCTGCAGTTGAGGGAAACTATGGATCGTTACCTTTTCTTCTGCCTGTCTCTTGGTGTTCATTGGATGAGTATTGAATGATCGTGCTGCAAATTGAGGCACTACTACCACAGTGAAGCCTCTTTGTGGACCCTGACTTACCCCCATTTAGAACCCAAATGTCACTTCCTACTGGAGGAAAGCTGAACGATGCCACAGGGGCGGCAAAGCACACCGTTATAATTTCGTGTGATGGAAGGGGAGATGGGATTTCAGGGTCTCAGTATGGAAAGACCGCGCTTCCTTATCTGTATGATCCTGCCCTCAGTGAGATCTCGTATTCAATCAACAATTCTATTTTCATTGACTAAAAGGAAATAAGCAAGTGTTTGTTGGCATCCCTGATGAACACGCGATGCATTCTTCGTTCACAAACTCTCACGCCGGTGTGAGCAACAAAGCGTTGTGAACAGCCAGCGAATTGTCCCTTTCTGTAAAGCCCACGGTGGCACTGGAGTTTGCACTTGCTGGACAGGCGCTCTGCCGCTGGACACACTTCCAGCCCGCATTCACGCTGCCTTTCCACGTGGACGTGACGCTTTCCCTTGGTTGGGCCACTGCGGATGTACCGCTACCTTCCACACCTATGAGCTACAATTTTACTTTTACTCGTGACCACCACCACCCCCAAAACAGAGCCTCGCATGTGCTAATGGCGTGGCGCCGTGTTACACACTCTTTTTAAAGGCTTTCTTATGGGAACATCAGCTCTGACTTCCACAGCTCCCAGGACCCTGGGTCTCCGAGCGGTGGCCACGTGGTGGGCAGCGGTCTGGGGGGGAGTTGGGGACGCCGGGTTGTTGGCTGCTCTTTTCCCCGTGAACAGGCAGGGACAGGGCTTTTCGGGGAGGATTCTGGCTTAGTGCACGGGGACGTCCAAAGTCCGCCGGCCACGGTCGCGGCCTCACCCCGACAACGCTGAGACTGGCCCGCAGGACTCCTACCGAGTCGTCCCCCGGGGCAGATCCTCGGTCGGGTGCGTGTTCTTCAGCCTGTGCTGGGTCCACTGGGGCAGTGCACGAATTCGTGGCCCGTCTCTGCCACAGGACGCCTTCTAGAATCCTCGGGCATGGGATGCTCACAGCGCCGGCGCTGGGCCTGTGGCTGGGTTGCTGGGTATTTTTTTTTCTCTCTCTCTCACGGGTTTGTTTTTAGTTTTATTTATACTTCAGTTTCCAGCAGCTACAAAACTGTATTCAAAATACCCCGAGTGTTAAATCCTCCACCAAGACCAGCTGCCAGCCCAACTGCAGTCTTTAAAATTAAGCTGCTTGGATGAAAGAGCAGCAAAGAAACACACACACAGTCTGCAGGCGCTGATGCACACGCGCGTGCACACACGCATGCACACACACACAGACAAAACGAAAAGAGGTCAGGGAGCTCGGGTGAACAGATAAGAAAGAACACTGTACAGTAGCTCAAAATGCTGCGACGCGCAAATCTGGAAATGCACCCACGGGCCGTGTACGGAAGGCTGGAGGGGAAAGTGAGAATGTCAAGTAGAGCCCGACTTCTGTGCTAACCGATAGTCCTAGTATGAAAATCCCTTTCCACAATGACGGTCTGAGGACCACTTTTAAGTGAGGGGTAAAACACCACAGAATAAAGCACGCAAATCACAAAAGTCCGTGAAGACCGCAGGGGTGGGCACGGGGCGGGCGCCCCAGGGCCCCCTGTGTGTGATGCCCACGCAGCGCGGGCGGCCGAGGAGGGTGGTGTGTGTGTGTCTGGGCTGTCCTAGAACCGCCGCCGCTGCCTACAGTTGGGAGTGAACACAGGAGCCACCAGCGTCCGGCGGTGAAGCGTTCCTCTAGGAACATCTGAAGCAATCCCAACGGGCGTCAGTTTTTCCCGTACAAATCTCATCTCCACCTTAATGAGATCCGCTCTCCTGGTATCAAGATCGTTGAAATGCAGCGAGAGGAAAATAATATTTAAGGATGGCTTGTCATTCACGGGAGAGTGTGGGTCCCTTGGGCATGTACCAGAGCTCCGCGTGCCTAGAAGAGCGGTGTGTGTTCATCCCTCAGATAACCTCAGCTTGGCCCGCTCCCCACTTCAATCAGAAAGTTCTTTCTGCCTGTTTTCACAGGGGCAACTATTAATATGAATACTGACACACTAAAGCATAATTCCCGGGCACTATTCTTAGTATATAAAGACATGCCTTTATACTGGATAAAAGTTGGTCTCTGTAGAACATGCAAGGACATCGTTCTGATACACGTAAAGCCCTATCTTTATAATATATAAACAGTGTCGGCAGTGAGAGCCAGCGCAGGTGTTCTAAAAGCTTCAGTAGCACGGTTTGGGGCTCACACGGCCAGTGCCCCCGTGTGAGGGTCTGGGAGTGTTTGTGTGTGCACTGAGGGGTGAGGGACCCGCATTGGTACACACCGGCCTGGGACAGGGTGAAACGCCGGTGTCATTTTCATTTCCCAACAGTGCCTTCGAGTGTGTGAGGTAAGCAAGTGCGCGTGGGCACAGGGCGTGGGGAGGAGGCTCCTGGGTCTCTGGAGAGGTGGGCCGGCCGGGTTTACTCATGTTGTCTGCTGGACGTAGCTGCTGGTGCAGGCCACCACCGGGAACGGGGAATCCTTGGCCAGTCCTGGGGTGGCGGAGATTGGTGCGATTTCTGCACGGCCCACCCAGGACGCGATGCCTGCTTCCGCTAGCCCAATCCTCCACCCCTCCAGAAGGGGAAGAGACCTCCTCGAAGCACCTCCCGAACTCTCTCCTCCCTCCCCGTGAGGGCGGGCGGGTGGGCGGGCGGACCCATCCTGTCTCGCAGATTCAACGTGCCCTCTCGGCCAGGAGAAACACGGCAGAGGGAAATCGCTCAGAGCAGCTCGCTGTGGTCAGGGAGAGACGTTGCTAGCTACTTCTTAATCTCAAGAAATTAGAAAACGTTCAGTTCCAAGCTATTTCGGCGTGCTCTTGCTTTTAGTTTGGTGTGGGTAAAGCTGTGGTTCGAATGGTCTGAATCCCTACCGTAATCCCATCAAGGATGGTTCTGTATCATCAATTGTGTGCTCAGCATGGGAACTTGCTGTAAAAGGAACTGCAAAGATAGTATAGGATAATGCTCTATACACGCGCACCATTTATAAATAACTTGCGTAATCACTCACATGTTCAATAATTTTCGCCAACACGCAGGACCCTCAACGTACCCCTGCCTACCAACGTGCATTAACTCCAGGTTATATATTTTGCTTTATGACTAATTCCCTCGTCAAGGCTTTTTGCAACTGTTTCTGTTAATCATACATAATCATCTGCTTAACAGTCTATATTCTCAAGGTTCCTGGATAGTTTCCTATCGAACTCTCTAAAGAGGACCCACCTCTATTTGCACGTTTCCTTGCGGTTTATTTCTTGCTCCTCAGTTCTCCCACAAGACAACCACGTTTGCCTTTTGATCTCCACGGTACAGGCTCACCATCGGAGTACTTTCTAAAGAGAGACAGACAGGGCTCTATCTTCACCGTGAGACATCTCCAATGACAGATCATTAAACTCAATCACCTTTTCCCACGTGAACTATCCATGTTTTCCACAGGAAGCGTGTGCTGCTTGCGAGGCTTAACAATTTCAACAGAAAGACATCTTGTCCGTAACTCCCAAGAAAACACTTGATGAAATAAATATTTGCCAGTTTTGAAAATATATATATATATATATATATATATATATAGGAATAATATTTAACCACCGGACCACACTGAAAGTTCAAATGGAAGTTATGAAAATGGAATTGGCAGAAAGGAAATGCTTAGACGATGCAAATAGACTAAAAATAATATAAAAGGATTAGCAATCAGTGAGTCGGTTTTTAATTAAAATAAAAATTCATGAGATCTGTGCAAGCATTCAGGAACAGAAAGCTAATATTTGCTCATAAAACCATCTCGATGAACGTTGAGCGCAGAATATTAAACTATTAGATGACTTAGGAGACGGAGCGAGGGAGCTCATTTAATTCCTTAATAGGTGGAAATGGAGAATTGTGCAGTGAAAGGGGACCCGAACAATAAACACCGTACGGACCGAGAGGTGAGATTAACAAACAGACTGGAGGGCGGGGCTCTGGTTTGCTGGCAGATCTCGCTTCGTGAGGAGATGAGATGTTTTTCCTCCTCTCATTGTCTTATCGCGCTCAGCTCCGTCTTCCTAAATGTCTTTGATGTACGTTTCTATTTTCCTTCCTGTGGTTTCCGCAAGTCCATCCTTCTATCTGCCTTCCCACGGGGGGTTCTTAGGTGACCTGTCGGATTCTAATTTCTCTCTATCTGATGAGGGGGTCTCTGTTCTATAAGTTAGGAGAATGTGGCAAGGTGTTCGGTGTTCGCCGATGCAGCCAAACTCGTCTGCGCTTCCTTCTGTCTCCCTGTCCGTAGCGCGGCTGGACTCCCGTCGGGAGCCGCTCACCCCTCCTGCTCTCAGCCTTCCGGGCTTTTCTTGGACGTTCTCCTCACCTCGGAATACTGTTTTTATCTCCTTGTTGCCTGTGTTAATTCTCCTCCTCTTTTACGGCCCTCTCGGCTCAAATGCCATCTCTTCCGCAGACTTTATTTTTCATCTAGCTGCAGTTCAAAAAATAGATCTGTCTGTTGAACGTTAGCCACATTTTACCATAACTCAAAGTTCTAGGTTGTAATTGACCAGGTGCTTGGAATTTGCCTGACCGGGGCACTGGATCCCATCTAGTTCATGGACTGCTTTCTGGGTGAATTAGGCCACCGCATCCAGCAGCACACCACGGCACTGTAGAATCGATGAAATGAATGAGCTGAACCCAAGAACTTGTCGGAGATTCCATGGTGAGCCCTCGAAACTGCTGTACTGACAAAGCAATGATCAGACTGTATTAACACCACCCATGTTAGTGAAAACGTTCCCAAATTATGATAAACGCTTAGCATAGCCCTGCTACACAGTATCTGAAATCACTAATTCTCGTTATTAGTAGTTCTTATTTGAATAGCATTCTTGTCTTTGCTGGTTATGTATGTGGCCTCACTTGGCGGAGTTAAGGCGCATTCATGGGTTGTTAAAACCACTACAAGTAGGATTGCAGTAGGATTCCGCTCTGTGGCTCATGGTATTCATCCAGAGTCAGCATGGAAAAGAAATTCTGTGTGCCCACAGCACTGTGGTCACAGCAGCGAGGAACAGAATCACAATCACAAATAAAGACGAGTGCTGTGCAAACGAGAACTAACGAGCAAGAGGAAGAATGACATGACCTCGTTCCCGGGAAAGCCGACGGCACTGGAGGGCATTGCGGTGGGTGAACCACGTCGAACCCCAGTTTTAAAGGCTGCGTCTCATTACTGTCCCTCCTGGGTAGGGTGTCACGCCCGGCTGTCTCTGTGCTACCTGACCGGAGACCATGAAAATGTGCCAATGCTGTGCGCTCTCCTATCTTTTCTGACCACGTACTATGAATAACCCCTGTGCACCCAGGAGAGGTGAGAAAGCCTTCTTTCTCCCACTGGCATTTTCTTAGGTGAATTGTAACTTTTATTCCGTGACAGAGGTGGCCGTTCCCCGACCTCTAAAATGCCGTGATTGGAAACCATTTCACGGGAAGCCAGCGGGGCCAGAGCCAGATGCGGGGACTGTGCAGTAGCACAGGGCTGGAGGCCAGCAGCGTGGGAGGCCGCGGTGGAGACCGCACCGTCCCCGCGGCCTGACTGAAGCCAGGAGCGGCAGGCAGCCTCTGGCTGAGCGGAGGGACCTGCTGGTCCGGTCCTCCCTCCGAGCTCTTCTTGGGGCCGCTGGCCTTTCGGGAGCAGTGGGAAATCTCATCACCTTGCTACAGTTACTTCCTCTGTGTGGCGATGCTCGAGTCAGTGCATCACCGAAAGGGAAAAACAGATGATTTCACAGCAGTCCTGATGAAAGGGGGGGCCACTTCAGAAATCAGCGGAGACCGGCGGGGCCGGTGTCTCCACCACCAGGAACCGGCCTCCGGAGGTCAGGGTCAGCCGTGGACTGGAAGCCGGTTGTCACGTGGTTACGAGGTCCAATCGATCTAATAGAATCTCGGTACTGTCCAGGGGCGGGCGCCTGGCTGAAGATAATTCACCCAGTGAATACAAACAAGCGGGTGACAACCACCACGAGTCCCCACACAGGCAGACGGGGCTGGGGAAAGGCCTCTTCACACTTTTCTTTTTTAATCACACGGCAGACTCCGGAAAAGCACATCTATTACGGGCTGAGTTTTTGTGTCACCACCAATCTGCTGTTGAATCATGAATCTCCGGTGTGGTAGTATTCAGAGAGAAAACTACTCTGTGATGGTCTCTGTACGGGGGGAGTAAGGCAGCCGGTCACCGCCGGCCGAGGGCAGGTATTCCAAAGGTGGCCCCAGTGCACGGTGGCAGCTGCGTAGGACCAATCCAGGGGTCCGAAGAACAGCATAGAATGCGTTTAGTGCTCTTGCCACATGAAAACAGGGCCATGAGAAAGGCAGCTGATTGAAGTGAGGGACACACTGATGAGCGTGAACGCCACCATCATTTCACTGCGTATGTGTAGGTGAAAACATGCCGCGCATGCTCAAGTCTCTCTAAAAAGAACTTGGCGCTCACTCCCTCTGAAGTTACCCTCTCCCAGGAGTCTGGAAGTTTTTTTCCTCTTCCTGTTACGGTGAGTCTGATTTCGAAGGTTTCCAATAAATTATTCAAATAAATTGTCTTTCCTCTAATGCAAAACCAAAAACCTTGCAATCTTGGAGGAAACATTTCTGAAGCAAGATTTATGTATAGAAAGTAGTAGCTTTTCTGTACACTAGAGCAAGATATAATTTATGTGCATACCATTCCTAAATAAGCAAAACTGATTTTATAAAATGTGTCCTAGGGAAAATACCAACAAATACATGAAAAAAAATGAATAAAATTATAAAACTTTACCAAAGGACACAGACTCAATTATCCTAAGTGGAATACCATATTGTTGTGTAGAGAGATAAAATATGTTAATTGCCATTCCATATTAAAACAGATCATGATGCTATCTCAAGTGAAATTTCAATAAACTAATTAAATAAGATTAAGCTCATTTTAAATATATACGGGAAAATATGATGGGAGACTGAAAGCATTTTCAAAAGGTAATTAGAGGGCACTTCAAACGCCAGGCGTCAAATATATATAAAGTTGAGGAGTTTTAGCAATGATGTTGGTATTAAAAATGGAAACAAGAAGGGAGGGAGAAAGAGAGCGTCTAGAATCCAGAATACGAAGGACTGAACATTCCTTCCGCGTACACTCTCAGATTATTTCAAGAGAAAAGATGGCGTGGCAAGCCAAGTGACACCTCCCGAAATGCAAGTCTGGGAGACGGGAGGGAACGGCCGGCCAGCTGGGCCGCGCGGTTCACTGGGCGCTCCTGGGGACGCCGGGAGGTTCTGACGTGAAGAGCATGGGGATGGAAGAGGCCGTTTAACAAGGGGAACGTGGAGATGGAGAAGGGAAGAGCTGCAGGCCCAGGGCGGGCAGGGCTGGCTGGGGTGGGGCACTCACCAAGAAGGTTAATTGCCAACAGTCACCACGTCCAGAGGACGCCGGTCACCAGGGAGGTAACCACAGGAGGGGGAATCGCGTGGGAACCCGTGGGTTCTAGTTTCATAGGATGCCGGGAGCCACTGCAGGTTCTGGCCTCTCTGAGGCCCAGGACAGAGCTCTGCGGCATCTGACCTTCCCACCGCCCAGCCGGCCCGGGCTCCTTCATCCCTCCGTCCCCTCTGCGGTCCTCCTGGGTCAGTTAACTGACCCGACCTGCCCTCACCCTCGTCAGGACGAGTCTGGGTCAACGCAGGAGAACCCAAGCCGCCGTGAGGGAGCTGCGGGCACGCGGAGTGAATTCAGCAGGCCGTGCTGCTCACGCCCTGCACGCTTGAAAGGAAGGTTTGCTCCTGCCACTTGGCCAAGTCCTGGGGGGGGGAGACATCTAAGCAGAACAACCTTGGACGCATAAGGGTGATTTTACGCGCCTGGAGCTTGGGACCGCGCAATACCAATGGGATCAAAACATGCGTGCTGACACTAAGACTTAGGTCGAGTGCTATTGTTACCCTCCGGAGCCGAATGAAAGAGCAGACAGATTGGGGGGGGGGGGGAGTGATATTCAAAGTGGAAGCAAAATGAAATTAGAGGCTGGTGTGGTAGCACATACCTGTAATACCTCCACGTGGGAGACTGAGGCTGGAGAACAGCCAGGATATACAGGGGAGGGGAGGGGAGGGAGGGAGGGAGGGAGGGAGGGAGGGAGGGAGGGGAGGGGAGGGGAGGGGAGGGAGGGAGGGGAGGGGAGGGAGGGGAGGGGAGGGGAGGGAGGAGAGGGGAGGGGAGGGAGGAGAGGGGAGGGGAGGGGAGGGAGGGAGGGAGGGAGGGGAGGGGAGGGGAGGGAGGGAGGGAGGGAGGGAGGGAGGGGAGAGGAGGTCAGGGGAAGGGAGGGGAGGGGAGGGGAGGGAGGGAGGGGAGGGGAGGTCAGGGGAGGGGAGGGGAGGGGAGGGAGGGAGGGGAGGGGAGGGAGGGGAGGGGAGGGGAGGGAGGAGAGGGGAGGGGAGGGGAGGGAGGGAGGGAGGGAGGGGAGGGGAGGTCAGGGGAAGGGAGGGGAGGGGAGGGGAGGGAGGGAGGGGAGGGGAGGGGAGGGAGGAGAGGGGAGGGGAGGGGAGGGAGGGAGGGGAGGGGAGGGAGGGGAGGGGAGGGGAGGGGAGGGAGGGAGGGGAGGGGAGGGAGGGGAGGGAGGAGAGGGGAGGGGAGGGAGGGAGGGGAGGGGAGGGAGGGAGGGGAGGGGAGGGAGGGGAGGGGAGGGGAGGGAGGGAGGGGAGGGGAGGGAGGGAGGGAGGGTAGGGGAGGGAGGAAGGGGAGGGGAGGGGAGAGGAGGGGAGGGAGGGAGGGAGGGGAGGGGAGGGAGGAGAGGGGAGGGGAGGGGAGGGGAGGGAGGGAGGGGAGGGGAGGGAGGGGAGGGGAGGGGAGGGGAGGGGAGGGAGGGGAGGGGAGGGGAGGGGAGGGGAGGGAGGAGAGGGTAGGGGAGGGAGGAAGGGGAGGGGAGGGGAGAGGAGGGGAGGGAGGGAGGGAGGGAGGGGAGGGGAGGGAGGAGAGGGGAGGGGAGGGGAGGGAGGGAGGGGAGGGGAGGGAGGGGAGGGGAGGGGAGGGGAGGGAGGGAGGGGAGGGGAGGGAGGGGAGGGGAGGGGAGGGGAGGGGAGGGAGGAGAGGGGAGGGGAGGGAGGGAGGGGAGGGGAGGGAGGGAGGGGAGGGGAGGGAGGGGAGGGGAGGGGAGGGGAGGGAGGGAGGGGAGGGGAGGGAGGGAGGGAGGGTAGGGGAGGGAGGAAGGGGAGGGGAGGGGAGGGGAGGGAGGGAGGGGAGGGGAGGGAGGGAGGGAGGGGAGGGGAGGGCAGGGGAGGGAGGGGACAAAGGAAACGGCCCAGCGTTGGGCCCAGCAGAGGGACCAGCTTGGTGCCACGCCGGGAGTATTAATGGGACGCAAGAGTCCCAGGTCAGGTGCAGGTTTCGTTTCTGCTCCGCCCTCTCCGCCGACGCCCCTCGCACCCGCGTCTCCCCCTGGGCCGCGCCTGTGCGCTCCTGCTCGGGGCAGAGCACCCCGCGTGCGATCTGCCGGGGGTCACTGTGAGGCCCCCCAGGACACGCTGGTTAAACGATCAGATAGTTACAACGAGAGACTTGCTTTGCTTGCTTTCATGTTATAATAAGTGGGAAGTATAACTAAGCAAGATGATCAAGAGAATCTGATACGTATCAGCGTGTGTGTGTGTGTGTGTGTGTGTGTGTGTGTGTGTGTGTGTGTGTGTGTGTGTACACTCTCTGGCTTTAGCTGATGTTTATTTAATGAATTTATCTATATAGAGAAGCCTCGCGGCGGTACGCAGCTTTCTTTACCCTTGCTCATAAATTCTTCGAGCCAGAAAGGAAGAGTTGATTCACTTTTAGTTTTTTTTTTTTCATGTCTTGTTTTGATATTAGTCAAGGCAGGATAATCTCCATTTCGGTTGGGTAGGAACCTCAGATTTTGCTCTCCTGTGTTTGGGGGCAGGAAGCAGCTACACTGCGGAAAAGATGGATTCTAAGATGGATTCTAAATCATAAAAATTTAAGAACCTGAAGCCAGGCGCCGGTGGCTCACGCCTGTCATCCTAGCTACTCAGGAGGCTGAGATCTGAGGATCACGGTTCAAAGCCAGCCCAGGCAGGGAAGTCCGTGAGACTCTTATCTCTAATGAACCACCAGAAAACAGGAAGTGGTGCTGAGGCTCAAGTGGTAGAGCGCTCGCCTTGAGCTGAAGAGCTGAGGGACGGCGCCCAGGCCCCGAGTTCAAGCCCCACGACCGACAACAGAAAAATATTTAAGAACCTGGACAGGTGGTGATTTCATTTGCCTTTGTGACCAATATATTTTTCGAAAACTTTGAGCCAGGGCATTCAAAATAACTGCGTTCCCTAGGAAATTCTGGAACGTCACCGCCCCGTGCAAATGCATCTTTGTACAAAGTAACCGGGGGCTGCATGTTTCTTTTTCATTTCTCAGGCTCCTTGAGAGCTGGGTGAGGACGCCACCTTCCACGCGGGTGGTGACAGATACGGACCGTCACCCCCAGAACTAGGTGGGGGGTGCCCCCCCACTTAACAGGAAAGAGATGGCTGGACGCAAGACCCCCCAGGGAAACCCAAGAGGAAAGTGCTTCTCGGGGCGGTGCTGGTGTAGGCCTTGTGCTCTACTTTGAGCCACCCCCCCGCCCCCCTGCAGCCAGCGCCCCAGCCCTCAGGATCGGGGTGTCCGGAAGTCGCTCTCTAGAACCACGGGCCCAACTCCACCTGGCCCTTTTGTGGAAAGATGCTCTGCCGCTTGCAACGCAGTGACAGGAGCAGCAAGCACCCAGGTCTCTTAAGTCCAGGTCGAGGATTTTAAGATGGAAGGTGGTGGGGTGCCACGCTGCCCACGGAAGCCAGGCCCGTGACCCGGGCAGCGTGGCTCGCGCCGCACCGCGGCCGCCTGCTCTCGGTCCACCATCGTGCGTCCCCGCGCCCCACGTTTGATACCGTCCTCAAGTCCAGTGGCCTTTAAACGACGGGGGTCACAGTCCCGGTACACTCCAGGGAGGCCCCGGGTTCTACGGGGTGAGTGGCCCCCCCCCCCCCCCCCCCCCGCGCGAGCGGTATGGGACACATCTGAGGATTTATTTCTGGATCTTAATAGTGAAGTTCGCGTACAAATCTGAGAACACGTAACTCTACAGAACATGTAAACTACTCTGTGCCTGACCCTGCAGAGACACATACAGAACATTCCGACTACTGTGTGTTTACCACCCAAGCCTGACCCGGCAGACACACATAGAACACAAGTGTTTAGCACCCTTGCCCGACCCCGCAGGGGTACAGAGGAGAATGTAAGAATTCTTCCCAGAGAAACTCAGCATTAGTCAACACTCACCGAACACCAGCTCAGTGATCCTAAGGGAAAAGTCTCAAACCAACCAACCAACAAAACCACCCCCGAACCAAAAGGCAGATTTAAAATTTCCGGCTCGCGTTCTAGCCTGCACCAAGGACCACCGCCTGATGGTTCTAGAGCATTTGACCCGGGCTCGGGGTTTTCAGACACCTGCTACCGTGAGCAAGGCCCTTCCTTCCCCCTGTCCCTCCAGAGACAGCAAGCGCCCAGGAACGCCAAAACAGCACGCTGGTAACTGAAGATGTCACTTCGGTGGTTAAAAAACTCTGACCGGTGTTTTGCCTCTGCTGTTGGCTGTGGTCATGGAAGTGGAAGCCCGGGCCTCCCACACGGGATGCATGGACTTTCTTCCTGAGTTACCTTCCCATCCACGCACTGTGGTTTTCAAGAATAATACGAGGCTAGACGGATTTGGAGTATCTGTCAATTCAACACATACTTTAAACATATGCACTTATCTAAACTTTATCTGTAAATATAGCCTCCAAAAGGCTAGTCAACTGACGAACACTGGAACACTGTGTAAGCCAGCCGTGCAAAGAGTTAGGGTATTTGTGAGTTATCACCGGTAAGATGCTCAGTGTGTATCTCTAAATACTGCCCCTTGGCTTACGAATATCTTCATGTTCCTGTCAAAACAAACCCTGAATTACTGAATAGCAACCTGACTCACCGAGATGATTGGATTTTGAAGTCTGTAATTATTTCTCCCCTTCTCTTCCCAGAGCCAATATGCCGAAAAATCTTATTATCTGCTTTTTATTTGGCAATTAAATCAGACTAGCTCTTTCCTCCCCAGAAATAATGCTTTTCTGCAAGATGGGTGTTGTTCCAATCGGACTGTGTATAAACGGAGGAAGTGTGATATGAGTTTGTGGCGATTGCTATCTGCCATCACTGGACAAGTTGTGCCCAATTATCACCAGGTGGAAGAAGTCCTTGCTGCTTCTTCTACCTACGCCGTGTTGCCAATTCGTGCATGAAGCGAGAGAATGCCGGAAAGCCCCAGTGACCGCGGAGATGGCGAAGTGTCCCGGCCAATGTGGGAAGGGTTGCTGTGTGTGCTCTAAGCATTTCCTGATGTGACCTTCCCTGGTGGAACCCACGGCCTAGCCAGAGGTGACGGTCCCGAGCCGAGGTCCTGTGACTTGTTCCCAACGTCAGACGAGTCCAAGGGCCACCCGAACGGTTCACATGGGAAACAACAGAAATACAGTCCTGCTCTAACGGGAGGATGAGAATAAACGCCACGCACGTGGAATGTCAGAAAACTACCTCCTGAGCACAGGCTCTGCGGGAAAACAACAACACTCACATCATCCGCCGCAGAGCAAGACCAGAGCTGGCTGACGTTTAAAGGCCACCATTAAGGGCGCACTCGTAATTCCAGCACCGAGTGCCCCCTTGGCTCCAGGAGCCCGGGGTTCCTAGCTCTCTAACTTATAGACATATGGATGTATGGATTGACGGTCCAGAATTAGGCCGCATTGCCTTGTTACTTTTGTGTATATTACATATACTATATGATTTGTTAATGAGGATGTATTCTTTTTGTGTGTGTGTGTATGTGAGCACTGTACGGTTTGATTAATGATCAAACTAATAACATTTAGAGACAAGTCTTATTAGGAACGTTGCATCTAAGGACTCCTGGTAGCTCATGTGTGTTACAAAGTTAACCTATAAAGAAGCATCATAGGCCCAAGTCTGGCTCAGCGATCTGTAGCAAGTTAATTAACACAACCACTTCATAAGTACAGGCTACGTAGACCATTATGACCAATGAATGAGTTTAGCAAGTACCTGAGACCACTAAAAAGAGGTGAAAAAAATTATGTGAACCCAACCCACCAAAGGAAATAACTATCTTTTCTCAGGAAGGATAATAATTCTCTGTTTTGAAAAAAATAAAGCTTACATTGATTCACAGATGTCTAAATCTGAGTCGATTTCTACAATAATACATGATGTTTCAAAAGGAGAGTTTCAAAAGAATACATTTTGTACCTGTACGGTGTACCTGTGCAAATACTGTGCCCAAGCCAGGAACAATGACTGTGTTCAGTATTTGCTGGTGTTGCTTATTAATAACAGTGGGTTCTGCTCGTGATTTTAATAGCCTCATCTTGAAGAAACATAATAAAGGCATAATTTCTAGCCCAGTGCACAGATATTCTAAGCAAGCACACTCAAAATGCATAATTTCTGTGGAACTTGTGTATCTGCAGTGCTGTGTAAATAACAAGGACCAGGTACTGGTTCACGGCTTCGCTGCCTTTAATCCAAGCTTCTTAGCAAGATAATGAGAGAGACGGCAGGAAATGTAACGTTTGCTTTGTGTGGCCTACTCAGATCTGTGCTCACACACATAAAGAAATGATTCTGTGGTCTTGCTTAAATGAATTCCACCTCCTCGGTGACCCCACACTTGGGGTTTATGTATGAGAAACTAGACCACTGCAGTCCAAGAGGAATAAAACCGCATCCTTCCCCCAAGTTAGCCCTTGCCTACGCCTAGACAGTAAAACCGCTGCTTGGTAAAGCCAGACTACTGTGACCCAATCCAGCAGCCGATTCCTGCCCAGCAACCCGTCCTTATTATCCTCCACATTGAAGGTCTTGCGGTGAAGTTAAAGACCACCTGGAACACGGAGCCTTGGAAGAGAACAGATCGTAAGGGAAAAGATGAAGTTGTAGCTATTTCTTTCTAGGTTCTTGGCAGGTGAGTAGTAGGAGAGAGAAGTCTCTAAGGTTCACTTTTGTTTTTTGTTTTTTTTTGGTCAGTCATGGGGCTTGAACTCTGGGCCTGGGCGCTGTCCCTCAGCTCTTCAGCTCAAGGCGAGCGCTCTACCACTTGAGCTACAGCGCCACTTCTGGTTTTCTAGTGGTTTATTGGAGATCAGAGTCTCACGGTCTCTCCTGCCCAGGCTGGCTTTGAACCGCAATTCTCAGATCTCAGCCTCCTGAGTAGCTGGGATGACAGGCGTGAGCCGCCGGCGCCCGGCTCTAAGGTTCACTTTTGATCCTAACAATGACTAAGAGGCCTCAGTACCAGCAGAGCTCACTGATCGCCATGGACGATGGGGACTGGGTGAGTCACGCTATCAGGCAAGGCATTTCATTTTCCTCTCACCAGCTCACCTGAGCTCCTGGCTGGACAACTGCCTTCTATGACACCTGTGATTTCTGCTCTTTCCCCGTCAAGAAGTTTCTTCGGTGCAGGGGAGAGGACACTGAGAGAAATCTCATTTTCCACTGTGTGTGTGTGTGTGTGTGTGTGTGTGCACGCACACATGTGTGCTGATACTGGGTTCAAACTCAAGGCCTCATGATCTTGTTCTGCTTTCTTGCTCAAGTCTGGTGCTCCTCTTTCAGCTCTTTACTGGAGATAAAGCGTCCGAAGGACTTTTCTGCTCCCGCTGGCTTTGAACCACTCAGATCTCAGCCTCCTGAGTAGTTAGAACTACAGGTACGAGCCACCGGCTCCTGGCTTCCGTTTTCCACTCAATATGCCCATGTTATATTTGGTCTAAGGGCCTGGCGGAATTATCTTTTGTCCAGAAAGCAACGTCTATGCTGCTGACACGTCTGAAAACAGCTCTGGGTACATTCCTGTGTCCTTAACCCTGAACTCAGAGAGCAAACTCCCAATCTGAAAATACCCAGCAGGCCTCCGGTCCCGCGGTCTGTATGAGCTCAGAGCAATTCCCCGGAATGATGCTTGAACCAGTCTGTCACTCGCTATGCTCTGGGAAAGATGGATGGAGGCCCAAATTAGCTTTGTAGAAAGCTCGACCGTTAATTTAATAATGTAAAAGGCATTAGTATTCAATGCTCTGGTACCATGCAACACAGCACCATTTCCCAAGTTACTGCAGTTCATTAGCTGAATAAAAGGAGCTCTGCTGGTATAAATTTTTTTTCTTTTTTTTAGATAAGTTCACCTTTTCTCCAGAAGCAAATGAAAAGGGCAAAGCATGACAATTTCTCATTTCATAATAGGAAATTTATTCAAGACTTTCTCCCATTTATCACCGAAGACACATTACAATTAAATGCCTTCCTCTGCAGACGCGGCCTGCAGCACCCCACCCACCTTCTGCTTTATTCCCTGGGTAGGTACAGCGTGTTTTTCTAGCTGTTTCATGTTCCCGTTTTAGTCTCTCTACTTATTAAGCAGTCTGGCACAGAACTACGTGAAGACCATCACGTGTAGCAAAATGGCTGGTGAGGAGTCATTTCCTCAGAGTCCGTAGAGGTGAGCAAAAGTCTCAGAGAAAGGCCAGCCCAAGTCATCCAAGAAACCGCTCTTTTTCTGCGGCCCAGTTACGCACATGCTGATCCACAGGGAATTATAGGAAAGCGGTCTGTTTCTAAACGATCTATCATGTCTTTGGTTATATAGATATATAGATATAGATATATAGATAGAGATAGATAGATAGATAGATAGATAGATAGATAGAGAGATAGAGAGATAGATAGATAGATAACTGCCCCGTTACATTATACTACAGAGCCTCACCTCCTACTGTTACGATATACTAACTTGAAAGTGTCCTCTCCTGTCATCCACACAGATGTGGTTGGGTTTGCTCCCGGCATTAAGAGTGAAACGTCACATCGTTTTTGTTACGTTCATGGCCACCACCGTTGTAGTCGCCCGCAGACGCCTTGAACCGAACTCGATTTCTGTCAGATACTGCACAAGCGTTTCCATTTCCCAGTCTGAGTTACACGTGTCCATTATTGTAACGATGAGAGCCGGGAGTGCTCGGCCTGCCTCTCGGCCTTTCTTTTCTTATCTCTACCCCTTTTACGCTTCTTTGCTAGTAAGTCTTGGTTGTCTCCTTACAGATGAAAGATGAAAATGGTAAGAGTCTGGCAAATTAGAAATCTGGGTTCTAGAACAGGTCTCTCCGACCTTGAAGGAAGCTAATATTTTTCTAGATTCCAATACCCTCCAAAGATCTGTAGCAATATCCCTGTTTCTGTGATTGTGTGTTAGCTAGTAAATGGCTTAACAAAGTGATCTGTGTGGTTCTTTCCGTCTCCAAATCCATGTCCAATCTCTCTAATATAAGCAGTCCTGTCTTCATTACTTCAATGAATTCCAAGAGGAGAATGGGCAGGAACAGCCACCCACTCCCATGTCCAAGAAGACGGGAGATCATTCTGCATATTAGCACTCGACGTGAGTATCTGTGTTCACTGTTGCCATGGTGACACACAGGTGAAGGCTGGTTCATCCACAGGTAATCTTCCCAGATTACTGATTAAAAGCAAGAATTTTAACCATGATCACCCTAACCCCAACTTCCTAAACGTAAGGCTAGACGTGTTAATATCGAGAGCACAACCATCTTTAAATTTCCAATTTTACAAATTTGTTTCTCTGGCAACGTTCGGTCTGAATTCCTCGGTGAGATCAGTACTACCTGATCAGCGGTTGGCAACCTTTACACCATGATAAAAGCGGCTCCTTTTATGAAAAAGCAAAACAAGATGTATAAAAGAATGGCCAATTTATGACAGACCAATAGCCAATATTATAATTAATGGGGAAAAGCTACAACCAATTCTCCTAAAATCAGGAACAAGGCAAGGATGCCCACTGTCTCCACTCCTCTTCAACATAGTCCTAGAACCCTTAGCCAGGGCAATAAGGCAAGAAAAAGACATTAAAGGGATCCGCATGGGGAAAGAAGGAGTTAAACTATCCCTTTTTGCAGATGACATGATACTATACCTTCACGATCCCAAAAACTCCATCCTCAAACTCTTAGAAATCATAAATCACTTCGGCAAAATAGCAGGATACAAAATAAACCCACAAAAATCAGTTGCCTTCCTATACACTGATAATGTACAGGAAGAGAGGGAAATAAAGGGAGCAACCCCATTCACAATAACCTCCCAAAAAATAAAATATTTAGGAATTAACCTAACCAAAGATGTAAAAGAACTATTTAATGAGAGCTATAAAAAGTTAAAGAAAGAAATTGCAGAAGACACTAGGAAATGGAAAGACCTCCTATGCTCCTGGATAGGCCGACTTAATATAGTAAAGATGGTAATACTTCCAAAACTAATATACAAATTCAATGCAATGCCTATTAAAATCCCAATGACGTACATCACCGAAATACAGAAAACAATCCAAAAATTCATATGGAACAACAAAAGACCTAGAATAGCCAAAACAATTCTAGGGAATAAAGACAATATGGGAGGGCTATCCATGCCGAACTGCAAACTCTACTACAGAGCTATAATAACAAAGACAGCATGGTACTGGCACAAAAACAGACCCGAAGACCAATGGAACAGAATAGAAGATCCAGATATAAATCCACAGGCCTACGGCCAGCTGATATTCGACAAAGGAGCCAAAGACATACAATGGAAGAAACACAGCCTCTTCAACCGCTGGTGCTGGGAAAACTGGGCGGCCACATGCAGAAAACTAAAAGTGGACCCCAGCCTATCACCATACACCAACATCAACTCAAAATGGATTAAAGACCTTAACATTAAACCTGAATCTCTGAAACTACTGCAGGACAGAGTAGGAGAGACACTTGAACTTATAGGCACAGGAAGGAACTTCCTGAACAGAGTCCCAGGGTCACAACAAGTTGGAGAGAGACTTGACAAATGGGACTACCTTAAAATAAAAAGCTTCTGCACAGCTAAAGCTAGCGCAACTAAGCTAGAAAGGCAACCAACTAATTGGGAAAAAATATTTACCAGCAATATATCAGACAAGGGGTTAACATCCTGTATATACAGGGAACTCAAGAAACTAATCCCTCCCAAACCTAACAAACCAATTACTAAATGGGCAAGGGAACTAAAGAGGGACTTCTCAAATGAAGAAATAAAAATGGCAAAGAAACACATGAGGAAATGTTCATCATCCCTGGTGGTGAAGGAAATGCAAATAAAGACAACCCTGAGATACCACCTTACCCCAGTCAGAATGTCCCACATCCACAAATCAGCCAACGACAAATGCTGGAGGGGATGTGGAGAAAGAGGAACCCTATTACACTGCTGGTGGGAATGTACACTTATACAACCACTTTGGAAAGCAGTCTGGAGGGTCCTTAGAAAGCTAAAGCTTGACCTCCCTTACGACCCAGTCATACCACTTCTAGGCATCTATCCTGAACAACAGGAACCAATATACAAGGACACGTGCACCTCCATGTTTATTGCAGCACTGTTCGCAATAGCTAGGATATGGAAACAACCTAGGTGCCCCACCACAGATGAATGGATCCAAAAATTGTGGTATCTATACACAATGGAATATTATGCAGCCATTAGAAATGACAAAATAATGGCATTTGCAGGGAAATGGATGGAGCTAGAAGGAATCATGTTGAGCGAGGTAAGCCAAGAACGAAGAGACAAACGGTACATGGTCTCCCTGATAAGTGGATGCTAAATCCAAAAGGTTAGGTGATACGACAAAACTAACAGGACTTAAGAAACAAAGAACTCCCGCTCATCTGGTTGAACCACTACTAAATATCCTCATGCTGCTGATCACAAATATGGTATATAACATGTGAACACTGTTATATATTACAGACTGTGGTAGACAATTTGCTCCAGGGAAGTTAGAATGAACTTGTGACTTTGAAATTATGTAATCATTTAATCACAATCAAAAAAAAAAAAAAAAGAACCTCGGGGAAGGGAGGGAGGGAGGGGATGGTAGGGGGAAAACAATGGAGGGGGGTAACAATGTTCAAGAGGAAGTGTACTCATAACCTCACTCATGTAACTGTAACCCTCTGTATAGTAGCTTTACAATAAAAAAAAAAAAAAAAAAAAAAAAAGAAAGCTAAAGTTTGACCTCCCTTACGACCCAGTCATACCACTTCTAGGCATCTACCCTGAACAACAGGAACCAATATACAAGGACAGGTGCACCTCCATGTTTATTGCAGCACTGTTCGCAATAGCTAGGACATGGAAACAACCCAGATGCCCCACCACAGATGAATGGATCCAAAAATTGTGGTATCTATACACAATGGGATATTATGCAGCCATTATAAATGACAAAATAATGGCATTTGCAGGGAAATGGATGGAGCTAGAAGGAATCATGTTGAGCGAGGTAAACCAAGAACCAAGAGACAAACGGTACATGGTCTCCCTGATAAGTGGATGCTAAATCCAAAAGGTTAGGTGATAGGACAAAACTAACAGGACTTAAGAAACAAAGAACTCCCAGTCATCTGGTCGAACCACTACTAAATATCCCCACGCTGCTGATCACATGTACGGTGTATAACATGTGAACACCGTTACATGTTACAGACTGTGATAGACAATTTGCTCCAGGAAAGTTAGAATGAACTTGTGACTTTAAATGAGCATCATTATTCCACAATACTGTGAAATTCCGGAAATTATGTAATCACTTAATCACAATAAAAAAAAAAGAACCTCGGGGAAGGGAGGGAGGGAGGGGATGGTAGGGGGAAAACAATGGAGGGGGTAACAATGTTCAAGAGGAAGTGTACTCATTACCTCACTCCTGTAACTGTAACCCTCTGTATAGTATCTTTACAATAAAAAAAAAAAAAGAATGGCCAAATGTGGGCCACAGAATCAGCCCAGAAAGAGCTGCGATCCTCCGCCCCCAGAATGACGAGGCCCAGGCTGCCCAGCTCACCACCGCCGGCCCTCCCGAGCACGCCTTCACGCTCGGACATTTTGTGCCACGTAAGAATACAAAAGCCTGGGTAACAATGTGGGCAGACTTGAGCTGCGCGTTCATGATTTCACGTTGACATCCATCCTATCCACGAAAATGTAGGCTAGTTAGTAATACCACGGGGGGTGGGGGGAAAGGGAAATCTTTAAAAAATATCTGGAGGGAAAAAAAATCAGCCCCATTTCAAAAGTAACCCCAAACTTAGAGATTATAAAAGTGCTATAACTTGTGTTGCCGGTTGAAGGTAAAGGATAAATTTCAGTAATATTTAAAACACGACAAAGTATTCATGTCTTTTAGATGTAAGGAGCTCAACACTGTCAACAAAAACGTTAACCTCAATTTAAACTTTAGACAAGAATCCAATAGGAAAAAAAGCATGCTCAATTGCACTACTCATATCTTTATCTCAAAAGTAATCTATAATGGAAATATAATCGCATAACATCAAGGTATTTGCTTTATATATATATATATATATATATATATATATATATATATATATATTATTTTCTCCGATTTTAAAGACAAACCAATTAACTGGATGTTGTGTTTCTTTGAATTCTGTTAGAAAAAAAAAATAGCTATTGATACCCAGTCCTCAAAAGGGGTTAATAAGGAGACCTTTTACAAAAGGGAGCAGAGCTTAGAAACAGCCATCCCTGGTGGGGACCCGGAAACCGCCAAAGCCCTTAGGGCACGGGCCAATCTGTGAGAGCTGTGGCCTCCCTTCTGGGACGCCCCGGGGGAGAGCTGAGACGGAAGGACACACTTCAGATAGCATCTCCCTCTCTGGCCTGTACCTTGAACCACGCCTCAAGAACATTGTTCCCCAGGATGGCCACTGGCATCGCCTAAGTACTCCGAGGGTCCACAAGAGAGATGTATTCCAGTAAGCTTACTACGCAGTTATTACAAAATACGATGCCATCTTTCAGTAGTAACTGAAACTAGTGATAATAAATTGACAGACACGCCAACTCTGGAAAACATCCAATGGCACGGGAAGGGGGTCGTGGGAGGCGAGGAAGCCAGGCCCCCGTCATCCCAGCTACTCAGGAGGCTGAGATCTGAGGATCTTGGTCCCCACACAGCTGGGCATGGAAGTCGCGGAGACTCTTATCTCCAGTTAACCACCAAAGAAACGCCACAATTGAAGCGTTCAAATTGGTTCAAATGCTGAAGTGTTAGCCTTGAGCAGAAAAGTTCAGGGAAGGTGCTCAGGCCCCGAGGTCAAGCCCCAGGACTATCATAAAACTAATCCACACGCAGACAGGGCTCAGCGTGTGGCCCACGCAGACGCCACGCGCTAGCAGGTGCCACGCTCAAGAGCGTGTGCTTCAACTGATTCTCGGGCAGCCGAGTCCTGGAGAGACTCTTCTGAATACCGTCTGTGGCTCAGGCCGGTCGTGGAAAGTCCATGGCAAACAGAACTGCTGGAAGCTGAAGCTGGTCCGGCCACGTGTTTGCTGGTTTCTTTGGATGAACACCGTCAAGGCAGTGAACAAAGGCGGGGAAGGTTAACATTCCAAATGCACACCGTTCTTGGAATACTGCTGGGCCTGGATAAGGAATCTCCTGACTGGGTCTAGTGGACCAGGACTCTGGCTGGCAGGACACATCCAATCCAGCCCAGGCGGGCAGCCATGCGGGCAGCTGGCCAGGCCAGCATGGCGGACAAATCACAGGACCAGACAGAGAGCTTCAAGAATGGAAGCATCAGCCACCGCCTTGGACCTCTCAGAGCCCCCAGAACAAGGAGGTACATGAAACAGCGAACGTCTCAAACAGGAGCAGCTCAATTCTCTCTTTACCTTGAGGAGAGCAAGATCTCCTGGCCTGCAGCATTAACACATTATTGCCATCACTGTGTAGCATCCAGTGAAATCCCATGTAGGTAATTACTTTTATTCTTAGAGGGCGGCTGCGTTGAACATCTCTGAGATGCTGAGAGTGTGTTTGAGGGTTATTTCACTCAACCTTGGGTCCCTCGGAGAATACGGCCAGGCTGCAGGACTCAGTGCTTTGAAGGGGAGATGCCTCTGCACCCTTTTTCCAAATCCTCCTCTGCACATTATTACTGTTTTCCCTTTTTTATTAAATTAGTTGTTTACACACACACACACACACACACACACACACACACACACACACACACGCCATTTAAAGATTAGGTGTGTAAACCAAACTCGGAAGCTGGCGAAAAGAGTTTAAAATTTCTCAAAGCGTCACACTGAAATAGTTCCTTATCGGGACTTGCTGATGATCATTTGATTCTTTCACAGAAAGTAATTTCGACGCACGACCCGTGTGTGAAAACAGAGGCTGGTCTGCAGGAAGTATTTTGCAAGAGCTTTGATTTTTTTTCCCCTTGTGTTTAATAGAAAAAGTAAATCTCAAAGCTTACCATTTTATTTCTCGGCAGGATACTAACATGTTTATTAACATATTTCAAATTTCAAATCTGTTTTTCCCCACTGGCCTCATAAATCTGAGTTTCTCTATAATCCTGCAATAAGCTTTCTCACCCTGTGAGGGACAGCGGTGATAAGTGAAATAAAAGTTTTGACCCATGCTGGGTGTGTATTATTTCTGTAACAATTTGAGAAGGTCTCATTTACCCGTAGACTGAATACATCCACGTTCAACTGTTTTATCTGGGTTTATTTCTCGACATCATAGTGAACTCTGGTGAAACTCAAAGGACACAGTCGGGTCGGCCAGCATGCGCTTCACCACTGGCAATGAAGTTCCAGACTTTGAAAAGAATAGAATCTTAATGAACATGATTTTATGTAAACATTTCTGAAATCTCAGGTTAAATTAACTGAACTTCCTTTGTAACGGACTTGCAAAGACTGGTCAAATCCCAATCACTCATGAAACCAGGCTAATATGGTGCCACCTTTTACCAAACGACGCCTGGGCATTAGGAACATGGCAGAGTCTTTACAGGAAGACAGGGCTCCAGAGTCCAGCTGTGACCCCATTTCTACCAGGAGCTCAGACACGCTTGTACTTCAGTCTGGCAATCACAACTGGGGACAGAAAACAGACAGGGCCTAGCGGGGCCCTTGCGGTCCTTACAGCTTAATCTGTGTATTGATTATGTGGGAATGCAGTGCCTTCAAAAGTTATCCGTCCTTGACACAAGCAGTGAGCAATTTTCAGCCTTGAGCTGAGCGTAGTGTTCAGAAATGTCCAGAGAATGAGAGGTAAAGAGGGCTTCTCTTTCACGGGTGATTGTCTGTGTGGTTCAGCGAGGCCTCTCTGGGGAGACTGACATCTGAACCAGAACCAGAATGGCCTCGGCGGACACTGTTCCTAACTGCGCTGTCCACAGCCAGCGATGATGCTGTCTCACGAAGGCACTGCCGGGAAAATGTCAGAGTGTGTGGATCCCCGAGGCGGGGCATGAAGCCGTCTTTCCCCAAACCACGGCTGTCACGACGTACCCAAACACGGACTCTGAAACTCCAGTACGAGATTTCTGTCTTCTTTCCGTGAATGTGGTTAACCATACGGCGGAGATACTCAGACACGTCTATTTCTAGGCAAGGAGACTTTTTGGAAATCAGAGCGATGGTGTTGGAGACGCCTGGTGTAGGCCAAGCCCGAAGACCCCACGGCTGCCCCGGTAGGGGTCCCCAGCTGCCCCCACCCCGGATACCTTTCACTGGCTTTCAGTTGCAGTTAACCCTTACTCCCTCTTCTCATGGGGAATCCTAACCAATTCTGTATATCTGGAAGACCTTTTTTTCTGTTTTGCTTCCTAGATCTCAGATGTCCTGTTGCAACTCGAATTCATCACTCTGGGTTGCCATCAACCTCAGGTTCATTTCCACTGGGCCGAAGTTTGCACCCACAACCGCGAGCGCGCCATGTCTGAGTGTCTCTGGTCTTGGCCTTGCTTTCCCCCACATCCCTGATGCGGGCCCCTCAGGACAGATGCTCGGGCCTTCTGCGCCCACCCTTCCAGACAGGAAACCGTCTCAACTATACGGGATGAAACAATGCGTCTGTGTAAAGAGTTCTAGGCTCAAAACGGTTCTCTCCCGAGGGTATCTGAAGACGTTTGCTTTGTTTTACTCTAACCTTGTGCCAACTCCATTCCTTTATTCCTAAGCTTGGGTGATAGTTTCTATACATATTATTTTTGTAATACGTCCCACACATTTTCAGTATCTCGGCCAAACCGTCTTTCGAATACAGTAATCATAACTTTTAGTTCCCGTAGTTATCTTTGTTCTTAATGGTCCTTTATCTTCTGTGTCTGTTTCTGTGTGTTCCATCTGGAGCTTCTTTGAGTGTAAACTTTGGGGCTTTATCTCTTCAGTATCATCTTTTTCTCCTTTGCCTCTGCAGTCAGATCTGTGTATTTATTTGGGTCCTTCTTTGCCACGCTGATGACTTTTTCTGAAGTATCTGGTGATCCGTGCTTATCCTTCCTAAAGCGAAGAGTAGTGGAGTCCCAAGGTTCGCCCTGTGTCCTCCGATGTAGACATGGCTTGGTGCTTTGAGTTAGGCCTCCTCAAATGTCACAAGGTGGGGGGGGTCCTCCCTGGGAGACCAGCCCCCGCGCAGGTAGCCCCAGTCCCCCAGTCCCCTCTGATCGGTGCAGAGCGCCTTCCCGCTCAGAGTCCATATCAAGATGCTGGTCAGCCAGCGTGGGAGGACCAAAGGGGTGGGTTTCCGCTGCAAGGCTCTGTGACAGAGTTTCGATTAATCACCGCTTCCAGCTTCTTCTCCCAGCAGCATCTGGTCCCAAGGCTGGAGCATCCCTGAGCTCGGCTGCCTCGTGCCCCCCCCCCCCCCCGCCTCCAGCTTCTACTCCTGCCTTTCAGATCTATTTGTTCAAACGCTCCCATTTGATTTCTCTCTTCCAGAAATTTGTTGTAATCTGTCATCTGCTAATAACCTTTCTACAGCGCGTGCTCCCCGTTGGTATGGATTTATTCCTTTTAAAGTTTTCCCCGTTATGCTGTTAATTGGATCTTCAGTGAAGGGAGATGGGCAAGTATGCTGACTGTGCCATCTGGAGTCAGAGGGATTGAGGTTCCCTTCTTACATTTGCCTCATAATATTAACGCGAGCTGAAGGATCTTTCACAAATCAGTGGTTTTGATGAACACAATCGACGTCCACGAATGGCAGATGATGTGCATTTCACCCCCACATGGACTTTACCCAGTTAAAAGTCTCAGATTCAGATTTCATTTTGCAGACGGCTTCTATCAGACAGGCCGCTGCCAGCCAATGAGCTCATTTCTGTAGAGAGTGTCTCAGCAGGCTGCGGCCACCGCTCGGCAGCCGGTGCGCGCTGGATGCTCCCGATGGACCGGGACACCTGACCTCCTCCTCCTCCGGCGTCAGCTCCGCTGAGCACTGACACACGCCGATTATGACAAGCAGAGATGCAGGCGGAGCGGAAAAACAACTCTGCCGCCATCTGTGGGGCTGCGTGGCAGATATTTAAAAGGCTGACGGATCTGTGGATGACAGTGAAAGCTAAGTGCTTTTCACGAGACACCTATCAATTCTTTCCCCCGAAGGTGGCAAATGCTTGCAGAAACGGTGGAAGGCTGAGTAATAGAAGAATGATTCCCATCAAGACCAAACAGAAACAGTACGCTAGTGGTGGCACATTTGGTCCTCACCCGGAGGCAGGAGGTGGAAACTGACGGAGCTAATTTCGCCCTTTCGCTCCGTGAACTTGGGACGTACCGTGTTCAAGGCAGCTGTTCAAGCACACGCCTGTCGTCTGGGCTACTAGGGAGGCAGAGGCAGGAAGACCGCAAGTTCAAACACAGCACGGGGAAAGTTAACAAGACCCCGTCTGGACACAAATGCAAAGGGCCGAGGGCCTGGGTCTAGGGGATGTCCACCGAGCACACACACAAGCGTGTCACAGCCACCTGCAACTTCCTGCTCTCCCGCGCCTGATCCTGAGCAAGGGAAAGGTGCGACCGTTTGACCAAACGAGCCTCTGACTGGCTGCCCAACTTCTTCACCCCACAGACCGGGCGGCTATGGAGCTCAGGTTTAAAGAATTAGGATTTCCCTGGGAACATCCTTATCTGCCTGCGAAGCCAGCCATCCAATTCCTCTGCCTCTCCCCTGGCTGACTCTCCACAGCACACCCAGTCACTCTTAGAAATGTCTGATCACAATAAGCCCTTTAACAGTGTACAGTCACCTCACTCATGTTCAATAATTAATTTTCAGTTCAGTAGCGCCGGGTATGAAACAGAGAAATGACATGAGCATGCGATCATTTTGTTTTTCCTAGAATGCCAAATGTATATTCTTCTAACCCTCGCTGATACAGAACTAATTAAAAAACATCACTCTGTGGATCGTCTGAAATACCTGTTTTATCAGTGGAATTTCAAGGTAGGGCATTTCAAACCCACATCGACAATCAGATTAAATCAGCATCAGTAAAAAGTGATTCTCCTCCTCCTCTTCCAAAAACACTCCATACATTTTTTTAAAAAGTTGTGGATAAAACAATCAAATCAGAAATACTACGCGTAGGCCATAGTTTAAAAGAGAGGCCGGAGTCTCATTCTTACGTGGTAAAAGTTACTTCTCAGTGGAGAAACAAAGGTCAGCAAATTTAATTATATTGCCGGGCAAAGTAACTCATGATCTACAATGCTTCATGTGGTGAACAAGCCAAGTTCAGAACAATACCAAGATGCAAGGGAAGAAAAATATAACAGCTCTGAGATCTCTAGGACCTGGAAGACAGGCTTGCTCTCCAAGGTCAGAGGTCAGAGGCACAGAATGGATGAACCACAAAAAGGAACTATTTTAAGCAGCCTTGAGGATGTTTAAAAATGTATCGATATTTTTCTATGAAGCCATCAGTTTTCAGGAAGCCACAGAAACGCTAACCGGGGAAGCGTCTTCATTAACTGAGAGCCGCAAAACAAAGGCCAGAAAACTGGAAAGGAGCATGTGCGAGTTGGAAAATAAAAAATACTTTTCACAGGTAATCAATTTCCAAATAGCACAAATAAATAGTCTTTGGAACGGTATTCCACAGAGAAAAATTGTACCCTGGGCGAGGAATGATTGAGAAGCGGCACCGAGTGCTGTATTGGTTTTATGTCAAGCTTTGAACAGTGGCAAGTAATGAACTCCATCCTGGATGGAAAGAGGCCGCTTGTGTTCGAGGGCCGGATACTTACTGTCCTAATCAATTAAGTCATTTTCCACATTGCCTTCTCTTCACGATGATGAGCTGAGGGCTGGGGAAAAGTTCAGAGTGATGTTTTTCCGTGGTCCAGATTACAAGACGGCGGAGTTTAGTAATTAAGTCCAAATTTGCCAGCGATATCAAATTTTCAGTAACCTTAGTCTTGACTGTCAACTCAAAAGATAATTCTGTTTCCTTGTGAGTTTTCACAGCTCCGTAGCGCATGACCTCAATCTAGAGCGAGTCTTCGCGGTTGGAATGAGCCACGCACATGTCTGTGTCTCCACTGAGACTGGAGAGCCATCGCTTTTATGTGAAAATACCTTTGCGGAACCCCCCGGAGATGCAGTTATTAACGAAGCTACCCTTCACTCGATGCTCATCTGCACTGGAAAGTTCAAGAACCTGAGCGCAATCTCAGCGGTTACACCAAGTGTGATGTTGCCTGTTGAAGTGTCAGCCAGGCTTATGCTTGTCTGGGAAACTCGCGCTGGTGCGCACACACGTTTTGATGAACTGTGCTGTCTGGGAAACTCCGAGGTTTTGGAGGCTAAATCTTGACGCTGGCCTCACCCAGCCCAGGCCGGCTGGCCTCCCCCTCCCTGGCCTCCCAAACACCTTGTGTCCATCCCCCAAAGCAGCACCCTGTCACTACCTGCAGAGTGCCACACGGGCGGGTGGAGAGACAGCGGGACTCAGTGTCTGGGTCACCTCCCCCCCCCCCCCCCAGCACAAGGAGGGGTCGCCATTTTATTCCCACCATCTTTTCAGAGCAAATCTGTCGAGCGGTTGAAATGTCCACTTATTTCAGAACTTAAGTCAAAAGAAGGCTGGGGGTGGAGCTCGAGATTATAACCTTCACGGCTTGGGAGGTGGAGTCAGGAAAGCTGTGGTTCAAAGCCAAACTGGGGGGGCGGGAAATCGTGAAACTCCATTCTGAGCCAGGGCTTTACCTGCGTGCTGTCCAGTCTCTTAGGCAGAGCTGAGCGGTCACAAAGGAAAGACCCGGAACAGAAGTTCCATTTGGGCTCAAACACCCCAACTCTACATTTCTGGACGCGTAGGCGGACATTTATTGGGCTAACCATTCTATACCTTTTCGGGAATTACTGAGGTTCACTGTCAACAACCTCTGGAGTTAATACCCAAGCATTCGATCAAAACAGAAGCACAAATTACTGAAACGCTACAAATTACCAAGCCAAGAGATGCCATTTGCATGCTTTCCTTTGTTAACCAATGTCCTCACTTGAAAATTAAGAGCTTTTCTAAGCATGTGAGCACGGATGTGTGTGCACCCATTCTAGAGTGAGAACTGGTGTTGAACCACACTTCTTCACGTGTGACTGGCCATGGGTCCACTTCCGGCCTTTTGCTGGGTCACTGGAGATAAGCCTCTCAGATTTGTCCGCCCAGCCTGGCTCTGAACCTTGATCCTCAGATTTCAGCCTCCTGAGTAGGTGAAGTCCTAGGCATGAGCCACTGGCTCGTGGCTTCTGACTATTGATTTGGACTTAAATTTTATTAGCAGATGACATTTGGCAACGACTCCTAATTGAAACTGTAACATACTAAAAATCCAGGCTAGTATTCTGTTTCCATTTCAGAAAGGAACTGTGAGATTCATGACCAAGCAGAATTTTCTCTTTTGTCCCTTATAAAACATATGCCTCAGTTTATTAAACATGATTTAGGGCTATGTAGCTATTACAATTTTACATCACTTGATCGCTATCAGTAATGAAATGTACTACCATTTAAACCACAAGACACCCATTAATCTCTAAGACAATGATCACCGGCATTTAATAAAATACATCACATGAAAATCACAGCTTAACTCTCCTTCTAACTGTCCACATCTGTCCTCCCATACATATGCTTTTATAAAATAAACAAGAGCATTCCTACACTTCGCGTCTCTGGCTTGTCCAGCAAGATGGGTCCTGCGACTGCTCTTCTGCTGTTGTAAGCCGTGATCTGGTAATTTAATAGAAAAGATTTAGGCAATTTTGGTTCCGTCTTCCCTTCACGCAGCTCCTAATGATACTGTGCTTTGTTCCAGAGCAGGCTGCAGGTGCCATTGTGCACAGCCTTTCTATCCTACATTTTGAGTCAAATGTTCAAGGCTAAACTAATGTTTCCCTTGAAATTGGCCTTACTCCTAGACTTGCCCTGTTTCTTTGAGAGCATTTCTCTTGCGGCAGTCTGGCCTTGGCTCCCGCAAGCATGGCTGAGCTGCCTCTCCGCGGCTGCAGTCAATCGCTCTAATTCTTAGGTTGTCCTTTAAATCCATTTTCTTTTTCTGTATGATAGATATACAGGGAGGTGTGCTTACACATTCTTACTTCCAATTTCCAATGTGTCCGTCCACGTCTTTAATTCACTCGTTGGACTGTTCCGCTCGAGTCCTAACGAGTTTCTATGCTGCCGGCTTTCTGCCTTCTGATCCGAGCCACCGACATCTTTTAATGTAAAACTCACATCACTTCTCTTCGATTTCCCAAACCCCTCATTGCTTAAAACAAAACAACCACGGTTGCTTCCGCGTGGTGACTTCATGGATGTGCATCAAGTGTAACCTTCCTGACACTCACTGATAATTGCTCAAAGGGTTCTTCACACCACAGAGTGCAATTCCGTACACACTACGCTTTGGCCAGTGAGGTCCTGTACACACACATGTACGCGCCTGTGTGTGTGTGTGTGTGTAGGACAGGGCGTGTCTGGGGTGAAGGATCTACACGCACCCTTTGTCTGTGAGGGCCTGGCTTGCTTAGTTCAGGATTTTTTTTTTTCAAATCTGCCTGTTTTCTCTGCCAATAAGATGATTCCATTCTTCCAGACGGGTAAATAAAACTCTGTTGCACATCCACAACGTATTCTTGATCCATTCGGCGGCGGCGGCAGGACATTCTGGCTGTGTCCACGCTTGGCTCCTGTGAAGGTCGCGGTGGTCAGCGCGGAGCGTGGGGACCTTCGCTGCCCTGTTCTACCTGGTAGACAAGTCCACACTTCCTGAGCTGGTACCTGAAACTCTGCAGGACCTAACCCCAGACCCGGCCTTTCCTCCTTCAAGATGTTGGTTATAAGGTTATTCTTTAATGGTGACCTGACTTTTCCTCTTTTCTGTCTGTCTTTTGCTATTCTGTACGCTGGTGGTTTTTTGTTTTTTTTTTTTGGTTGTTTTCTTTTGTTACAAACTATTCACGTTGCGGCATGGATTCTGCTTTCACGCCTTCTAGAAGTTGCTCTTCCTCACGCTTAAGGAGTTTGTGTTTGAATTCCACGTGATGTACGGGCGCTTTCTTCCCTGTCTCTCCTGTTACAGGCCCCAGAGCTTCTGCCACCACCAGGCTTTTCTTGCGTCTAGCAGAGCCTTGTGCAGAGGCCACGTTAATACCTATAACGTATTAACACGGACATCTGTATATGTTCAGCTTCAGGGAGACGCGGCCCCTCTGTGCTGTGTTACAATGGTCTTTCTCAGAGTGTGCACCCTACCCCCTACCCCCCCCCCGTCACCCCCTCCTCCTCCCAAAGCCTGGTCTTCAAAAACAAAGGTGCTGGCTTCTGAGGAGAGGAAGGTGGGGAGCTGGCTGTGGGTGAAGTGCAGCCCCAGGCTCCGCCCTCGTTTCTGGCACTTCCTCCCCGCACTGCCCGCCCGCCAGCCCCTCCGAGGAGGTGGACGCTCAGCCCGGTCGGTGGTGTGATGCTGGGCTTCCCGCACACGGCTCCCCAGGGCTCTCTGAAGGCAGACGTAACGCCCCCGTGGTCAGGACGTCGATGGCCGCTGCTGGATACGAGCCACGAAGAGGGGCGTACGGCCCAGAAAGACGGTGGCAAATGTCCCAAGCCACCGTGGGAAGCCGCCCCTCTGCCCGTCGGCGGGGGCCCGTGGACGATGCGTCCTGTCCAGACCAAAGTGATCTGGGCAACGTTTACACTTAAACTGTCGCAAGGTCCGTTCTGAGACAGAGAAGCTAAGACAGCGCTGTTTACACAGGCACTGGGATGCATCCTTATTCTGTGTGCTGGTGCTCATCGTCGGTGTGCTCATGTGCACAGTTATACAGCCATCCAACGCAACATTCACAGGCTTACATATCATCTCAGTTTAACTTCCGGGTAACCACAGCACGGATTTGCGTGTGTCGTGCAGCTACGTGAACTTGGACACGCGTGGACTCATTCCGAGAGTCTCTCTTTGGGGAGTTCAGCACACTCAAAGGCCCCCAGTCAGAACTGTGTTGCACCCAGCACGCTCACTGAGGGACTGCATTCGCCTGCTGCAGGTTTCTGGACTGAATTTTTCTTTTTTATAAAACACGCTCCGTGACACTTTGCTGTGGCAGAGCTTTAGCTGGGGGTGGAGCTGCGGGCCGGCAGCCCCCGCTGTGCGGGAGGAGAGGCCTGAGGATGTGGGCCGGGCACGGGGGCTCACGCCTGTCATCCCAGCTACGCAGGAGGCTGAGATCTGAGGATCGCGGTTCAAAGCCAGCCCGGGCAGGAAGGTCCACGAGACTCTGATCTCCAATGAACCACCAGAAAACTGGAAGCGGCGCTGTGGCTCAAGTGGTAGAGCGCTCGCCTTGAGCTGAAGAGCTGAGGGACGGCGCCCAGGCCCAGAGTTCAAGCCCACGACCAACAACAACAACAACAAGAAGTTAGCAGGAACCTGTGTCGAAATCAAAACGCAGTCAGCCTGGGCAGGAAGGAAAGAAAGCCCAGGAGACCTTATCCCCAGCTAACCCCAAGCAGAGGCGGAGCTGTGGTCAAGTGACAGAGCAGCAGCCGAGAGCGAAAAACACGCAGGCCCCGAGACCAAGTCCCAAGACAGTGCACACCCACGGCCACGCACGCTCACACACACACCCCACAGCCACGGCCACGCACGCTCACACACACACCCCACACCCACGGCCACACACACTCACACACACCCCACACCCACGGCCACGCACGCTCACACACACACCACAGCCACGGCCACGCACGCTCACACACACACCCCACAGCCACGGCCACGCACGCTCACACACACACCCCACACCCACGGCCACGCACGCTCACACACACACCCCACAGCCACGGCCACGCACGCTCACACACACACCCCACAGCCACGGCCACGCACGCTCACACACACACCCCACACCCACGGCCACGCACGCTCACACACACACCCCACAGCCACGGCCACGCACGCTCACACACACACCCCACACCCACGGCCACGCACGCTCACACACACACCCCACAGCCACGGCCACGCACACTCACACACACCCCACAGCCACGGCCACGCACGCTCACACACACACCCCACAGCCACGGCCACGCACGCTCACACACACACCCCACACCCACGGCCACGCACACTCACACACACACCCCACAGCCACGGCCACGCACACTCACACACACACCCCACAGCCACGGCCACGCACGCTCACACACACACCCCACAGCCACGGCCACGCACGCTCACACACACCCCACACCCACAGCCACGCACGCTCACACACACACCCCACAGCCACGGCCACGCACGCTCACACACACACCCCACACCCACGGCCACGCACGCTCACACACACACCCCACACCCACGGCCACGCACGCTCACACACACACCCCACAGCCACGGCCACGCACGCTCACACACACACCCCACACCCACGGCCACGCACGCTCACACACACCCCAGTCATGCACGCTCACACACACACCCCACAGCCACAGCCACGCATGCTCACACACACACACACCACACCCACGGCCACGCACGCTCACACACACCCCACACCCACGGCCACGCACGCTCACACACACACCCCACAGCCACGGCCACACACGCTCACACACAAACCCTACACCCACACACGCTCACACACATCCCACACCCATCACGCTCACACACCACACCCACGCACACTCACACACACCCCACACCCATCACGCTCACACACCACACCCATCACGCTCACACACCCCACACCCACCCACGCTCACACACCCCATACCCATCACGCTCACACACCACACCCACGCACGCTCACACACACCCCACACCCACGCACGCTCACACACACCCCACACCCATCACACTCACACACCACATCCACGCACGCTCACACACACACCACCACACCAAACACACACACACCACAGCCACACACGCTCACACACACACCACCACACCAAACACACCCACCCACAGCCACACACGCTCACACCCACCCCAGTCACGGCCACGCACACTCACATACACACCCCATACCCATGGCCATGCACACTCACACACAAACCCCACAGCCACACACGCTCACACACCATGGCCACGCACGCTCACACACACCCCACAGCCACACACGCTCACACACCATGGCCATGCACGCTCACACACACACCATAGCCATGCACTCACACACCACAGCCACACACGCTCACACACCATGGCCACGCATGCTCACACACACACCCCACAGCTACGCACACTCACACACCCCCCCACAGCCACGCACGCTCACACACACACCCCACAGCCACGCACTCACACACACCCCACAGCCACGCACGCTCACACACACACCCCACAGCCACGCACGCTCACACACACCCCACAGTCACGCACGCTCACACACCCCACAGCCATGCACTCACACACTCCACAGCCACACACGCTCACATACACACTCCACAGCCACACACGCTCACATACACACTCCACAGCCACGCACGCTCACATACACACTCCACAGCCACGCACGCTCACATACACACCCCACAGCCACGCACGCTCACACACACCCCACAGCCATGCACGCTCACACACACACCCCACAGCCACGCACGCTCACACACACCCCACAGCCATGCACTCACACACTCCACAGCCACACACGCTCACATACACACCCCACAGCCACGCACGCTCACACACACCCCACAGCCACGCACGCACACACCCCACAGCCATGTACGCTCACACACACCCCACAGCCACGCACGCTCACACACACCCCACAGCCACGCACGCTCACACACACCCCACAGCCATGCACGCTCACACACACCCCACAGCCATGCATGCTCACACACACCCCACAGCCATGCACGCTCACACACACACCACAGCCACACACGCTCACACCCCACACCCACGCACTCACACACACTCCCCACAGCCACACACGCTCACACACACACCACAGCCACACAAGCTCACACACACCCCACAGCCACACACGCTCACACACACCCCACAGCCATGCACTCACACACTCCACAGCCATGCACGCTCACACACACCCCATAGCCATGCACACTCACACACACCCCACAGCCACACACACTCACACACACCCCATAGCCATGCATGCTCACATACACACCCCACAGCCACACATGCTCACACACACCCCACACCCACACACGCTCACACACACACCCCACAGCCATGGCCACACACGCTCACACACACTCCCACAGCCACACACACACCCCACAGCCACACACCCCACACCCACACACCCCACAGCCACGCACCCCACAGCCACGCACCCCACAGCCACGCACGCTCACACACACCCCACAGCCATGGCCACACACGCTCACACACCCTCCACACCCACACACCCCACACCCACACACCCCACAGCCACGCACGCTCACACAAGTTGCAGCCTGCCCTGCCCCGTGGCAATAATGGCATAAGCTCTCTTTCCCACCGTTCTAGAAACCATCTCCACCGCGAGCCCCCATCTCAGCTTTACACCCACACTCGGTTCTCTCCTCGCCCTCTGAAGGAACACGGATCGATTTCCCAGGTTGGCCACAGCGATGTCTTCAAAGCATCAAATTTATCTCTAAAAACAAACGGAAGCCTGCTCCTCCCAGGAAGGAGCTGCCTGCTTAGTTACTTATTTATTTGCAGTTCTTGTTCAACTCTTCTGTTTCATTCTTTCTTTCTTTTTTTTTTTTGGGTCTGGTCGTGGGGCCTGAACTCTGGGCCTAGGCACTGTCCCTCAGCTCTTCAGCTCAAGGCGAGCGCTCTACCACTTGAGCCACAGCGCCACTTCCGGCTTTTTTCTTTTTGCTTATGTGGTGCTGAAGAATCGAACCCAGGGCCTCAGGCATGCAAGGCAAGCGCTCTACCACTGAGCCACCTTCCCAGCCCCTGTTTTAGTCTTTCTTTTGAAAAGCTGCCCTGTGCCTTCACGCCGCCTTGGTTTGGGCTGTGGCATCGCAGGAGCCTCGCAGGAGCAAGGCCCTGGGTTGCATCCCCAGCACTACAGGCAAACAAACGGGCGCGGGGCAGGAGAGCCCGCCCCACAGGAGCACTGGCTCCTCCTCCAGCCAGAGACCGTGAAGACAACAGAGACACCGTCACCAGCAATGATGAAAACATCCGTCTGGAGCTCAGTGAACAAGTCGCCGCTATCACTACCTCCAAGCCTGGAGACAGGTGCGTGCCTGTTTGTCCAGGAATCGATCGGCAGCATTGGTCTAACCCTTCCCAAACGGAAGGGGGAGAGGAGGCTGGAATTCACCACAATAAAGCGGCACGAGCAGAAAACCTGTGGAGGCCAAGGGGGTTTGTGTCACTTTCTTCGAGCTGGGCAGAGATGATTCCTTCTAGCAGGAAATGCTGGCACGTACGTAAAAAATAAACCATCGGTACAACCAGATTCCCCAACATGTGGCTGACTTACAAGACTCCCTCTGACCTACATTTTAAGTTATTAGGTATAAAATAACTAGTCTACCTTTTTGAAATTACCATGGCTTAAAATAGCACTAACCGTATCATCCTAAAGTGTTATTTTCTGACTCAGTTACAGTTAGCAATTTATGAGATATGATTACTACTAAACAATCTTTCATTTGCATGACATATTTACTGTGAAAATGAATTATTGCTCAAATAAGTTGTATGCTTTATAAGATAGCATTTTTATATATTTTATTATATATTTATATTGCATAATTGATTGCCTGGTAATGAAAATTGAGATCAATGTCCAATCTTCATGGACTATACATAAAACTGCGTGTTGTGCTTTACTAAACCCGTCGGCTATTAAATCTTAACCATTTTTACGTTTGTCTCAAAAGTAGCAATGAAGGAAATAAGGCCTAGAATTCTCCATCCTCTGGGTGACATTTTAAGAATCTCAAAATCATGCAAAATTGGAATACTTCACTACAACTTCCAAGACAACTTTGAAAATAGGAAGTACTTATTTGCAAAAGTCGCACTGATGTTGTCTGGCAAGGTTGGATGATGATCAGGGCCCTGTAAGCTTCGGACGTGTTTCCTTGAGAACAGCTCATTGCTTGGTCCAGGAACCAAGCAACTGTATTCCTCAAATGTATGCTAAACCAGGGAAACTGAGTCGTCATAAACATCCACGCTGTGTGGCTTACGGTTCGTACGTATTGCTTTTCCTCGGCCAGGAGCTCTGGCTGTGATTCATGGTGACAATGTAACACACCACGTGTCTTCCTCCTCCAGACCCCGCACGGTCTAGGGTCTGACTGCAGAGGTTATGAATGCTCATTTCTAGCGCGGACAAGGAAACATACATTAACTTCAGCCGGTGAGGCAGAGTCCCCGCCCGGCTAACAGCTCCGGAGAGTTCTGCCCAACCGCTCGCCCTGGGCTCCCGCTTAGGAGGCTGCAGGCAGGAGGAGAGAAACATTTTGAAAATATTTGCCTTGCGAATATTACTTACCATATGGGTTTGACTCGGAAGGTTGGGAATGCCCATGTGTATGTTCAGTTTTGTAGGTCTAACTTTACTGAACTGAGTGAAGGGTAAGTTTGGGATATTTCGAATGCTTACGCTCAAGGAACGCTTGCTTTATGTTCTTTAAATTTCTGCGTAATCCAGGAGATGTTTGCTGCAGACAGTATTACCTCAGATTGTTCTAGCTGCAGAACTGGAATTTGGGGTTTGCCTTTCTTTAC
Source organism: Dipodomys spectabilis (assembly GCF_019054845.1). Classification (NCBI taxonomy): domain Eukaryota; kingdom Metazoa; phylum Chordata; class Mammalia; order Rodentia; family Heteromyidae; genus Dipodomys; species Dipodomys spectabilis. The sequence continues at coordinate 969,791 of NW_024871391.1, read as the reverse complement.
TCAGAGATGATAGATAGACAGACAGACAGACAGACAGATAGATAGGCAGGCAGGCAGACAGATAGGCAGGCAGGCAGGCAGGCAGCCCAGGGACAGCACCCAGGCATGGAGTTCGAGCCCTACAACCAATATACACATGCACACACGCACACACACACACACACACACACACACACACACACACACACACACAATCCTGCCTCTGACGACCTCATTCACTACCTCCCAAGTGCACAGCTGCCTGGCCACACTTCACCCCCACGGACCCCGCTCTGAAGAGCGTTCAGAACTCATTCATGATTGCTTGCACAGGCCAACTCTGCGATGTGTTTTCTGTGCTTTTTTTTTTCTGAAATACACAGCTCGGGGCTGGGAAGGAGGCTCAGTGGTAGAGTGCTTGCCTTGCATGCCTGAGGCCCTGGGTTTGATTCCTCAGCACCCCATAAGCAGAAAAAGCCAGAAGTGTCGCTGAGGCCCAGAGTTCAGGCCCACGGCTGATGAAGAAAACAAAATTGTGTCGAAATACACAGCGCAGAGTATTTCCAAAATCGTATCAGACAGGCTTTTTGCTTGTCTGCTTGATTTTGCCAAAGCAGTAAGTCTGTAGAGAGAGCTTTTCCCCCTCTCTGACTCTGAAACTGTGCCCGGGGGACACAGTAAGGTAGGTGCCCCCCCACGCCCCCAGCTCCAAAACGCATTGCTGTGGCCCACACATGAAGTGCTTTCTGGGTATTAAAAAAAAATTGCAAGCATCGATCATAATCTGAATTTTCCTATTAAACGTGTGCACAGGTGCCAAACTATGACTTCACCCGATGTAAAATAGCTAATGGTATTGGAAAATTACAGCGCACGCTCTAAATTCTGCTTGAAATGTAACGTGTTTATGTTAAATGAAATGCCAGGAGAGGGTGAACCTTCGCTGTGGCCAGCCCTAGAATCATATTCTAAGGGCGATTGTAAACGCAACGGCGTGGTCTTTGTGCTGTTCACAGTCCGTATGCGGTGGGAAAACATGTGCGGGACCGTTCAGCTCTAAGCCAACACCCCTGCCCTCTGATGAGACCTTGCTCCCCAGCGGTCACAGACAGCCCAAGCACAGAGAATCCAACGCTGCGGGCTCCAGAAAAGTGGCTCGTCTCCCTCCAATGTGAGGGAGCAAAGACTTTCCGTGTAAATCATAAACCCCCACAGGGTGCGCTGGAATCCCACAGGGATTTGGTGTCCTGGGGATAATCGCCGGGAGACGTGTGTGTTCCAGACCTGAACACAAAGGGTCACCGTAAAAACCCGCTTTGGAAAATGAGCACGTTCTCAGTTAACCTGCTGTCTGCTGAGACTTTTACACTTCCACGTAGGGGCTGGAAATAGGTTCTTTTTGGAGGGTAATGAATTGGCGTCAGAGGATCTCACGAAGCAGCTGCACAGGAAAGATGCCATGTGCACGGATCTGCATACTGAGAAGGAATGCCGTGGCGAGACACCGTGGCTCCCCGCGGAGCGGAAGCAAGTCCTCCCTGAGTCCCGGCGCGCGCTCCTCCCGGGGAGCTGTGTCTGTCACTTTCTGTGCAGTTACTGACGCTGGACTCCGGTGCTGGACAGGAGCTCCCAGGAACACCCTGACGGCAGCCTCCATCTCTCCGTTCCCAGCCCGGGCCCACGGCGGCGGGGCTGTGCCCACGGCTGGTTTGACACGCGGGAATGCGGGCCCCATCTTCCCATCGCCTGCTCCTCCGGGCCTGTCCGCGCTCATCTGCGCGCTCAGGACCCCGGACAACTGACCACTTCACCCAGAAGTCTGTTTATCACGCTTGGAACGTAGCACCAGGAGGGCCTGGGCTGGCTGAGCCCTGGACATTCACACTCCTGGTGGCGGCCTGGATGAAAGTTACTTGAAAAGTTCATGGACCAGTGAAAGGACCCCCACCCCCGTCCCCCTAAACCAGACACCCGAGGGGGACGTGCTGTGATCTGAGGGCTCTCGGGAGCCAGGGCTCGCGCTGCCCTGCTGGCTGGCGGGGTAGACGCGGGAGCCACGGCCCAGCCTGCTACCCGTGGGGTTGCGATACAGGAGGGAGGCGGCGTGCAGACGGCTGCTGGAGGCCTGCTGTCCACCTCCACGTGAACGTGAACCTGCGTCCGTCCCTAAGGCTCGCCAAGCCCTGTCCTTTCCCAGCGATTCCCACCGTGTGTGCACACCGGCGGCCCGCGGCCGTGTTCCGGCTCCCCGCGTCCCTCCTCTGCAGTTTCTCCTGCCCCTGCCCAGTGACGGGGTCCAACGCCACCTCCGCCGCTCCCCAGGCTCCGGCACGGCCCCCTCTCCCCAACGCCCACAGTCCCTCCTACCACGGGGATCCTGGGGATACAAGCATCCGAGCTGTATCACAAGTCCAGACTCACCCAGTCCACCACAAGACTGTTAGGAGACACCCGGAAACCTTTAAGAAAAGGATTCAGACAAGACTCAAGTAGGAATTGATGCGACTTTTGTCTGGTTTTTTGTTTTTTCTTGGTCGGTCATGGGGCCTGAACTCTGGGCCTGGGCGCTGGCCCTCAGCTCTTCAGCTCAAGGCGGGCAGGGCGCTCTACCACTTGAGCCACGGCGCCACTTCCGGTTTTCTGGTGGTTCACCGGAGATGGACCTGAGGATATAACCCCACCGCCCCCTTTGCCCTCGGCCGAGGCAGGTCCTGAACCCATCTGGCCAAACCCCCCTTTTTCCTAGGGTCCCCTGGGCATGCGGACATCACCTTCTCTCCTGGGGCTTTGGAGTGGATCTCCACGCAGGACCAGGCTGAGACTCTTCTGATGCATGACTTTCCTCCCTCCCTCTCTTCTGTCTACTCAGCTCTGAGAGAAACGGCTCAGGTGTCACTTCCACAGGGAGCTGTCCCTGACCTGAACATGATTCCAAGTTCTCTTGCCGCTTTCCCAGTGACCCTTGTCACCTCTCCTGGCAGAACACTTCCCTCCTGCTTCATTGAATGTCTGCTCATCTCTGGGTTGTAAGAAGCATGACATAGTACACCTTGTGCCTGACGTGCACACCCAACAGCCACTGAGCCATGGTGATTAATTGTTTCTTGAAGCTTTAAGATGTACCATGTGCTAAGTGCTTTGCTTGCTTTATCCTGAGAGTTGTGGAAATTGAGGGGCAAAAAAAATAAAAACAACAACACAAAATCTATAAAAGACTATCAGGTAGTGAAGAGTTATTGATCCTGAAACCAAACAGCTCAGGTCCCAGATCTACCAGCGGCTGCCTGACAGGGCATGGGCACACGTCAGGCTTGTCGGGAAGGATGCAGGATGCATAAATCAGCTGCTACGACCATCGTACAGCAGCCTCCATGCCACCCGCGTCTCGGCAAGCATTTCTGATATTCCCAGAACGGAGGGCGGTAATAAACAGAATCAGCAGGGGATTCCTCTAAAGGTGGAGCTCAAATCCTTCCGGTTCGTTCATTGAGATATCCTCCCCGGTCCCCGGCCCCTGAGGTGGCGTGTACCTGAGGATGAAGTGTGTCAGGTGGCGCCGTGAGTGTTCACCACGCGTGTGACACACAGCGTGTGTCCCCTGTCCCGGGAAGCCCAGATCTCCTCAAGGAACCGAGCAGCTGGAGCCGGCTACACTAAGAAAGCAACGCTCACCGGTGCGAAGGTGAGAAGAAATGTCATTTATTATGTTCACAGCCCCCCCCCCCCCCCCCCCCCGCTACCACGTCGGCATTTTATTAGAATCTTTTCAATAACAAATGCCTAATTTTGCTGGAAATTTTTTGCTCTTGGAATGAAACCTTCATACGTAACCCTGTGGCTTCGTCTAATAAACTTGGTTGTAAAAAGCAGCTAGCGCCGCGCTATTTTCTCGGCGTAAACTAACAGACCGCTTACGAATGTAGGCCATCCCGTCTCCAGTTGTGAAAATAGAATAGTGGAGTTTGGCATGTCCTTCCATACGCCCGGAGATTACACACCGGTTCTGAAATACCAGTAAGTAGAAAACAGCCCTTCTCTGGCCCCCAAAGGAGTTTATCATCAGTTCCGTAAGGGTCATGCTGTTGAACAAGCAAAACCGCTTCTTAGGGCTTTTAGAGACGGGCTTCAATTCCGCTCTGCGTTCAGTGTATTCTTCTGTCCCTGGTGGAGAGTGTCTACCGGTGGCGTGCAGCCTGCTCTGGCCAGACTGGGTAGAGAGCGCTACACGATCAAAGTGGGAAGGAGGGGTAGGTTCCCATCGAACAGTGTAAGCCCAGATTAGTTCCTGCCTATTGATTAATTGATTAATCGTGAAGGTGACTAAGTCCAAGATACACAGTAAGTCTGGCGACGAGCTGTAAGGGCAAACTCAGCAGTGAATAGTCCGGGCTCTCTAACTGTATATGACAGTTGTGAGGACCTACGTGAAGCGAGAGGGAAAACGGCCACAGTGAATCTGTAGTTCTATTTCTCTTTGCCGCCTCATCCCCCGGAATGGAGTGTGCACACCTACCCCGGAAGGCAGGGGAGATGTGGACATCTTGAGATCTGCCCGTGCCCGTGGTACACCTGGCTCCACATCCCGCAAGGCACCACATCCTTGGTCTCCAATAGATCGAAATCACACTGAAGACTTACTTGGACTTGCATTAAGATTCGGTATTAGACCATGCTTTGCAGTGTGTGAAGTGAGAAGAATGTATATATGCACTTAAAGGTCATTTTTAAAGCCTGCATGGTGAGAATCATGTTTTCAGCCAACACATCATTCAGTACATTTGGGGAAAAGAATACTATAGATTTTTCAAGAACCTAAGGAAAACAACCCAGAAGGGATATAACCAAACAAAAAGACAGATGTAAAACATATACAACAGAAACTACCCAACAAACTAAACTAGAAAAGTTAGGGTATAGTAGTAGGCAGTGAGCCTTTATACAAGAACACGAACACACACACACACACACACACAAAGAAAGAGTATAAATATATATATATATATATACACATATATATACATATATATATATATATAGTGTGTGTGTGTGTATTTGCTATACAATATATGTAACACATGGTATGTATTTATATTTGTATACGCATATAATACATAGGACTTATTTATACATTGTATGTGCATATATACATATATTTCTATACATAGTGTGCACACATGTTTATAGACTTTAAATTTTATATACGTTAGTATATACAACTTAAGTAAGTAAGACTGTAAAATTTTAGGTTGTTACACTGTGAGGGACTTATCTATTTTAGACATCCCATATTTCACTTGTTCACCCATCTGTTAACTATCTGTGGTTCTCCTATTGGCAGGTCTTTTATTTGTATACACTCACAGCACCCATTACTTTTACACAGATTGTGCAATATTTAAAAGATCTAATATTAAAATGCACACATGCAGAGGATTTCCTCTCGACTACAATTGTTCGAGGTTTACCGCATAGGCAGAAGTGACTTGATGACTTGGAGTGTTCACAAAGGCGATTGGGTAGTGGCACACAACAGGAAAATCAAGTGCAAAGATTTCTCCCTAAATTACATCTCACCAAACTCCACAGATTTTGATATTGCTGCCCTTGGAACCAAATGAAGAACCATAGCCTAGTGAGATCATATTGGAGATAAAAATATATTACCTCTCATGGAGTTAAAGCAGAAAAACAACCGTGACCTCTCGGTGGTTTGTGAAACAACTTCTTCACACCAACGGAAATCAAACATGAGAAAAGGAAACAGATTTTTGCTTACAAGAAAGCACAACAGGTACAGTTACCTAAGCCTGTAATTCCAGCTACTTCAGGCATGGAGATTGGGAGATTGTGTGGAGTTCTAGGCCATCCCAGAGGAAAGGAAGGAAGGAAGGAAGGAAGGAAGGAAGGAAGGAAGGAAGGAAGGAAGGAAGGAAGGAAGGAAGGAAGGAAGGAAGGAAGGAAGGAAGGAAGGGAGGAAGGGAGGAAGGGAGGAGGGAGGGAGGGAGGGAGGGAAGGAGGGAAGGAGGGAAGGAGGGAGGGATAGAGGGAGGGATAGAGGGAAAAAGGAAGGAAGGAAGGAGGGAAGGAAGGAGGGAGGGATAGAGGGAGGGATAGAGGGAGGGATAGAGGGGAAAAGGAAGGAAGGAAGGAAGGAAGGAAGGAAGGAAGGAAGGAAGGAAGGAAGGAAGGAAACACACATGCTAAGACCGCAGCTCTGCAGTGGCCGCAGGAGCAGGCAGGCCGGCCTTCATCCCAGCCCCAGGGAGGAGCACTCATGGAAGAGCCCTCAGGCTGGTCTGAGTGTAAATCAGGAGCCAATCTCGAGAACAGCCAATCTTAAGAGCAAGCGAAGCCCAGGGAGACGTCTCAGAAGACCAGCCTTCCACAGATGTAAAACGCTGCAGCTACTTTTTGCTGCAAGCCCCATGTTCCCCCCACCAGCCGGAGATGAGGTCTTTGGGATTAAAGCGGAGTCCGAACCCTTCAGAGGAAGCTCACCCCTCGGTCTCCCTCTCCACTCCTGGGACCGACCTGAAGCCCTGACGCTGCGGTCTGCGTACTTCAGAGATGCCTGCCCGCCACGTTTGTGACATCACACAACACACACACTATGGGTACCTCCTAGCGGCCAGTCGATGCGGGAAGGAACTTACAAGTGTGCTACACACACACACACACACACACACACACACACACACACAATTACTCAGAAATAAATAAAAAATACAACACTACAGACTTTTGGAAGGACTTGGGATCCCGGCTGAAAAGTAACCTCAGCCGTTGACGAATGTAGAAAGTTCATCTTCCTGTGCCTTTTATGAGACTCCATGAAGGTCTGACTCCATGAAGCCTAGTCCCTGCTCTTCTCCTGCGTGTTTGCTTCTGGCTCAGCCTGGACGCCGAGCACAGCACACATTTCCTTCGCGGGAACTGTGTACTGGATTGGTACAGACCGCAACGCAATTCCTCTCTGAAGTAGACAGGTATACACTCTAAGATATCATGCTGTCGTACCCATGCAGTGCCCTGTGCAGTGTATACTTGGTTCTTCTCACTCTAAAATTCAAAATAAATGCCAATTTGAAAAAAAAAAATGGATACCTTGTCATTTACCCTTCGAGAGAAGTCACAACGGCAATTTCAGAAAACGGTATCCTCGAAGCAAGAAAACGAGGTGACTTTTCTAGGGAGATTATTGGAAGTGGCATTTCAGAACCAGCGACTATAAAAACCTCAGACACGTGCACATCCATGCCGTTTGACTCCTCCTCGACATGGGAAGTCATTCTAAAATGGCTCTGAAGAATATCAAACTGGAATAAATGAAAGATTCCTTTTTCATTTGCAAAATGCCAAGAGAACCGCCAGGCAGGTAATGTGGTGTGAACAGATATAAATGGACAGAAGTTGGCGTGGGCACTGTGGATTTCTACAATGCTGTTATTTGCTTTATGTTGTCATTTTACTCATTCAACTAGCGTTAAAGTGGTTAACAAAATAGTCCTTAAATACCCACGCTGAAAAGGCCTGGTGCAAAATTCTACGATGGCGTCTTTCAAAAAAAGTCTCTTAATGGTTTTTTTTTTTTCCCCTCAAATCAGTGTCTTTACAAAACAATCTGAAACCAATTTTGTAAGAGCTACTTTTTGAGTAAAGATGACAAAATCAAGTCAGAATTACAAACCATTTACTCAATTAGGCTCAATTCCTATCTACACGGCCAGTTCGACTCCTTTTATGTGGTCCTGAAACCATCCTGATCCAAATTATAGATTGGAAACATTCTATGAGAGAAAATCCACGTTGTCTTAGCGTGTTCTAGCAACGATAAATTGGCCAGCCCCACTAACAGCTCAAAATCCTCTCAAGTAAGCAGTCACAGCATTGCTCATACTGCTGTCAATGGCAGACACTCTGCCCATTCATCTATGCAAATACCTCGGGAACTCAAAGATACTCGCCTCAAAAACTCTTCAAGACTCAAGACTGTCCCTTAGGGGTTTTATTGTTGTTGTTTTTGTTGGTCCTGGGGCTTGAACTCAGGGCCTGGGCGCTGTCCCTCAGCTCTTCAGCTCAAGGCGAGCACTCTACCACTTCAGCCACAGCGCCACTTCCAGTTTTCTGGTGGTTTATTGGAGATCAGAGTCTCATGGGCTTCCCAGCTTCTGGCTGGCTTCAAACCTTGATCCTAGCTGGGCGCTGGTGGCTCATGCCTGTAATCCTAGCTACTCAGGAGGCTGAGATCTGAGGATCACGGTTCAAAGCCAGCCCGGGCAGGAGAGACGGTGAGACTCCTATCTCCAATAAACCACCAGAAAACCGGAAGTGGCGCTGTAGCTCAAGTGGTAGAGCACTGGCCTTGAGCTGAAGAGCTGAGGGACAGCGCCCAGGCCCAGAGTTCAAGCCCCACGACCAACAAAAACAAAAACAAAGAAAAACCTTGATCTTCAGATCTCAGCCTCCTGAGTAGCCAGGATGACAGTCGTGAGCCACCGGCACCTGCCTTAGGTTTTAAGATAATGATGATGATGATGACGACTGGAAATTCCTTCGGCAAAGTGAAACTCTCGTTGCACACTAAATGTATTATTTAAAAGCTACTTGTGGGCTGGGAAGGTGGCTCAGTGGTAGAGCGCTTGCCTTGCATGCCTGAGGCCCTGGGTTCGATTCCTCAGCACCACATAAGCAAAAAAGAAAAAAGCCAGAAGTGACGCTGTGGCTCAAGTGGTAGAGCGCTAGCCTTGAGCGGAAGAGCTGAGGGACAGCGCCCAGGCCCAGAGTTCAGGCCCCACGACTGGACCCAAAAACAAAAAAAAACAACCAAACAAACAAACAAAAAAAGCTACTTGTTCATAACATAAGCAGCCCCTTTTCTGACTCCAGCTTAAAGTTTTTCAAACTTATATAAGCTTATAAAGCTGAGGATTCTGCCTTCTTCCCATCGCTGATTTTTGCGACATCTACGAAGTACCAGCAGCTTCGTGCATACGAAACACTCAAAGTATTTTCCTTGGTTCAAAATAAAAGTAGGGCTCTACGAATGCAGATGGCTCTAGATGGAATCCACACGGGACTTTCAGATCACAGAGGCACAAGTGGAAGACAGGAGCAAGGCCATCGCAGAAGCACAGTGGGAGCTGATTCTTGGAGGCCAGGCTTGATTTTAACAAACAAAACCAAGGCTGACTAAGGTGTTTCTTGTACAGAGCAAACACACAGAATACAAATGAAGGACAGAACTGAGACCATGAAGACGCCTGGGAAGACTGGACCAAACTTACAATCTTTTTTTTTACCTAAAACATATTTTCTTCCCCTGATCACTAATGGCCAATCATGTCCAATATCTTAGTTGCGAAACCACCATATAGAACAAATACCGCGCAGCTAAAGGTTACAGCTAATTCCTACTCATGTTTTACTTACGGCTCGTCGAATCAACGTTCCTTTCTACCTTCTATAATTTTATGATTCTTTTTTTTTAAATTGGACAGGCTTGGACTCCGATCTAAGCACTGAAACAGAACAGCCACATGTTTCTGGTCTTGGTGTCTTCAAAAAGAAAACAAAACCAAGAGCAAGCAAACAGCTCAAACTCTGTCCACAGACCACCAGCATTTTCACCATCACCGAATGTAGGCTCCGATCCTCGGCCCTGGATTGTCACGGAAGTTAAATATTCCGATGTTTCTGAATAGTTCTCATTCTCCCTTTCCAGGCCAAAAGATTCTTGGTGACAGAGTAATGAATGGATGAGAAAGGGTACAATCTCTGAAAGTCTTTATCTAGTTGAACAATGGGAAGTTTGCAAGTTCAACTTCAGAACCCTAAAGTTCAGGACGTAATGATATCTTCACACTTTTCGTATGCATGGTAACAGAACACCGGACTTCAATTGTCTTCATTTTCACTTAAGACCCCAAAGCCAGAAACAACACAGCAGATGCCAACCATATCATGTTCCTTAGCACAGATCCAAACACGTGTTTAACTGAACCAGGGAGTGGGCAATTCAGGATTTTCAGCTCGTTCAACTGTCATCATAAGTAGACAGAGGGAAGAGGCAACTGGTGGACACAGCTGGGTTCTAATAAAACCTTTTATTATAGACGATGAAATTTGGACTTCTTATATTTTCTCTTGCTTTCTTTTGCCTTTTTTTTTTTAATCATTAGAAAGGTTTTAAAAAACCATTCCTGTAGCACAAAGGATTTGGACATAAGCATCAATCTAGTCTTGGCCAACAGACCAATCCGGGCCCTGTAATAAGATGTCAGACCACCTACATGGGACATTTCAAGAAACGACAAAAAGGCTTGGCCAGCAGAGTAATTTCTGCCTTGTAGTGAGGTGTCAGACCACCCAGGCAGGAGGCTCTAGGAAATAATAAAATACACTTTGATGGCATTCGTACCCACCACCTCCAGAATACACTAAATTGAGAAGATTCAACAGCGTATGCCCTTCTTCGATTAAAAAAAAACAAAAGGTGGAATGCATGCTCCTTCTCTGGCTCCCCTGCTACCTGAAGGCAGAAACATGGGAAATAAAGCGACCAAAACACTGCTCTCCACGTTCTCCGTACGTGGAGGCATCTCCCTGCCTCTCCCAACGCTGGTCACGGCGGCCTGTGATCGTCAGACAGTGTCCGCCCAGAATGACAGGAGAGACGGAGCTACGTGGGCAGAACGATTCCGGTTCGATCCAAGAACACCACCTGGAATAATTGTTTTCTTCTAACACGACTATCCAGAGATGTTAAGAAAAACAACCCCAAAAGGAGAGTCTATGCTGGAAGTCAAAGGGTTGGGCAAGAAAGCTGTTAAAGAGCGGGCCAGATGTTTAACCTGCCTAGGAAGATACAGAAGTCTAGAAGTCTCCCGTGAGGTCCCGTAAGCAGACACCTTTATGATTTTCACTTTAGCAGGTGCATCTCTCTTCTAAAAAAACTTTCTCGGCTGGGAGGGTGGCTCCGTGGTGGAGCGCTCGCCTAGCACACATGAAGCCCTGGGCTCGATTCCTCGTACCACAGACACAGAAAACGCCGGAAGTGGCGCTGTAACTCAAGGGGTAGAGCGCTAGCTTTGAGCAACAGAAGCTCAGGGACAGCGCCCAGGTACTGAGTTCAAGCCCCAGGACTGGCCAAAAAAAAAAAATTCCCTACACAGCCGTATGGGGGAGGGAGGGAGGGACGGAGGGAGGGAAGAAGGGAAGGATGGAGAGAAGGATGGAGGGAAGGATGGAGGGAAGGATGGAGAGAGGGAAGGAAGGATGGAGGGAGGGAGGGAAGGAAGGATGGAGGGAGGGAGGGAAGGAAGGATGGAGGGAAGGAAGGAGGGACTCTTCACTTTGCTGATTTCCTAATCTGAAGCCTACACTACCATCCCACCCCCAAAAGCAATCTCAGTAAGACGGTTTTCTGATCTAAAAGGGAGCGAAGAACTTGCGTCTAAGAACCATTAAAACATTCTGATATATCTATTTTCACCCAAGGGTCAGGAAAGACCTTTTTTCCCCAGAAAGTTTATTTGGATAGGGTTACGTCTACACAGAGGGTGAAAGGCAAAGAATAAATTCATTTACTTTCTCCACCCTATCAGCTCCATCTTGTTCAATAAGAGAGCCAGAAAAGACATAAGCAAACTTCCGATCCTAAAATCATTTTAGTATGCTTTCCTAATCCTTCAGAATTAGCCTAGCAATAACTGAATTTCTAAAAAGCAAAGAAGGAATTGTTCAATTATGTCCCCAGTCCCACAGCTTAATTGCCTCTGGTTTCACAGTGATATGAAATACACCTTTAGCTTCCGAGCTTGTTCCAATATTTTCTAAGTACAAGTGATAAGAGAGTCTAATGAACTTCTCAAAAGCAGCCCTGTTTTCCAAAGGCGAATGTAATTTCATCCAATATTTGTTTTTCTGAACTTTACAGGTAGGACGGAACCATTCTTCACGTGCAGGAAGAAACAGAAAACCTCTGAAGCTCCTAGGACGTCTTCACCTCAGTCCCCGGCCACAGAGTCCCCTGGAGACGCAGAGTTAGGAGAAATGAGCAGTCATCACCTGAGACCATCCTAAAACCCCAGTACCAGAGGAAGACAGGAGTCGCTTACGTGTGTTTGCTTTGGTTATGTAACTGTGGAACTAGAATAGTACACTAAACTGCAGCATCATAAAAGGAAAATGAGCCAGGCCCTCATGATGGGGAACTTGCCTACGGCGATTCAGACCCTGGGTTCCATCCCCAGCACCAGCACCATCGAGAAAGGAGGGAAGGATGGGGAGGGATGGAGGGAGGGAGATGTGTTTCCTAAGACAAAGATATTGAGCTGGTGCTCATGGAGACGAAAGGCATCCTACAAAACTCATGTTGGATTTATTCGAGATGTGCACGGTGTTGCTCAAAAACTGTCAAATCATCTCGAAATTAAATTTTTTTTAGGGTCAAATAAAAGAATTATTGCATCTAGCAGCTGCCTTTTCCTTGTTGTTAAAGCATTTATCAGGATGGAGAAAACAAAAGGCTGTTAGCACAGTTAATCGTCAGGGTTGTGCTAACTTGGGACCAGATGTACGCATTTACTTTCTGAAACTGTGTCCTGCTTATTTCTACCAGTTTAAAAAAAATAACACTAAGAAGTGTATATTTATAATTACTCAGTCATAGACAGGCGCGATATATGAATGAATGAACAATTTCTTTTCTTTTCTTTTTTCTTCTTTTTGCTTATGTGGTGCTGAGGAATCGAACCCAGGGCCTCATGCATGCAAGGCAAGCGCTCTACCACTGAGCCACCTTCCCAGCCCCGTATGAATAATTTCTGAGATGTGAAAGCGTAACAACTCATTTGGAGTATTAAAAAAAATTTTCAGCAGAAATATAAATAAAAATTATATTTCTTGAATAAACTAACTTTTGCTTCTGGCATATCATTTGCACATCAAATATTGTTTATGTTTAAAGTTACAAACCCAAGCATGCACACCTGCCCGCCCCCCATGGCAAGTAGACTTCTAAGGGGGTGTTAACATGGCTCTACCACAGGAATTCTGAGCAGCGTGCTGACCTGACAGAGAATCATCGATACCACGGAACAAGTTTAACCATAGATCTGTCTCGCAAATAGAAAAACTTTAAAATTTCATAAAACAGGGAGACTCAAAAGTGGGTCAGTTGTCAGTAACGTATTAATTTTTCAACACAAGAAGTTAATTCTCTGACACTCTTTTTTTTTTTTTTTCTTCCAGGTTTCCTTTGAAGTTAACAGCCACCAAAATGGAGAATCAGCATATTGCATTTGTTAACGCACAGGATTTGGGGTACAAAGGAAATTAATGAGTCCTTTAAACTAACACAATTTTATATTTTGCTTTGAACGTGCAGTTGCACGGAAAGCCAACGTTTGTGCTAAACTGGTTAAAAAAAAAAAACAAGAAAGACACAGCAAGTAGCAGGGTTTCTGTAGTTCAAAGAAATTCCGTGGGGAGCCTGCTTCAAACACAGAACCCCCACCCCTGGTGACCAGGGTCTACTGCAGGCCCCGGGACCGGGCCGAGGGGAGGGCAGCGGGGCCCAGAAACACAGGCCGAGGAGGAAGACGATGCTCTCATCTTTGGAAGAATCTCCAGGAAAATTAAAATTAAAAAATAGATAAAAATAATTAAAAGACTCGGGTCACGTGCGCTGTTTCAGATACCGCGCCATCGCGGGATTCCGTCTTTATTTGTAACAGTAACGGCTTCGCTGCTGATGCTCGGGTGAGGAGATTCTGCCGTTTAGATGCCACACACGCACCGTTCTGACCGCGGGTCTGAAGGGCGGTGTGTCTCTCTTTGGCGTTGCCTGCGATTGGGCCGGCGCGTGCACTGTGATGCCAGAACCCGTCTCCCAACCTGGGGACCCGGCCGCGGGAGACTGAGTCTCAGTGACACCAACCGATGGCACAGGGGGACATTTGGGGGAGAATCAGGCCTCTAGAGGCAGAGTCCCAGGCCCTACTCACAAAGATGCAACCGATTCCAAAAGGTGTGGGTCCCTCACGTCGGAGCGCGCTGGCTTGTCCTGCTGCGCTGAGGACAAGATGTCAGCGCGGAGCTTCATCTCCGGCTGGAGCTCTTCCCTGGCTATAGCCACGCCACCTCTTCCTTCGGGCTCATTTCTTGTGTGGTCCTAAATGAATGACCAGCTCTCTCTAGGCAATGTCACCGTGAGTCAGGTCATCCGTGTGTGGTGTAGATGATGCTTGGCTTTACTTGCCTCCAGTGAATGAATGAAGACAGCGCATCTCGATACTGTGTGCTAGAATCACTGGAGGGAGTCATAAAAACTTTTGGAAGCCAAGTCAGGAGGAGGCCCAGGGCTCGGAGGCTCGGTAACGGAACGGGAGGTTCCTTACCGCCCGTGCCGCTGAACAGGGACGACTCAGCCGACCCACGGGGCTCCCGGTTCCCCAAAGCATCCTTGGCAGACGAACCCCGGCCAGTGAGCACGCAAGGCCCAGCCGCTCCCTCAGCTGCTCCCCGCAGTGACCTCCTTCCTTCCTTACATCTGCAGAGGGCAAAACGCCCCCCTTCTTAGACTCCAGAGATGTGCCCAGCCTCCGCCCCAGCATGGGGCTCTCCGGGGGGGCTGTGCCCCCCCCCCCGACCTCCCGGCACCGCCCGTTTGTGAGGTCGATGCGTGGCATGCACTGGGCTGTGATCCACCTGCTCCGACAGGCATCTGCCTCCAAGACCAGCTTCTTCTGCTGACCGGGGTTCTTCTGGACGTTTCCGTCGGGGCTGGCCTGGGAATGTGACCCTGGTGACCCCCGCCCCCGCTGGCTTGGGAGCAGGGCAGGCAGGCGCAACCGGGCGGGTCCTGTCTCAAGTCCGTGTTCCACATGACTAACCAACGCGTGGCAGATCGCGCCGCTTCTCCTCCTCACCGGCTCCTGACCTAACAGTCCCCGTCTTCAAAGAGCTCTGCTCCTTCCTGAGAGTCGGTCTCCCTGGCCAAATTAAACCCACGGCCCCCTGACTGTCCCCTCAGAGACACTCAGAAGAGAAATCCTACTCTAAGCAATCCTTGGAGAGGGCATCCTATTTAAATATGAAGCCTGCAAAGTAGGTTCTTTTCCACGCTTCCTCACCTACCGTCTTCCAACACCAGTTATCCGGGTCACGTCCCCAAACTGCTACAGCAGGTTCACCTAGGACAGACCAGGCAGGGGGGACGGGAAGGGGCGCGCCAGGGCCCGCGATCCGCACAGGACTCGCGACAAACAAGCTGGCTGTTCTTTCCCTGAGTAGTTTCCCCTTCTTCCCCCTCTCTTCCCCTTCCTCTCCTCTTCCCTCCTTCCTTCTCTCTTCCCTTGCATGCCCTCCTCCCTCCCTTTTTTTTTGCAACCAAGTTAAGAAACGTTCCAAATGACGCATTTTGCTTTCAAGAAATCCTAGCAAGAGGGCAGGGCATAGTCGTACACTCTGTGCTCCCAGTTACAGAGAAGTCGGAGGTAGGAGGATTGAGGTCCAGGAAAGCCTGGG
This sequence comes from Dipodomys spectabilis, assembly GCF_019054845.1. Lineage (NCBI taxonomy): Eukaryota > Metazoa > Chordata > Mammalia > Rodentia > Heteromyidae > Dipodomys > Dipodomys spectabilis. Next base: position 954,284 of record NW_024871391.1, on the reverse strand, counting down.
GGAGAGACACAGAACACTCTCCGAAAAATAACTAAAAACCGAGAGGGCTGGGGGAATGGCCCGAGTGGTAGATGACCTCTCTAGAAAGTGCAAATCCCCAAGTTCAAACCCCAACAATCTCCCAAAAGACTATTTCTACAGAAAACGTTCAGGGTTTTACCCTGCCCTGTACTCTCTCCCCGTTGGCATTTCTTGGCTTCTTGGCAGGAGAAGAGAACAAAAAGAAATCCTGGAAGATGTTCCCCATAGAAACACAGTAAAGTTCATCTAAACTACATTCAAATGTAGGAAAGGATGGAGCCTAGAATGGGAATGATACACCCTGTGTTTGTCTTCAAAAGTTGATCGCACTTTGTTACATAAAAAAAAAAACAACTAAGAATCCTGTGTTCAGATGCGACGTCGGCAGATGACAACTATTTTATTATCCTTTTAATAAGATCACTCGTTGAGATGCTACGGTTCATCGGAAAGAGCTCTTTTGCTTTTAAGTTCTCAAACAAGTTGACTTTAGGAACATGCACTTCTTTATGGGAGAAGAAACTTTTTTTCTCTCTCTGACTGAAAACGCTCGTCAGAAATGAAATGGGTGCTGGGCTGTGAGGAAGAGATTAGGATGAAGTGAACTATGCAGAACCCCTGGCAGGCAGCATGTTGTAATTTCTCTTCTAAAAAAAAAAAACCTTCAAATCATCTGGCTCTTTCATGGCGTGCTCATTATTCTGAAAATGCGTACGGCCTCAAATGTTCTAAAACACACATGCATATGGATTACATAAAATGAATACCTTTACCTTCACAGAATCTTGCCAGGAACACATTTGCCTGTAAAATATATTTAAGACACTTTCGGCGCTCTGCTAAACTCCATTTTCAGAGGTTTATAATATGGTCATAAAAATGGATCCCTGGCTACACACTCGGTCTGAGGAAAAATGCGCTTTCTCCTTGGTAGATGGCCACCTCCCCCTCCACGGCTTACGACTGCTAAAAGAAAGCTTCTACTGATTGGTTTTCAAAAGTCGCCCAAACTGGCCGGCATTCACTCAGCAACTGGCCGTTTCCTCTTTCCCTCTTTGCTTCCAAAATACTGACTGGGAGTTGTCCAAACAAAAGTGTAGATAGAAGAGTCTCTCAAGACTGCGAGATGCAAGGTTTCAGGTTTTCCAGAGGGACCCTGTCTGACTTGGACAGGCATGCCCGGGATGGAGGGTGGGTTTAGGGAATCTAAATCCAGTTAGCGTGCATCTACTGCCTTTTAGGTGGGAGATAAATGCAGGAAGGCCACAGACAGCAAGCGGCATTTCTTGGTCCGAGGAAGACTGAAATCCATTTCCCCAGAACTCTGCAGCGCCAGGGGTTGAAGCGCGATTGTAACCCTAAACCCAGGAAGTAAAGGCAAGTGTGGGTTGAGCAAGGAACATCTGCTCGAATTCAGGCTCCTCTCTGCCACGCAAAACTTTGGGGGAAGGGATCTACTCTTTACAAGCACCAAGCCTATCCGATCCTGAGAGTCAAGTCTGAGATCTCCACCCGGTCCTTCCTTCCGTACACCTGCATGTCTTGCATTTGGGCAACATAATCTGTTCTGCATTGGTTCATTGTTAATTGTCAACCCTTCCTACTTACAACCCTTGAGGGGTTCTTACCGTGGGATAGCTGGGAAAAACGGTGGTGCCTGTTTTTTACCCTGGGTCACAGTTCCATATATAAATGTGCGATGTTAAAGAGTGTCTCATCATTTCAGGTCCTCTGAGAGGTGGGTTTCCCTGACATACGTGTGTGTGTGTGTGTGTGTGTGTGTGTGTGTGTGTGTGTGTGTGTGTAGAGACGAGGCTTTCTGGAAGAAGAGCCTGTCTCCTTACTGATCACTGAGGCCAGAGGACCCTGAGAAAGGAGTTACAGGAGAAGAACACAATGCCACGCCACCTGCAACCTTGCTCTCAAAATGCCCAGCCACGCACCCCTACTGATAACAAAGCTCCCTGATCTCAGCCACCTTAGCCGTAATCAGCCGAGATAAATACATCCAGAAATCAGCCTAGAGGAGCAAAGGACTGGATGCATATACCCAGAAGTCAGCCTGGATGTACACAGACCCAGTGGTGAGGCAGAGAAACAGCCTAAGACCGCAGGCGACTGAGTAAGAGTTGAAAACTGGGGTCCTACCCACCAAGAACTCTACTGGGAAAAAAAATCCCCACCACTATTATTCCCACACCTTGGTGACCAGCGGAAATCTATATCCAAAATGGCGCGTGCACGGATTCCTGGTCCTCACGGAGATTGCTCTGAAGGCAAAGGTGTCACCTACCGGGTGCACTTGATTTCATCTACGCAGCCTTAATGTAAAACCAGACTTGGAGAGACCAGCCGCTTAGGCCCACATCACAGGGCCCATCACCCCCGTAACCCCGGATCATTTTTCCCCCTCATTATTCGCGCGTCTACACATCTGCCAGCCTGAAGTGTGGTTTACGGAAGGACCACACGTAGGAGCCGTCTTCTGTGTTGACACCGAGGGAAAGCACATGTGTAAGAAGGAAGATAAGGAACAGATGCATCTCTGTTTTCACTGCCACACGGGGCTCTGCCCCCTGGAAAGACCCATTTTATGCACCCAACTTTGCTTTTCGGTTCCCTTACGCTAGACAAAGATGTCATTACTCCTGGGTACCACTTGAGCCACGTGCCAGAAGAGAATGTTCATTCAAATAATGACAGAAAATTGGTTTTTATCATCTTCCCTGGGGAAACCGTTTGACGGTGGGTTTGGGAGCGACCCACTGTCTTCATGCGCTTTCAGAGAGCTCGGTATTGGGGTCCGCGGAAGACGCTGGCAGAGACGGTGTGCGCTCCCCACTCCAGACAGACCGAAGCAGTGTGCACATCTCTTACCCGCTGGAAACAGCAACTCCTGTCTGACTAGTTTTGCTAGCGCTCATTCGTGGTGGCACCTTAGGTCAAAAGCTCACTTCTCAACTGCTAATGCCTGTTTGCTAGGAACTGTGCCTAGATTCTGTACAGATTGGCACATATTTGTTGAACACATTAACATCTCTCCTGTCCGGAATCTGGTAGATCATTTTATTGGGTTTTTCTTTTCTATGACTTAACTATTGAGGTATAAAGTCACATCAAAAGTCCAAACCCGCTGAGGGCCGGTGGCTCACGCCTGTAAACCCTAGCTACTCAGGAGGCTGAGCTCTGAGGATCACCGTCAGAAGACAGCTGGGCCGGGAGAGCCCGTGAGACTCTAATCTCTAATTAATCACAGAGGTGGTGCCGTGGCTCAAGTGGTAGAGCGCTAGTCTTGAGCAAAACTGAGCTCAGGGGTGGCGCCTAAGCCCAGAGTTCAAGCCCGAGGACAGACACACAGACGCACGCACTTTTAAGTCCAAGCCCCTGAGCATGGCAGCCCAGGCCTTCCCCGGACCTCCTGCCGCTGACCGGCTCTGCCTCTCAGGCTCTGCTGTTCCACTGAAGGCTGAGCTCCGTCGGCGTGAAATCAAACCATCGCTCCCTCATTCTAACTGCCGCTAACCAACAGGAAGGCTCCTGTCTGTCCGGCACGGCGCAAATCAAGTCCCCAGCCGGGCCTTACCTCTGTCAGACGCCCGTGGTAATCCCAGTCGCTCTCCTACCGCGGTGTTCTGCTGTTCCACACCGCGCTTCCCCTGGCCTTCCACGGTACTGCACACTCGGGACTGGTCTCGTGCGGTGCTCCAGAACAGAGGAGGAGAGAAGAGACTGTCTGCACCGTCCTCCTCAGCTGCGAATCCCGATTTCCTAACGTTGAGGGAGAAAAAAAAAAATGCTCATTCTGAATGTAATTTTCACTTCTCTGTTTTCAAAACAAAAACGCGTCTTTCCTGGATTACCGCCGCGCGGCCAAGCTGGCCGTGCGGAGTCGGCTCTGATCCCAGGACGGCCCTGGCCACGCGACACGCAGATGCAGATCGCGATCCTGACATACTCCGCCTCAGCTCCTCACCCGCTGAACCAAGAGCCCAGAGACCCCGGCTCCGACCACGCGTCCTGAGAAAACCTGAAGCCTCTCGGCCTCCGGCATCGCGTCCTCTGCCGACCCCCGTGTGGCGTGGTGTGCCGAGCAAACAGAGCACCGTGCGGTCGTGTGCAGTCTTGACCACTCCAAGGCAGCCACAGTGAGTCCAGATTCCCGAGAAGAACTGCAAACTCGGCCGCAGGGCTGGCGCAGACTCAGATCCCGGAACCCATCCCTTCCCACGCCCACACGGCCGCCTCCATTCCCCCTCCAGCTGTTTTTATTCCTAGTCTTTTTAAAGAGACCCCCACCATGCGGCTGAGGATTGGAAACAAGGTGAGCTCCGCCATGCCACACGGCTCACAGGCGAACAAAGCTATTGAGGAGGCCATGGATGAAAGCCCACCTTTTTACCATCAGTCTATTCTGTATTAATTCTATTCCCGTTTGCCCAGCAACGCAGTCACACAATAATACAGCAAGGCGGAAACTGGATGAGTGAATAGGTAAATAAATGGTGTAACTCATTTTTCCCAATCACCAGCTTCGCTGCATTTTTAGGCATTTTTGCACAGCAGAGCCTTAACTTGCAATGTAACTGCACACAAACGCACCAAAGGAGAACCTGAGATTCCTGCTCCCCAGAACCAAATACGAGGAGGCTGTATGTTTGGGGGGGAAAGGCACACGTTGGCTTTTCATTATTTAATCTAAAATATTTCCTCATACTTTCCACTCATTTTTCTGGGCGCGGACACAATTTATATGTTTAAACTGCTGGGGTTGTTGTTTTTTTTTTTTTGCTGGCCATATGCTCAAGATAATGCGGGAAAAATATTCACCACATTTTGGAGAATTACGCTCTCCCCTCTTGCATTGTCATGAGCCAGCGTCAGAAAGAAACTGGAAGTGAACTGTGCGGTTTGGGTTCAAACCGTCGGAGGGTAAACGGCCAGGAGAGATTTTTGTTTTGTTTTGTTTGACAGGCATTCGAACGCCGCCGCCGACAACAACAACAAACGCACCCAAGTGTTTGAGAGCTCTGGCCTACCCCAGCGAGAATCTAATACATCACCCTGGGGATGAGCAGAGGGCGCAGGAGAGAGAGAGGGGGTCCCAGCCCTCCGTCAGCCCTGGAGCAAACATGGCCAGAGCTGCCCCGGGCAGACAGCCTACCACAGCCAGCCGCTGCCTGCGCTCTCCTCGCTGGCTAAGTAAGACCGCAAGACTCACGCCGCGCCCGCACCGCCCTGCCCATCACCACCCCCCCCCCCCCCCCCGCCTTCCGGTTCTCAGGATCGGGAAATGAACTTTAATTTCTTTAAAAGCTATGAACATGGCCATTCATGTTTCAGTTCTCTCTCCCTCCCCTCCCTCCCCTCCCTTCCCTCCTCCCCTCTCCCCCCTCCCCTTCCTTCTCCCCCCTCTCTCTCTAGTACCAGAGACCGAACCCAGATCCTCGCGCTTGCTAGACGCTCCGCCACCCGAGCCACACACCCCCTCTGCTTGGGCTTTTTAGTCTGTTTTCCCCTTGGGTCTCATGCTTTCCCCAGACTGGCCTCACGCTGCGATCCTCTGTCTCCAGAGAAGCGGAGGCCATACCCCACCACACCCAGCTTGCCTCTGAGACACGGCCTCCCTAACTTTCTCCCAGGCTCCCAAGCAGCTGGGGATGCAGGTCTGCCCCATTATAACCCGGCCACGCAGGGATGGTTCTTAACTTTCCGTTTCCCATAAGCTCCAAGCTTCTGAGAGGATGTGAAGAGCTTTCGGCTCTTGGACCTGTTCAGAATTGTACACTACTCCACCCAAGTGAGAGATACAGCCGGTGTCTGTGGGTCACTGTGCGGTCGGTCCCAGCTGCTTGACTGGCTGAGGCTGGGGATCCCGGATCTCGGCCAACGTGGGCAGGAAAGCCGGGAGACGCCACCTGTCATCCGGGCTACACTAGGAGGCAGACAGGAGGCAGATCACGGTCCACCAGCAGCCCCCGCCTCAAAACCACAACGGAAGAAGTCTTTCACTTCCACTTTCTACGTGAGGAACAAGAAATGTCTCTATTTTTGCTACTTTGCCCTAAGATAGAATAAATCCTTGCTAAATGTTTTATAGTATCACATGTAAACCACCTTGCCAGCATTCGGTAGAGCACCAACTTTCAACTGAAATAACAGAGCTAATAGACACACCTGGCAAGGACTTTATTACATCATCTACTTTTTTTTTTTTTTTTGCCAGTCCTGGGGCTTGAACTCAGGGCCTGGGCACTGTCCCCGAGCCTCTCTGTGCTCAAGGCTAGCGTCTACCCCTTGGGACACAGCACCACTTCTGGCTTTTTCTGTGTCTGTGGTGCTGAGGAATCGAACCCAGGGCTTCATGCATGCTAGGTGAGCGCTCTACCACCAGCCGCCTTCCCAGCCCACTTGATCTGTTTGTAATGGCAGCTATTAGATGGTAATTAGCTCATTAAAAATAGAACTTTAGGTGAGTTCCAGAAATTCTTCGCTGGGCGCCAGAAGCTCATACCTATAATCCTTGCTACGTAAGACCTGGAGGGTCAAAGTTCAAGATCAACCCAGGCAGATTCAATCTCCAATTAACCAACCAAGTGCCAGGATCTGGGGGGGGGGGGGGGGAAGGGGGGGGAGGAAAGGGGAAAGGGGAAGAGGAAGAGGAAAGGGAAAGAGGAAGAGGAAAGGGAAGAGAAAGGGGAAGGGGAAGAGGAAGGAGAAGGGGAAGAAAGAAAAAAAGAAAAGGAAGGGAGGGAGGGGAGGAAAGGGAGGAAAAATATCCATGGTGTTTTTTTTCCCCGCATAGACTGTGTGTCCATTTTTCATTTGAAAATGAACCCTATATAAAGCCACACCGCCTATGTCAATGTTTTCACAAACGTACTATTGTTATGCAGCAAACACACAGAACTTTGCTCTAGGATCTGGTGAGAACCAGCCTGTGTGGCCCCAGACGATCCCTCCAGGCCTCTCGAGGACAAGAGCTCCTCTGGAAATAAAGGGCCCCGTTTGGTTTGTCCAACAACTGCTTAATCTTCAAAGAGCCTGGCCTGTGTCCACCAATCCTAAACTGCCACATCCAAAACCCCAAGCAGGCTCGGTCCCCCCCTGTCTCCCCGGGGACCCTATTATCCCGGAGCGCGGGCCGCGGGCGCCACCCTTCTCTCCTGTGGCATGATCTACAACCGTCCTGCTTTCCACGGGTGGAGTGCGGGTTGCGTGAAGCCTCGGCGTCAGGGCCGGGAGAAGAACGGGTTGGTCTGTTGGCAGCGGGGATAGCCGCCGAGACCCAGGGAGAAACGGAGGCGAGGTGTCCACATGCCGAAGAAACTTTGGGGGGTCAGAAACCTGTTTGCAAAACGGCCTGTGGGCAGGCTGCCTCCCGCAGGATGCCAAACCTCCTCCTGCCAGCCTCCTGGCTCTGTGTGCGGGGCCAGAGACGGCCAGCGTGCCGGAGGACCGCAGAGGTGTGAAAGAGGCCCTGGTTCCCCCGACACACGGGGCCTGGTCACGCCATCCACCTCCAAGCAGGAGGTCTCCAGCCTGAGTCTGCTCACAGCATTTTCTCATCCCTCCCTCCAGCCTTATTTTCATGCCTATTCATATGTCTTCGGGGAAAGCTATTTTATACTCAGGAAAGGTTTACATTTTTTTTTTTCTGAAAGCAATGGAATTATTCCTCAAGCTAAATTATCGTGGATAAGGTTATCTGCGCCGCAGCGGGCTGTGTTTGGAGACTTCCTAGGAATGACAAAGATCATGATCCAACAGGGCCTGGAACGGCGGGGGAGGGGGGGGTGGGGGGGGCTGGCTGTTACCGGGGAGAGCTCCACTTCGGAGCCGAAATCCAATACCACAGGACCAAAGTGTCAGAATTCAACGGTAGATGCAGGAAGGATACAAAGCTAACCCTAAGCGCATTTCACATTCATCAATGATGGATCGTTAGTTCCTCTTCACAGAGCTGTCTCCGTGCTAGAAATCTCTCTGGCAAAAGGAAGGTCCTCTCTGAAACTTCAGTCACGGGCAGGTTCACTTTTCTCTACAGAGAAAGCATGGAGCTCAGTGGGCAGGCTAGCTGCTGGAGGAGAAGATTCCTCCTGTGCTCGCCCAAAATACAAACACATACTAAAATACGGAGAGAATAAAGAGAAGTAAGATCGGGTCGGTCATCCGCCAGAAGTCCTGCATGGCAGTTCACACTCCGAGCAACCCCGAGGGTGAGCACTAACTTCTGTGACTCCCATCCACCACCAGCTCTGCGTGTAACGGACATAATGTTCATCTGCACTTCAAAGTGCAGTCTGCGCGAGGATCAGGTTCTGTGGCTTTAGGAGGGGCTCCGAGGACCTGCGCCAATCTCTGGGCTGACTGACAGCCCCACGAACCCCTTCCGGTCAGCTCTGAGTTGGACATCTCAACACCCCAGGGAGAGGGGTCTACGTAGACCTGACTATTTGAAATGAAGCGTCGGCAACCCAGGCTGCCAGGGAAATCCCAGGACCTCTTCCTTCCGTCCTGTTTCGATCTGAGTCTACAGCTGCTTAGCACACAAATGAAAAAGAGCTGAGTACTCCCCAGCCAGCCAATGCTTGGGAAGGAAGCCCGAAAAGTAGGCAGGTTTCTTGCAGCGTGCATAAAAGTAGCAGGACGTTTCTCCAAATAATTGGAGAATTATTTTCTCTGTGGACGAGTAACAGGAAGTGTTATTTTTAGAAATCCACCCAGAGAGAGAGAGGGAATGCCCGCCATTACATCAGAAGCAGAGGCACAAAGCAGCGCATGGTAAATGCACCAAGTCAACTACTTGACGCAATAGAAAGAGAAAAAAGTCTTCAGCAGGTGTATAAGCAGTTAGAGTCATTAAAAATGGACGTAAAAGAGCCATCGGAGCAACGTGAAGGACAAAACTGGAGGCTATTCTGGAGGAAATAGCAAAAAGAAGGAAAAGGTCGAGGGTAAAAGAGGGAAAGGAACAGCAGTACAGATCCATTCTGAAATACGCAGGTTTCCTGAGCAAACACAGACGCGAATAAATCCAAAGGGAGAAAACTTTAGAGCGGGTCAGCAATAAATACCGGATGAATGAGTGATTGCAAACAAACAAACAAACAAGTTTGTTAATCAAGTTCAAACAGCTACGTAGTTGCTGGTTAGAAGTGTCTTCATTAAATCACAATAAAAGCCCAGGATGTAAATAGCAAACTGTATACAGACCATTCCCTCATCAAGGGCTACAAAGGAGTCTGGAGATGATCTTAGGAAAGGAAACAGGCAAACATCATAATATGTGAGCATGCTGCCCCCAAAAAAGTCCAAAAATGAGAGTTTTGAAGAAAAGTTAAAGTTTTTCCACTTCTCAGCTCCCGGACAAAACTAAAATAGCTGGTCTAAACGGAAGTTCAAGTGATCAGTGGGAAATAATAAAATCACTTGCGGAAGTTGGAGGCCTTTGAAAATATGAAACCAATTCAGATCAAAAGCAGCAGAAAATGCGAGGTTTAATAAATAAGTGAATCGAGAGCTAAAGACAAAACCAGAATGATCCCTGCAGAGGGAAGACTCTGTGCTCTCGATTAGCAGTGCTGAAAATACAGAACAAGTCTACAAGACCTGAAGACACTTTCGTGATGGTCATCCGATTGCACTTTGTCAAATCGCTTTTTATATGTGCGTGATAAAAAGACATATTCACAATGTGTAACGTTCCCTTGTACCTGGAGGAAAAGAAAAATATCATTGCTGGTAAAAAAAAAAAAAAAAAAAAAAAAAAAAGACTTTCAAAATATTATAGGGCTGGGAAGGTGGCTCAGTGGTAGAGCGCTTGCCTTGCATGCCTGAGGCCCTGGGTTCGATTCCTCAGCACCACATAAGCAAAAAGAAAAAAGCCGGAAGTGGCGCTGTGGCTCAAGTGGTAGAGTGCTAACCTTGAGCTGAAGAGCTGAGGGACGGCGGCCAGGCCCAGAGTTCAGGCCCCACGACCAGACCCCCCAAAAAAATATATTATAGATCATTTTCTCCAATCTGATGGAGTAGAGCCTAAGTACAAATGTATTCACGTATTCAAATGTCCCTGCATTGTTTTAGAATTCATTCTCTCTGAAAGCCAGTGTTGTATCCAAGCAGGCCTTTGCCACTCTTCCTTGGAAAGGGATGGACGTTTGGCTGGAGGGGATGAATCAAGGCAAGAACCTAGAAAAGCCGCAGGAAGTCAGTTACCTGGTCAGTCGGCTAAAGAGGAAAAGTGTCTTAAACACACTAACAACTCCTCTGTGTCAAAGTTCTTCACGGGCACCCTCGATCGGGCAAAACACACCAGGTCCCAACCAATTAGCGAAACAACTGGAAACGAGCTATGTGGTCATTAAAGTGGAGTAAGACCATTGGTGACCCTCTCAACTACTGTATCGTCATCTGGATTTGAAAGCATCAGTCGAAATAATGCTCAGTGAAGGTCCGTGCACTGAGCAAGGAAAACAATTATTATATTGAACTAAAGAAAACATGGAAATAAACTATTTGTCTTGAGTTTGCCAGGCAGTTAACGTAACCTGCTGTAAAACGTAAGAGAACTGGCAAGATTATGAGATAAACCAAGAGTGAATACCGTAACGTGCAGGCGTTAAAAGTCACGGATTCAAAGAAAGAAGACGCTTTAAAGGAAATTTGCCTTTGAGTCTCTGTCATTTGGTTGCTGGGTCTTCTCAGCTCTGAGCTCTACCTAGTTCACACACTACGGGGAAATTAAGAGGGCTCCAGGATGAACACAACGGTCAAGCCCAACTCTTCGCTGGCTGTGGATGAACCACAGAGAGGCAGCGGCAGCCATCGCGTCTTTAAGAAGGGAGGCTGTCCATGGATACGCCGTGGACAGCCCGGCCCGAGCAAGGCAACGCCGCGCGAGAGAGAAGAACTGGAAGGCCAGGATGCCAGGGTTGGTAGGCAGGAGGAGGTGCAGAGCACAGCGCGGTGCCAAGGGAAAGCTGATCCCCAGTAACCAGTGCGCACGCCCGTCGCCAGTCGGGACCCCGTGAAGGGACACGGGCCTCCGTGTCGGTGACAGCCCAGGCGCCCGAGCATGGATGGATGAATGGATCAGGAAGTGGGGTACACATACACACTGGAATGTTCCTTGCCCGTTAGAAATGATGGGTCCTTTCCGGGGACAGGGATGGACCTGGAGCCAATCACGGCCAGCAAAGTCATTCCCAGGGAGAGACAGCCGGCCGTGTTTTCTCGTGTTTGTGGAAGCTCACCACACTACAACCCCACCCGGTAACATTTACCGGGCTCTGTGCACACGCGCACACGCACACACCCACAGGCTACGGGCTGGCACACGGACCGGAGGAGACTTCCAAACAGCCAATGAAGGGGTTACCAAAATGAACACCAGCAAGTGGAAGTGTGCTCGGGAGAATCAGGGAGTCTTCAGATACTCTGTTATGAACTACAAGTCCTGTTCCCTCTTTAACTCTTGACTGAAGACGCATTTGTAGAAACGCCATACTATACCAAAGAATGCTTTATAATGAGCAAAGGTGAGATTAGATGCTGCAGGCCACAAATGGAAGACGGCAGAGCCTTCACGCTCCGAGCTCCACGCTCTTCCTTTACATCCAGCAAAAGAAGACTCTCAGTATCGAGAAAAATGTCCCCATCTGACTTTCTGGGTAAGCCTCAGATGCGTTCCGTCCAATTGGAAGGCGTTTTTCTTTTACCTACATTAAACAACACTCCAGAGTTCTCCAGGTTTAAACTCTGCCCACCTCTTCAGCGAGCTCTCTGAAGTCTGGACATTGGGGACCGTTTAGAATAGAAACGAAGACGCGATGGTAAGAACTTTCCGTGTTAATTGAAGTGTACTCGCGAGCAACAGCATCTGAGTCCTGGGCGTTTTATACATCTCCTGTGCCCTGGCCTGGTGTAAGTTCTCTATAGCGCCACCGCTTCTAAGCCCCACTGTTTATGAACTCAAGAAGTGCAAAGCACTGAGCACTCTGCAGACAGAACGCAGGCTTGCTGTTTTCTGGTCAGCATGCAACGCCTGCCATCGCTTTAAATCCTACTCCTGGAAAACTTAAAGCTTCAAAGAGAAAAAAAAACACCTAGAAATTACATGTAGATGTCTGTGCACAGAGCGAAACAAATTCCTCTCTTGCTCGGCTGCTCCTGCCGGGCTTGTCTGAGGGCCGCAGCCGCTGAACGCGCCCTTCACCCTCAGGGGAGCCCTCCAGCCTGAGATAACAGGGTGGCGGCTCAAACGTGGTCCGTTGAACATAAGGGAGCAAGTTGAGCGGCTGGGCGTGGTGCAGAGCTCCAGGCGTCTCCGGGATGCTTTCCACCTTCTTCCCGTCGGGGCCCAGCGGCCTGTCCTCTGTTACTGGGTCAACCGAGGCTGGGCTGCCTCTGGATAGCAGCATGAGCGTCTCCCGCTTCACCTAAGGCTTTACCAGGGCCGGTTCCTCATAGCGGAGGACGCCAGCTCTTTAGTCTAGCTCTCCGGACCGGTGCGTTCTCAGGGGAAGGCTGGCAATTTCGGTATTTTTTTTTTTCTTTCCCTAATAAAGTGAGCGGAGGCAAAGCCGGGCTCACGCGGTGCAACCTACAAACCGTGTGTTCAAGGCCGGGGGTGCGGCCGCTGCCGCAGCACGGAGCCCGGAGCTGCGGAGGGTGGGTCCGCCCGGGTCCCTGGGGGGGGGGGGGGGCAGTGCTGTCACCACAGCAGAATTCTACTGTCACAGCTTCCCAGAGCAGAGGCGTCCGGAGCCCCGGCTTCCTGAGCTGCCCGCGGGCTGTGAAGGTGCTGCTACCTTCCAGGGAAATGACGGTGTCACCTGTCACTGGAGCCATATTGGCAAAACCGGGGTACAGGGAAGCCTCTCAGAGCAAAGACCGAGCCACAGGGAAGCCTCTCAGAGCAAAGACTGAGGTTTTTCTTTCACTGTTTTGTTTTTCCTTTTAAGTTCATTTGACGATTCCAGCGGAGACAGAGGGAGGGGAGAATTCACGTTATTGGATATCTCATAAGCTTCGTTTCCACTTAAGTTTTATTTTCATTAAGAAAAAGGAAACTATCCGGGTAAGCTAAACTTTGCCAAGGGGACTCCAACGCCGGTTTCCTTTCAGAGTATAGCTGAGCTAGGTCATCAATCACACTTGATGAAAGGGAAGGGAAGGGAAGGGAAGGGAGGGGAGGGGAGGGGAAGGGGAGGGGAGGGGGGGAGGGGAGGGGGGGGAGGGGAGGGGGGGAGGGAAGGGGAGGGAAGGGAAGGGGAGGGGAGGGAAGGGAAGGGAAGGGAAGGGAAGGGGGAGTCGGGAGGGAGAATCCAGCCGCCCCAGCACGCCGCCCGTTTCTGAAGGATGATATTTAGGGGAAAACGGCTAATTTTTGTTTGGTTAATCAAACCGTAGGAAATGTTGTCACAGGCAATCGCCCTCCCTAGCTTGCCATTATCGTTTGACATTTACGTAGGTCTGTAGATTTCAAAATGTTAAGCAACCGTTTTCCCCCGGCTTCATCGATATTACCTCGAAAGGGAAATTAATTCCTCAGTGCGCGTCTTCCAGCCGAGCGAGCGGAAGGAAGGCGAGGAAATCAGATGCGAAGCGAAGAGGTCCTGGCCCGGGGGCCTCGGCCGTCGCCCGGGGTCTCTGGGCCTTTCTGTGTGAAATTTCTCCAAGAGGGAAGCCGTCTCGCCCTCCCTTCTCTGCCCAGGTGGTCCAATTACAGACTGGACCTCAGGTGAGCTCAGAGATAAAACAATATGGCAAATCCTGCTTGCTACGGCCCTAACTTTTTGATGTTACAGACTTCAAAGATTAAAAATGGCAGGCCCTTACCCACAGCCAAATTCGTCCCTGGCCCTTAGGCTCGGTTACCCGAGGGCAGACTTTCCTTTCTGCCTCCCGCTCCCAGGATTCCCTCCCACGCCAGGAAGGCCTCCGGGCTGGCCCAGTCCTGCAGAGAACAAAGGAAGACTGTGGAAACAGCACTTAGAGGCAGGAAGAGTGCGGCCATTGTCAGGTTTCACTGAAGACCGCGGTCAAGGGCAGGACCCCAAACTGGCCCTTCTCACTGCTCCAAAACATACCCCAGCCCCTCCCCCGCCATGCCCGCCCACAGTGAACCCCTCACAGGGTCGGGGGGGGTCGCGGATACCCCCCCCGGGGGGGGACATGGAGCCTGGGAGAAGCCTGCTCAAACTTGGGCGGCGTGCGCTGCTCGCTATGGGAAGAGCTAACTGCTCATGCATAGTCCATCTGGCGGGAGGAGCTTTTCAGCTCTGAAAGGATCTCGAAAGAATATAAATAAAGCAGAATGGCTGACTCCGTTGCGATAACACAACTGTCTTTAAAATGAAGCGTACGGCAAAGCATCTGGACTCATAGCTGGGGTGAGACCTCAACCCCGACAAAATTAATTTGGGCCAACGTTGAGGGTCAGACTTCATAGGAGTAAGACACAAGATGAATAATTTGCAAAGAAAAGAAACTCAATCCTGCTGCAAACATGCCTACTCCTGTGTATGTGTGTCCCTGAGCTAGCTCTGGCCAGATAGAGATAGATAGATAGATAGATAGATAGATAGATAGATAGATAGATAGATAGATAGATAGATAGATAGATAGATAATAGATATATATATTAATAGTGGATCCTCTAAGTCTGCTTCTGTATCAGCTGAGAGTTCCTTCAGAAATCTGGGGTCATTTTCTGTCTCCATGTTAACTTTTGAATTGATTTTTCTAATTCTATGAGGAATGATGTTGGGATTTGAGGAGGGGTACTGTACTGGATTTTTGTATTGCTTTTGGCAGTATGGATTTACAGGGAGTGTAATCAGAAAAGAGTTGCGACTGGACTTTCCTTGTGCTTTCTTTTGTAGTCCCTTGCAATTGATTTTTTTTCCAGGAAACACGGAATTAGGGCATGGAATTGGAGCGTGGCTGAAACTCTGTAAAGAAATTATCCTTTTTCTAAATTATATTAAGTGAAGTAAGCCAGGCCCAAAGAAACGTAGGTCCCATGGTTTCCCTTATTTGTAATATCTAGTATATGTATGAGTCAAGCGGAAAAGGTCAGATAATGTGATGTCAGGAAAATGAACCCTTAGATGTGTATTTTAATGTTTTTTTCTTTCATGCATGTGTTTCTAACACATTTATAAGATTATCTCTTTGTTGCTTTGTATGTCCCTCCCCCATAGTATAACCCTTGCTTTCACTATATTTGATGTCAGTATAACTTGTGGAGGAGATGGGGAAAAACCAGTTGTTTAAGGATACAGGTGGACCTGTTGCAACAATGAGAAGTACAAGTTGTCATGTCCAAAACGAACTTTACAATGTTGGTGGGGGGGGGGGGGGGCTGGGGGGAGGGAGGAAGGAGAAGGATTGGGATTAGGGGGGGAGGGGGGAGGCTGGGAAGGGATGTGAAGGATAAACAAAGGAGGAGGCTGCAATGCTTGGTAAGAAATGTACACATTATCCTGCCCATGTAACTGTAACTCCTCTGTACAGTATGTTCACAAATAAAATAAAATTAAATTAAAAAAAAAAAAAAAAAAAAAAAAGAAATTATCCTTTTTCTATCCATGTCCATTTTTTCTCTAAAATATGTTTGATACATTTAGTTATTACCAGACGATTCACTATTGTCATATTCATTTTAACCTACACCATTTCCTATATCAATACGCAAAGTAAAGCAATCACAATAGAACTGGTAAACATAGGTCTGCAATGTGAGATTACAAATGTGAGGATATGCCATTTTCTTTTCTTTTCTTTTCTTTTCTATTTTGTTGGTCGTGGGGCCTGAACTCTGGTCCTGGGTGCTGTCCCTCAGTTCTTCAGCTCAAGGTGAGCACTCTACCGCTTGAGCCACAGCGCTACTTCTGGTTTTCTGGTGGTTCATTGGAGATTAGAGTCTCACAGACTTTCCTGCCAGGGCTGGCTTTGAACCGCAATCCTCAGATCTCAGCCTTTTGAGTAGCTAGGATGACAGGCGTGAGCCACCGGTGCCTGGTGAAGATTTGCCACTTCCTATCAAAACTTGGTTCCTTAAAATCAGGGCACAGACAAGACACCGATACTGGGCACTGGAAGCCCAGATTATCTGTAATTGTCCATAGATTATCCATGGATTATCCATGAGTTAGTTACATGTGATTCTGGTCATGAGATCAAAAACAATAACAAACTTAAGACATAAAAGTTCAGAAACAAGTGTCTGCGTTCCTGTGCGGCCAGGGCAGCTCGGTGCCTGGGAGCCGCTCTGGGCTGTCTGCATGTGTAGAGGGGGTTGTGTGATCTCGTCTTCCCGGCCCTTAACGTTGTGAGCGTCACCCCCAAACTGAGCGGTGGCAGGTAAGGGGAGGATGTTTAACTGGATTCATGAAGTAAAAACTTGAGGCTGATTAATGGCAGCAGGTGGGAGCCGGGAGTCGCCTGGTCATCGATGGCCAAGCCCCGTCAGCACAGGCACGAGCCCTGCGCATCCTCCGTACCCGCACCTTTTCCTCAGTGGTGAGCCGCTCACCGTGGTACTGCCCGCAGCTGCGGTCAACCCGACCTACCGTCGCCGCGCTTTGGGCCACAACCCAGCTGAGCATCAGGGGACATCAAGATACAAATGTACAAGATCTTCAGGATGAGGACCTCCGCAGCGACTCGGTCTCCACCCCACCGCATCCAGACTTAACAGTGATCAGACCCCTTTCCCCAGGAACGTGGCAGCTCCATGCGGCGCGCGTACACACACAGCTAGACCGCTTCCAGACGGCAGCGTAAAGAAGCACCGTAGCCTTGGCCTGGTCTGTGGGGAAGCGCAAACGTTAACTCCAGGAGGGATTTTTTAACTGTGGCTCGCTCCTGTGGCCGTGCGGCTGAACGGGTAACCATACTTTCATTGTGTTCCCCATATTGATTTCCAACAAAGGCAGCTTGAGGACTCAGGGTCCTCCCTTTGTTCTCCTTCCAGAGCTTTCCGCTGTCCTAAGAACAAAGCTGTCCTCAAATCGTGGGGAGAACGCTCTCCAGGACCCTTCCCCAGCCCTCCCGCCACCTAACCCTGCCTGTGCCTGCAACTAACTCCTCTTCAATTCTGCTGGTTCGTTGCCTTGTCCGCCTAGAAAAATCTTCCCACGGGAGATTCGCCCACCTCTTCCTTCTACTTGGGGGAGTCTTCTAGCCTCTTATCTTCTCCCTCTGCCTCTTGTCTATGTCTTTCCTAAAAATGAAAGTGGCCATTGGTTGTGAATGTCATCAAACGTGTTTGCACACACACACTTGTGTGCTCATGATACTGTATTTCCCCTGAGTAGAAGCTCCCTTCGGGCAGGAGCATTCACTGTGTAATCCTCCATTTTATGTCCTTAGTACCCTGCCAATACCTACACACAGTCCGCATTGAATAGTTTTGAATGGTTATCGGGCTGGTGATTTTCTTGTTTTGTTTTGTTTTTTGCCAGTCCTGGGGCTTGAACTCAGGGCCTAGGCTCTGTCCCTGAGCATCTTTTGCTCAAGGCTAGCGCTCTACCACTAGAGCTGCAGCGCCACTTCCAGCTTTTTCTGTGTATGTGGTACTGAGGAATCGAACCCAGGGCCTCATGCATGCTAGGCAAGCACTCTACCACTGAGCCACCTTCCCAGCCCTGGTGATTTTCTTGTAATTATATTAAATATTCAAATCACCCGGGTCCTCTATAAACAAATTCCATTTCATCGGAATAGTTTAAAAAATCAAATAGAGAAAATTAGAATTTGTCTCTTCAACATAATCCAAAAATAAAACACCCTAAAGTCAAGGTCTGACTTTCAACTCTGGCTTCTGTGGCTCAGCTCTGCACTGGGACACTATGATGAATCTCTCTCTTAAACACCGAGCCACAGCAATTTTAAACCCTCAGCTCGGGGCGTCAGGCGCTATGCGGCTCCCGAGAGTCCTTGTGCAGTTTTTCTTGCTGCAATGTGTTCTTTGATTAATTGTCTAACGAGTAACTGACCAGTCCTCGCTGCGGTTTTCGTTGTGGAGATCTATTCTTCCTCCCTGACGCCTGGGTTTTGCTATCTCCCTTGTGTTATCTTTTCATCTGTCATTTTCCCTTTCATTCTCCCCTCCGCTTCCAGCCGCCAGGCGTGGAGAGCCCTGACCCGTCTCCTCCGCGCCAGTCATCCCAACCTCGGCTGGGAATTGTTCAGTGAAAACGGTGAGAGCCCTAGCCTTCCAGCTATCCCCACGGCACAGATTCCTCGTTGGAGCGACTCGGACCAGGCTTTTCACGCATCTGCGGCGTGGCTGCAGATGAGCGTTGCCCGGGGTTTCAGCAGGGCAGCGACGTGCTGGTCACACCTGCGGATGCTCACGCATGCACGCACGCACACACGTGCACTCACGGGCCTTGTTTGGTCCCTCGTCGGCTGCGATATGGGTTGCAACACAAAAAGCCGAGAAGGAGCCTGACAGCACGCCGCTGCTGTACCTCGCTAACTACCTCCAGGAAGCCGATGGCATGGAAGGCTGCCATGACTGTGAAGTCCAGGCAATCTCTAAGCCCTCTGGACACAGCAGCTCACGAGAAAGAACAGACAAAGGGCTGCCTAACAAAATGACCCGGCACGATCCCCGACAAACGGGGACTTCCGGACCTCTCTTGTGGACCCCAATTCATAAAATCATGCATCCAAAAGTTAGTCTCCGGGTGATGTGAAACAGACTTAGAGCCAAATCCACACAGCACTACTTAGGTGTCAGTGAGCGTCTGTCGTGTGTTTAGCCTAACTTCTGCTTAAGAGGTTCAAGGGGAATGATAGTAACTACCTCTGATCACTGTTACGGTTCAGTTACGGACGCTGATAGACACAGACCTAGTTGTAGATACCCGCAGGTAGAGGTAAACATGAGTGGAGAAAGGATGCGTCATGCAAACAGAGGGAGCATGGTCCGGCTTTGACAAGGGGAGGGTTCTGGCTCCGGCCCGCCTCCCACAAGTCCCCGCCGTGGCTGCCACCCACAGCAGACTCCGGCTTTTCTTCAAACAAACCAACCGCCATCTGACAGATTAACAAAAGGGAGGGGGAAAGGGAGGAACAAACAGCCAGCTGGTGGCTACCACGCATGGGACAGTGCTCACTCCTGTGAGTGGCCTCGCCTTTCTAGAAAGCAAGAAAGCAAGCGAGAAAGCAAGCAAAAGGAAGGAAAGCAAGCAAGCAAGCAAGGAAGGAAGGAAGGAAAGCAAGCAAGCAAGAACGAAAGAAAAAGACAGAGAGAAATCAAGCAAGCAAGAAAGCAAGCAAGCAAGAAAGGAAGGAAGGAAGGAAAGCAAGCAAGAAAGAAAAAGAGAGAGAGAAATCAAGCAAGCAAGCAAGCAAGCAAGGAAGGAAGGAAGGAAAGCAAGCAAGCAAGAACGAAAGAAAAAGACAGAGAGAAATCAAGCAAGCAAGAAAGCAAGCAAGCAAGAAAGCAAGCAAGCAAGCAAGCAAGCAAGAAAGAAAGAAAGAGAAAGCAAGCAAGGAAGGAAGGAAAGCAAGCAAGCAAGAACGAAAGAAAAAGACAGAGAGAAATCAAGCAAGCAAGAAAGCAAGCAAGCAAGCAAGAAAGAAAGAAAGAAAGAGAAAGCAAGCAAGGAAGGAAGGAAGGAAAGCAAGCAAGAAAGAAAGAGGGAGAGAGAAAGCAAGCAAGCAAGAAAGAAAGAGAGAGAGAGAGAAAAGGGAGGGAGGGAAGGAGGAAGGGAAGAAGGAAAAGAAAAAAGGAAGGAAGGAAAGACAGACAGACAGGAAGGAAGGAAGGAAGAAAGGAAGGAAGGAAGAAAGAAAGAAAGAAAGGAGAGAAAGAGAGAGAAAGAAAGAAGGGAGGGAGGGAAGGAGGGAGGGAGGAAGGAAAAGAAAAAAGGAAGGAAGGAAGGAAAGAAAGACAGACAGATAGACAGACAGGAAGGAAGGAAGGAAGGAAAGCAAGCAAGCAAGAAAGAAAGAGAGAGAAAGAAAGAAGGGAGGGAGGGAAGGAGGGAGGGAGGAAGGAAAAGAAAAAAGGAAGGAAGGAAGGAAAGACAGACAGACAGGAAGGAAGGAAGGAAGAAAGAAAGGAAGAAAGAGAGAGAGAAAGAAAGAAGGGAGGGAGGGAAGGAGGGAGGGAGGAAGGAAAAGAAAAAAGGAAGGAAAGAAAGACAGACAGATAGACAGGAAGGAAGGAAGGAAGAAAGAAAGAAAGAAGAAAGACAGGAAGGAAGGAAGGAAGGAAGGAAGGAAGGAAGGAAGGAAGGAAGGAAGGAAGGAAGGAAGGAAGGAAGGAAGGAAGGAGGAATTCTGGATGCATGCACACCACTGATCAATCGTGGAATCGTTTTGCCAACTGAAAGAAGGCAGACACAAGTGGACAGCGGTTTCACGAGTCTGTCCATCTGAGGTATCTAGGAAGGGGGGAGCAGAACTGAGGCCAGCGGCTGGGAGGAAGGGGGGGCAGGGCGGGGTGGGCACAGTTCTGCCGGGGGGGCGGGTGAAGGACACTGGGGTGAACGCAGCCGGAATGCCGAGAACGCAAAGCTGCGCTGTGTAACAGGACATGAAAACGTCACAAGGACCAATGATGCACCTGCGGTATCGAACCACAGCTAACAAGGACTGCACAAGAGGGGTCATGTTGCCACTCTCGACCGAAAACCCCACCGGGATTCCCGTCGCCAGACAATTGCTCCACTCCACCCCCAGCCACCAGGAGCCTTTCCAAACCCCTTCCCCCAAGGTACGTGTCGTGTACGTTAGAAATGCAGCCACTGGCAAAAGCGGGTAAAGTTTACGTGGCAATTACCTCATTGAAACGTTTCCAATTAAAACTGAGAGCCGGGTCCACACCTGTAATCCGAGCTGCTTGTGAGGCTGAGATGTGAGGATCGTTGGTTCGAAGCCACCCCAGGCAGACAAAAAAAATCACAGGCAGTGTTAGCTACAATTCGCTGGTAAAATGTGGGAGGGGGGCACATGGTTGAAGTTGTAGAGCTCCAGCTATGAGCAAGCAAGTCTAGCAAGGGCCCTGAGTTCAAGACCTGGCACTAATGCACGCAGGCGCGTGCATGCACACACACACACACACACACACACCATAATGGTCACTCAGAAGTTAAAAGCAAGAACCTTCAGAATTTGAAGGAGAAATGATTTCGCTGGATGGCGTTTTCTCAAGACAATTCAACCGGTCCTGGAACCCTTTTTAGGAGCCGTTGGCCCATGGGCCTTTCCAAAACAAGGCAGGAGCCGAGAAGAGGTCAGAAAGTCACGGAGTTTAATTTCTCACTGACTCAGTGGGAGGCTCCCAGCTCCGTCCGCCTGGGGGTCCCCCTTACTGACAAGCAGAGGTAAGCAGGAGCCGATGGTCGCAGTGGACCGTCCCCGGCTGAGCTTTGATGACGATGTTGTGCAGGGAGGCTGGGGGAGAGAAGTCTGAGAAGGAGGGAGGGGGCCCGGGACGGGGGGGGGGGGGAGGGGGGTGGAAACAGGACTGAGTGTTCTTGTAAGGTATCATGCTAAAACAAACACAGCACCCGCCACGTGAGGCCTGTCCAGAGCATCAGAATGACTCCTGCAATCCTGCCACCTGCAGGGGGGAGTTTTACAGCTGAAATGTCCGTCAATTTTCTAAAATGACGGAGTGAGGTTTTTGCTTCTGTCTTTTTAGGGAGAGAAATGGTTGATTCAAACGGACAGAACAGCCAGTTGTAGGGTTCAGAACCCTGCTTTGGAAAGCCTTCCACTTCGAGCTCCTCTGCAGATGGCCCTGGAGCGTCTCGGCAGGAATTGCCTGGGCACGTCCAAATCCGGCCATCGGACAGGAGGGGCGCAGAGGGCCGGCTAATCGAGGGCGGTGACGGGCATCTACATGTGTGGAAGTTTAACCCAGTTTGCCCTCGGGGTCGAGCTCAGAGCGACAGTCCACCTTCTCTTAATGGATTGCTGGCCGGCCTACGATTTCTCTTCTTTCTTAATTGGAAAATGCTCTCTGTATATTATCACCCGTGGCTTTTACCTCATATCTCTAAAATGTTCCAACTTCACGGCAAAATTACCATAGCCTAATAACACTCCCGTCTATACAAATAACGGCTCTCCCCATAAAAATCTCATTCTGTTCTGCAAGTCATCTATAAAGACAACGGGGTTGTACTTTTTTTCTTCAGATGGCCGTTGATTTACAGTGCAGTTAAAACGTCCTGTTCCTTTTCCTTCCGCAGGATTTTGTCACTTTTTTTTTTTGCCATTAGTTAAAGGGTAATCTAACTTTTCTGCTGGGCTTGAGTCTAAGACGATAATATCCATACTTCATCTTGCAATCAAGAACCCTGCAATGTGGGGGCTGATACGGAGCAGTCTGGATACTTCTACGGGGGAAGGGAAACTTTTATTGGGGATTCTTGGGCTTTGGGACCATTTCCAAACATCTCCTCTCACCTTAAGACCCAAGTTGCTGTTTTAACAAGGCCAACACAAAAGAAAAAAAAAATGCTGCAAATTTAGCCTGCCAACATTTTTCTATTTGTTAGGCTTGTGTTTGATTGATGCCCGAGGCTGTTGTATAAATTTCCATAATTTATGCTAACAATGCTGAGCAAATCACGCATCAAAAACAATCACGCTAATGATACGATAAATTTTCTTGAACACTGGCGGTTTGGCACCAAGTATTTTTTGTAGCTGGAAATATAAATACACAGTTTAAGACAAGTGTACAAACACACATACGTCGATAATTTTATTAGTAATAGTATCTGTGAACCTATAGCTTATATCCTCTGATAAAATTACAACAACTTATTGCCAGGTGCCAGTGGCTCACGGCTGTAATCCTAGCGGCTCAAAAGGCTGAGATTTGAGAATTACAACGCAAAGCCAGCCTGGGCAGGAAAGTTGGAGATTCTCATCTCCCCAGTGAATCACCAAAATGCCGGAAGTGGGGCGATGGCTCATGCGAATAAAAAAAAGCTCAGGGACAGTGCCCAGGCCCTGAGTCCAAGCCCAGGAGTAGCACATGTACATGCGTGCATACGCGTGCATGTGCACACACACACACTTTAAGTTATTAGTCTCATGAGACACAAGGTCAGGGTCAGGTCTGGGAGGCAGGTAAGTATCCCACTGAGACCCTGCCCACCTACCAGAGGTGACATTTATAGAGAGATCTGGAAAGGTTTCAGCCAGCACAGGAGAAAGTTTTCCCTGCTGAGCTGTGTGTGTATACGTGCATGTGTGTGTATGTGTGCATGTATACATGTGTGTACATACATGTGCATGCATACGTACACACCTCTGTATACAGAGGCGGCGTCCTTCTCTGTCCCCACTGTTGGCCTCTGTGTTGTCACCCACTAACACAGACTCACGGAGCTCCTCTGTTTCCCTGACTTAAAAAAAGAAGCATATAGGAGGTGCCCAAGGGACAGGAGATGAACCTGTAGGGCCACTACAGTGGGAACTCCGAAGTCCTCCAGAGTACAGCTGCTTCTGAAGACCCCAAGGAAGCCCCCAGAGCTAATAAACTAGTATACTGGCAGCCTGAGGAGAAATCTGAAAACAATTTAATAGCTATGTGTAAAGAAGGTAAAGGTGGGATCCATAGAATGACAAGCGCTGTGAAAGAAAGGCCAGAAGAGAGCAGGTACACGTATGTAAAATACCGTTGTTAGAGTAACGTGTGCAGTTGCTAAAACTGTAGAAATACAAAGGAATACGTGACGGCAGAGCATGGTCCGTCAGGAGAATCGGCGCGAGACAGACCCACAGCACACACACAGAAAGGGAAAACCTTTGGACGGACCCGGGCGGCAGTGAAGGTATCAACCTTCCAACGACACGGTTCTCCTGACATCTAAGGATGGTTTTTTGAAATCCACGTACAGAGCAAACTGGCAAAGGAAATATGCCACAGCTGTGGCTGTGTGGGGCGTATACAAGTGTGGTTCGACGTTCTTAAATCGATGTGATCAGGCTGGGCGGCGTCTCCCTTACCAATCCAGCCCCTGGGGGCCGAGGTGGAAACCTAATCCCCTGACACTTGACAGGTGGAGGGCGGGGAGAGGGGAAAGCCAGGGAGACGTCTTTTCAATGAGCACTGCGTCGTGGAACACAGGCTGGGACACCCATGTGTTACAGAAGAGGAGAAAAAAGAACAGTTGGAAACAGAACTTCACCCGTTTCCACAGTACGAACTCTCCACGGGTCCCACACTGAAACAGACAGCACAGAGTCACAGAAAACCCGGGCGCAGGAGAGCTTGTCCAACTTGGGTTGGGCGACTACATTTTAGCTATAGCAAAAGCATGTGTCAGGAAAAGATATTCGTGGACAACAGGGGGGGAAAAAACCACTAAAAACATTTACTTTGCGAAAGACTCCGTTCAGAGGTGAAGAGACGTCCGCAAGGCTTCTTAAGACAAAGATGTTCG
Organism: Dipodomys spectabilis; assembly: GCF_019054845.1. Taxonomy (NCBI): domain Eukaryota; kingdom Metazoa; phylum Chordata; class Mammalia; order Rodentia; family Heteromyidae; genus Dipodomys; species Dipodomys spectabilis. The sequence continues at coordinate 929,832 of NW_024871391.1, read as the reverse complement.
CAAGCGGATTTCACAAAGGACTGTGTTGCACGGAAGGCTGTTATCCAAACACGCAGAGATCTCCCACACCAGTACGAGAACAAACAGCCCGGCAAACTGGCCAAAGGTCGGAACGGACACCTCTCAAAGAAGACATACAAGAGGCAACTACGTGCGTGGAAAGCACCTCAGTGTCCCTTTTCCATGGGAAATTTCAAATTTCCACGGCTGACATCCAGGGACCCCAGACGCCACACAGCGGTGCTGGCCGAGCAACACGTCTTTGCGAGGCTCCGTGGCAGACACCGGGAGGGCGGATGGGAAACGGCAGAGACTCCGGGGAGGTCGGGCAGGGACCTTCTGCTGTCCACACTGCACGTAAGCTGGCCATGCGGTTCAGCAGTCTGGCCCCTCGGTGGTCACCCAGATGAGCCGAAAATTTACTCCCCCACGGAAACACGTTCACAGCAAGCTTCTGCCTCACGGCCCCAAACGCAGAATCAGCCAAGATGGCTTTCCCTGGTGGGATGAACACGCAGACCGTGGGACAGCCACGGAATACGGGATTAACCCGCCCTCACAATCAAGAGCTACCCGGCCACGACCAGACGAGGAGGGAACGCGAAAGCCTGAACAACCTATACGCAAAGCCCACATCGCCGGGTGACGGAGATGCAGAGAGCCATGTCTGATCTGAAGAGGAGGGATGGATGGAAAGCATGGGGGGACACTGGGATAGCGGAACTCTGCTGTTCAACCGTGCCATGGTGGAGTCGCGGGACTGTGTCTTTGTAGTGTAAGACCAAACGCTACTGAAAACTCTCGAGCCTAACTACTCATGACGTATCGGGTAGCATACAGACCAGGTTAAGGCAGGGGGCAATGATAGGAAATATAGAGGAAAGGGGAGTACGTTTGGGACTCTTCTACGTTGTGTTCAATGTATCTGTAACGCTAAATTGCCTTTAAAAGGAGTTGATGAATCTAAAATAACCTAAGTGATTTAAAATTCTAAATTAGCAATATCTATGTATTGGAAAAGCAATGCTTCAAAATTATAGGCAAGGCCAGGCAAAATAAACCCTGGCAATCCTTCAGAAGAAAGAAAATTTTCCTGGTGGAAGGGAAAAAACATGCTTATCTTTTGTTTATAAAAGAATTACTGGGGAAAAAATCACTCAGAAAAATACAAAAAATATAATAAGCATATAACAAAAAACACATAGGCGTGAGGAATGTAAATTAGGATAGCCACAATGGAACACAATATGAAAAATTCCTGAGTGATTCGTGAGTCCTAGCTTAGGAACTAGCATATGACCTATGACCTATGGCCTCATAGACAACCACCGGGCCTACCATTAACCCAGTACTGGGTTTATACCCAAAGAACATGAACCCAGCACGAGGAAGGGTGATCAATGGGAAAAGTGACAGTAGAAGCAAGAAGCCTGGAATACTACTGTATGCCAAGTAAGCAGCGATGATACTTCAGAAAGTCAGGAGAAAAGACAGATGCATTTAAACTGACTCACACACCACATCCCATACACATGTATCCAACAGGACCTTGCACCCCATGAATAGGTACTTTGATGTTTTACTCTATGCATTTTTAAGACTTGAAAATACACCCCCAAATAATCCTTAGTGTGCTTGGATTTAGGAGAAAAACAGGAATAGAGGCTTTAGTCAACAGTGATCATATTTATCATCGCTAGAGTTATTAGAATCACTCGATATTCTATGCATAATTATTCCTTTGGATCGAGAAATCTAAGAGCAAATACTGTTGCCGATGATTCCTTCGAGGTGTTGGGGGATGGTTATGTAATTAAACTCCACAAAACTTAAAATAGTAGTTTCTCTGCCTGAAATTTTCCCTCCCATTTATAGCAAAGGAGCCAACGAAGCTGCTGGGACTCCTCCTCTCTCCCTCTCCCTCCCTGCCCTGAGGCACTGAGCTCCGGCCTCAAACTTGGTAGGCAGTTGCTCTACAACCCGAGTCCCGCCTCTAACCCTTTGAGTGCTTCCCTTGCTTTCCTGGATTATGCCTGAGGCTGATATAAACGCAGTTATTCAACTTACAATACATCTGTTTCTGAAGTCAGCCTATGAGAAATCACGTACCGAAGCTGTATTAAACCAAAAAAAAAAAAAAAGTACTTTGGATTTAATTGGGGAATATTTGCACGCACATAAGAAAACTGAGGGCGGGGACTCAAGTCTAAACACAAAGTGTTCGAATGCGTCACTTTGACACTATTTTCAGTGTGCTTCTACCTTTGACTGAAAGATGTCATGTGATGTGGGGTTTGGAAACTTCCACTTGTGGACATTTCTCATGTCGGTGTGCAAAAAGTTTGAGACCCTGTAGCGTTAATGATTTTGTATTTGGGGATTAAGAAAATCTCACGCTGTGTGGAAAATTGAGCTACAATTTCAACATCCTCTTACCAGTCGCTGGGTTAAAATTACAGAGAGACTTTTGAATACTGGTCTCAGCCAATGCCATAGGCAGATGCTTGTGATGCGGGATGGAGTATCTGTGTACGGTCTCACGTGTACCGTGCAGGGTGCTTGCAGATGAATTTATTTTTTTGGGGGGGGGGGGGCGGGTCCGGTCGTGGGGCCTGAACTCTGGGCCTGGGCGCTGTCCCTCAGCTCTTCAGCTCAAGGTGAGCGCTCTACCACTTGAGCCACAGCACCACTTCCAGCTTTTTTCTTTTTGCTTCTGTGGTGCTGAGGAATGGAACCTGGGGCCTCAGGCATGCAAGGCAAGCGCTCTACCACTGAGCCACCTTCCCAGCCCTTGCAGATGAATTTAAACGGCTTGGTAGGATCTATGCAGACATGGTTACTGATGGTCTGGGAGGATCGCGTGGATAGGACTGAAATGGAATTCTGTACTTCACACACCTTGGGTTTGCCAATACTTCTGTATTAGGCCTTTATGTCATTATAACTTGAGGCTTACTTCCATTCTGGAAAGCATTCTTAGCAGGAAAGGACACAAAGGCAAAATGACCTAAAATACCTGCTTCCTACTCTCTTTCATTTTGGATAAATATCGGCTTACCTTTCCCCCAGATGTCTTCTGGCCTTTATTCAGTAACCCTTTGTTTCCCGAGGCTCCTGAGTTATATCGCTCGTGGTTACATTCCTTTTTCCAGCATTTCAGGAGCTGCCCTTGGTGAGCAGGAGGGTGACGAGAGGGAAGAGCCACTCGAGCCTTCCCGAGCATACCCAGGGAGACAGACTGGAAACATGAACCTGGCCGGTCAGTGGCTCTCCGGCGTCCTTGCGGTCCCGCTGGATTCTACACGGCCGCGAGCCCCCCGAGTCTCCACAAGGTAAACCCTCGTGATTTCTGGCCCGCGCTCCCCTCCCGTCAGCTGTGGGCGTGAGGCTGGCACTACACCCGCCGGTGGCACTTTTCCTCTTACTAGCTCATTTTTATCATTCTTCTTTCTAACTCTTCTTTCTCTTTCTAGATGCTAGAGTTGGGTTTTTTTTTCTCCACAGTTGCTCGCCAACCTATTTCTGTGCCTGTGAGCTCGGATAAACAATCCTGTGAGCGTAGAACCTGCCGAGCCGTGACGTTTCTCTCACCGCGCCTCAATACAGGCGTTGGACACAACCCGTCAGCCGGCCGTGCGGGAACACAATGGGAAGTGAGGCCAGGGAGCCCGGCTACTCCCGGGAGACTTGAGAGAGCTGCTTGTCCCCGAAGGCCTGTGACATGTGCCACCCTCTGCGGGGGCTGGCTTGTGCGCCTCGAGCGGACACATTTGCAAGAACAAACATCAATGCATATGTATGCGTTACATTTTAGGTGTAGTAAATGCAGACACGTGCAGATGAATGATGGCTCTAACGCAGGCTCGCCAACTTTGCACGTTTTCATACACACGACCCAAACTGCACCGACGTCACCACGACAAAGCAGGTTAAACTATCTGCTCCCTGCAAAGAGCAGCAGAGCCCTGTGTGTGCAGTCTGTGGGATTCTCTGCCAGCCTTTATCTGCAGAGTCCTTCGTGTGCCTGGCTTACGCTCGACATGTTCTGCAACATTATTGAAGCCTATCCTTAGAACCCTAAGAAGAAAAGGAACGAGGATGACTTCAACTTCCGTGAAAAAGAGGCTAACGGTCTCAACAGAAGAGAAAACGAAGATCATTTCCAGCCCACACATAAGCTGCAAGCGCCAGACAGTGAAAACCGCCTTCCGTATATGCACTAAAAAAATAAAAACGCAACGGCGAGACTGGCAGCAAGCAACTCCGGGGACAGAGGAGGCTCTCTGCGGTCTTGAACCAACAGCAGCGACCCCGACGCCTCACAGGACATCTCCTGCCATCTTGGCCCCACCCTTCCCTGATCCCATTAAAACACAAGAACAAGTCACCCGCTCGAGATCTGCCGGTGCCTTCCTGTCCACGGGACAGTGCGGTGGACCAAGCGCCAGCCCCGTCTGCACGGGACGGGCCTAACTCACAGCGAAGGCAAACTATCCCCAAACCAGACAGTTTCGAAACAACTGCGTGACACCCCAACCCTTAGTTTAAAAAAAAACAACCGCATTTACTGAAATAAATTGAAATATTCAGGAGGAAACCATGCATTAAAAACCCCAATCCTCTTACAGGAAGAGGATTTTCTAATTCAATATAACTCACAGAAAATATTCATCTAATCACCTACTACATTATGATTCCTCATATTTAAGGTAATAAAAAGGAAAGCAAGCGGTATGACTTCCATACTAATTTGTGCCTACTTAAGAAACAAACCAAAGAAACAGAATGCCTATTTTATGAGTGCTCATTTTCAATTGCTATGCCCCTGTATTCTAACTTTGTAATCAGTCTTTGTGCTCCCTTACCAGGTGGGAATAAAAAAAGTTTCCTCCAAGTACTTACAGAAACTTCTGTGGTTGTAAAAATGGGTGTGCTCCCATAAAGCAGAGACAGGAATATCTTAAAAGTCAGCACTGGGGTAGGATTTTAAACTCACACATTCCCTATTCCATATGCAGTTTCTCCCATAAATAGCTGCTGGTTTCCCCACGAATGTAGATTTCCTGATAGACCAAGGAACACCTCTCACTATATGAGTATTAGGCATGTGGCATAAGCTACCCTCTGTATAGACACCGGCTGATAAGCGACTGTATCGAAAATAGGCATTTTCATTTCACGCAAGTATTGATAATGCACTTAGATTTCATTCTTAAGAAATGCTACCGAATATTACTTGTAAGCTAAAACACTTCCCTCTGTAAGCCTTTCTCTTCTTTTAACCTGTCTTAAAACTTTCATCTCTTGTGATAAATAGGAGAGACTAAACGGCCCTCTGTGAAGCCCAGATCCCTCTTTGGTCTTGACTCTGCATGTCCAGGACGCTTCCGGGAAACTGATCACAAAAACACAACATTTCGACCTGAAGCTGCCAACAGAGGTGAATTGCTCGTGGGCTGCCATTACCTGTGTGCTCAGCCTAGAGAATTCCTCCCACCATGACCCGTAATCCTCCCGTAGGTTCACAAGGGTTCGCTGTTCTACCTTGTGAGCTGGTTGTAGGCACGAGCAGACACGAGCTCTTCTCTAAGGAGCTGTGGGCCACCAGCTGCTACCCAACTTCACACTATAATAGGGAGACACACACTAAACACGGGTGCCGTTTCACAACACTTTTCAAGGAAAGAAGACGGGCATCTCCAATACCCATTTCTGCTCTGTGGAGAAGCAAAGGCCATGAATGTTTCAGATGGTGTCCTTTATGAATGAAGAGTTTCTATGCAACTTGATTGTGGAAACGGCCGGCAGAATCTCACAGAAACAAGCAAGCTGTTTTAAGTGGGTGTTTCCTGTACAAAGAAAGGCCTGTGATGATGCATTGTCCGTGTTAAAATCGCACAGCTTTTCTTTAAACAGTCATGACCACAACCCGTGATGAAAATCCCATCAGGAACTCATTCTGCCCACGCCACAAAACTCGGCCCGGGGCAGCACATACCCTCAGCCACATTTCCATCCCTGATTGGCTTTTTTGATGCAGGAAATGTACCAGTGCGGCCTCTGAAGAAATGGACAATGACGCATTCCGCCTCAACTTGGGGAAGAGGGTCAGAGCACATTTCAATGCGCTTACAAATCACACACAAAACGGAGCAAAGGAGCCCACCAGCCCTCCCGCTGACATCCAGGGGGTGACTCGCGCAAGCCCAGAGCAGGCCGTGCGCACAGGGGGATTCTTTAGAGCGAGGTGTGGTTTTTGAGCTGCGGTTTGGTGTTCAGATCTGCCTGGCACAGAGGGTAGCATCAAGACTGATGGGCAGGCAAGGTGCCCTAGACCGGGGAAGAGTTCTGTCTACAGTCCCCCAGTACCACGCGGACGCTGTGGCTTTAATGATCAAGGCTGACCTTGCTGTATGCCTTCCGGGGAAGGAGGGGAGCGAGAGGGAGCTCAGGGCAGGCGTAAGTGCAGGGCCCCTGGGCAAGTCCGGTCCTCCCAGCTTGACAGCGTGGAAACTGTTTAGGTACAATGCACCGTCACGGGGGAAATACAGTATTAACACACGACGTTAAAGCCTCCTCTGTAACTGCAACAAAGCGTCGAACGTAAGGAGGAAGATCGCCAAGCTTTTAGAGCGAATCGAGGATGCCACCTAATCATTCTTCAGGGAGCTCTTTGGGAGCAATACTTATAATCCAAAAGATACTCAGAATCCGACAGAAACTACCGGCATGTTTTGGCTCCGGGACTAAACTGTGTTGTTTTGACTGACCCCAAAGTCTGAAGATAAATGAAAGACTAAGAACAAATATTTACTGAGCAAATATCTAAATGTGCAAATCGCTCTGAGACTAGGCATGATAAAAAAGAAACATCCTATCAATTTCATCAAGGACTGTAATCATGAAGCATTGTTCACATATCAGAAAATGCCAGAGGAACACAATCCAGGCCATAAATCAGAAAAAGAAGCAATGGAAAGAAAGCACCCAACTTTTTATCTTCGGTCCAAGAATTTAAAAAGCATTGTTTAAAAACGACAGCACTCAGCCCTAATAGAAGCTTGAAAAATCTATTTTCTCCCGTAAAATATTGGTGAAGTCATATATTTTCCAGAAAAAAAATTGGAGATATTGAACTTCTAAAATCATGTCACCTTTGACCCCCCCCCCCAAGTCCGGCAGCAGGAATTGTATCCCCGCCAAAGTAAAGGTCCGAGAGCTTCGGGAGAGCTGGGCATTGATTTATGACAACATTATTTGTAGTGGATAAAAACTAAGAAGGGCCCCGTGTTTCCATCTATAAAGAACTCTTTATGGATTGTGTTGTAGTCTCGCAATAGACCTCCAGGAGCTCTTAAAGAGGCTGAAACAGATATGTGTGTGTGGGTATATATAGACGTGTGTATGTGTACATACACACACGTATTTGGAAATAAGGTTTTAATACACTATGCTGGTAAACTACTCTTGGTAGATATTAATATGTCATTTGATTACAATAGGGTGTGCACATACTTGCACAAGCACAGCGTATGCAATGGAATTTTCTAGACTTGTACAAATGATAGGACCCCCTGGGACAGGTTGGCCTAGGACACAGAATGGTCTGTTTGCACCTGTCAGCAGCACCTGGTTCTGTTCCCCCTCCCCATGCAGAAGGAGACACTTTCAAATTCCACCCTGCGGTGGGCAGGCACCCCGCGGTGGGGTCTCGGCTGGGGGAGGGCAGGTGGGCCTTTCCAGGAGCGGAAGGGAGGTCTGCACGGCAGCAGGCCGTGCCGTAGGTGGTAAGAAAACACAGAAGAGAGACTTGCGCTGGATAATGATTTGAGATCTGCGGGATCCAGGCGCTACCCTCTTGTTTCCAGACGCCCTTCAGTAGGCTCTGCTTTCTGTTGCTCAAAATCACGCCCTCTTCTGAAACTCAGACGCCTTTTAAGCCTACAAAATTCAAACACCTTCCAGGAGGAAATAAAATCAGATTAAGGTGATAAACCATTCGTCTACGTCCCGTTAGCCTCAAAATCCCGAGGCTCTAGGCACGAGCCAGCAGTGCCCACCAAAAACTTCCATCATTTCTTAACGCCACTGCACAGTAAGTCCGTGTTTATGTTCTTTCGGGTGCTTAAAGGCCCTCGGCTACCTGCCTTTGGGCAGGACCAAGGTTGGCCTGTTCTTTACACACGCCAGACCCCGAGCCCCACAGCCAACATGTCGCTTAGAACCCGACTGTTGTATAACTGGCCGTGAAATGTAGGACAAGTGCACACATCCTCACCCACCCCACGGAGGACCAGCCTTGAGGGCCTCTGACCCCAACCAGCCGGGCTTTCCGGAAGACTCCAGAGCCGGCCGCCTCACCTCCCGGGTGGCCGAGATCAGAACCGAGAGCTGATCACGATAGTTGGATGCAGCGGTCCCCCATACTTTTCGTGCTAAACGCCCAATTTCGCCTCTTTATTATGTAATTGCTGATGGATTACCAGAAACTGAAGCTAATAAGGAAGTGCTAAGGCTCTTTTCCCCACAGGAGTAAAGAAATGACTCTGAATTATGCCATATTTTAGAAAATGGATAAAATACCTTATTTGCAATGTAAATGCTCTCTAGTCCTCACGATGGAGCAATAACCACCAACACGTTCACACCACACAATCAGAAATCGCAGAGAAGCTATTTCCTCCCCGAGCGCTTCTTCCTGCGCTCCCTTTGAAGGCGAGCCTGCGGACTTGCCCCTCCAATACCGTAATGAGAGGGAGGCCATTCAGTTCACCACGATCGGCTCTTCTCCTCCCGTGGTGAATTTCCTGTGTTCCCGCTTCGAAGTCACAGGCCGAAACCCTAACTCACAATCGCACTAGAGATGGGGCACTCTGCAGGTAACCCGGCCCGAGAGCAGGGGCCAGCAAGGGAGGGCCCACCGAAGAGGAAGCCCCGGCTACCCCATGTGATCCAATTCCACCTCTCCCGCCCCTCCTTCCCTCCCTCCCTCCCCTCCTCCCTCACAATGATCCTCTCGCCCATGTAAGGACACGGAGCCATTTACCAGGCAAGGAGGACCTTGGCCATGCCAACGGCCTGACCACGCTGGTTTTCTAATCTCGAATGCTGAACGTACATGTTTGTGGTCTAAGCTACCCAGTCACTGGGAACTGTTATGGCAGCCTGAACCCTATCCAGGCATAAGCTACGCCTTCCATGGTATCGGAAAATCCTAGTCTCCATAATATCACGATGGGTCAACTGAATGTCCTGTTCTTCTTTGTATCTTGGCATCCAGTTGGGGACAGTGTTTTTGCAAGTGGCAGAACTGGCAAGCCAGGTTAGAAATGAGAGATACTGAGAAAAGGCCAGGGTTGGGATCTCGTCCGCTCTTGGCCACTTTCGGGACGAGGAAGGCTTCCGTGGGCACAGGTTGTCTGCCTGTGTCTCCAGCTGTCAGCCAGGGCTTCCGACCCCGGGCAGGAAGCCCAGCTCACCCTCAGGACCAGGTAGTTTAGGTCACGTTCAGAAAACCCTCTGTGCACCCCGTTCCTCCCTGGTTAATTTATTAGTACATAGTGGAAGAGTTTGATACATTTTGCTTCCTAGACGCATCCTATGAAGCTACATAAAATCAAAGCCACAAATCCCCTTAGCTACTTCCTAAAGAATGTCTTGAAGATTATTACTTTAAATCTTACCAAGCTGTGTGTATTCGGCTTCTAGTTTTGAATATATCCCAAATGACAAATTAAACACTATTAAACTCCGGCTTGGTCTGACTCCCTTTCCGAAGTCTATTCTTTTATCAAAATAAAGCGGGACCTGACTGCTCAAAGACACAAGGCTGGCTTTATCTCAGACACACATAGCTGCGCTGCTAGCAGGAAGAAGTCGCGTTTTCTGGAAGAGCTGAACATTTATGACTAGTCAGCACGCGGGCTCCGGGAGACCCTTCAACCACACGGTGCCCTGAATTATCCTCGGCCCTCAGCTTTTCCCCTCCGAGTCTTCTGTAGGCAATTGTCAGCTCGGCCAGAACTGAAACCTTACACTTGAAAACCCTTTCCAGCAAAGGACAATGCTGCTCACATGGGCCAGATATCTAGGCTCTCCTGTAAGCCAGGGCTAGGCATTGCAACTTTATAGAAGTAGAGGGAAGGACATGTTTCCGTCACACGAGTATTGCAGTATTAAAGACTGAGAATCACGGAAGTGTTCTCAGTTCTGCGGTTGCCCTGACCTGGTGGGTTTCTCCCCCAGGAAGGCTTCCAGGGGAACTAAAATTCTAATTGCAAGCCCTGGACAAGATAAAGATAAACTGACTTCCGTAAATATTCACAAATGTAATTAATACAGAGTGTTATTCGCTGGCCTTATTATGGAGGATCACTGATTTGTGGTTTAACTGTATTTTTTTTAAAGGCAAACTCTTCTGTTCCTGATCCCATATAAACAGTTTGGCAAATAAGCAACTGCTCCCTAAATGTTGTATACTCACTCAATAGGATGCTGGGCCACGGAGAACCCAACCAAGGATTCCAAACAGCCCAGGTCTCCCTTTCCCCTCCCCAGCCATGGGCCACATGACCCTCCGTCCTGAGGGCTGTGTCTTTATAACAGGGCCCTTGTTCCCCAGCAATCCCAACACAAGGAGCTTCCAAAACTACACCGGCCATAACATTAAAGTCATCTGCGAAGATTCTTCATCGCAGCATTGTGTGTAACAGAACATACAAGTAGAAATAAATACCTATAATTAAGTGACTTTTGAATGTGTCTTAATAGGGTACCGTGCAGGTATAAAAATAAAGGGGAAATCGTCACCACCCCATAGGGATCGCCGGGCTAGACTGTCTGGGGCAAGCACCGGTTTTTGTAGTCTGCCGGTGTTTGTATTGAAGAGGAAGGATTGCATGTATATGCGAACACACACACTCACACACACACACACTCACACACACTCTCACACACACTCACACACACTCACTCACACACACACTCACACACACACACACACTCACACACACACACTCACACACACACACACACACACACACACACACACACAGCTCCTGGCAGGCACTTACGTGCACACGTGGAAATGTGGCTAGGCGTGCAGGTACACATGCCTGCACATACCTTTGGTTTTATTTCTTTTCTTTTTGGGTCCGGTCGTGGGGCCTGAACTCTGGGCCTGGGCGCTGTCCCTCAGCTCTTCAGCTCAAGGCTAGCGCTCTACCACTTGAACCACAGTGCCACTTCTGGCTTTTTTCTATTTGCTTATGTGGTGCTGAGGAATCGAACCCAGGGCCTCATGCATGCGAGGCAAGCGCTCTACCACTGAGCCATCTTCCCAGCCCATGGTTTTATTTTTTTTTTAAGCAAAAATGAATTTTAAAAAACAGGGTAAGTTGTCACCTAGTGTAAGAGGCAGGGGTAGAGACGAACGCTGGACTTCTGTTTTGAGTTTTGACTCTGAGGCCTTGTAAATGTTTGACTCGCCTAATAAAACCAAAGAGAGATAACGAAAAGCTTCCCCGTGGCCCGGAGAGAAACCGAGGCAAATGGGTGGACTGTGTATTACGTTCGTGGCATGACCACGCGGGGAGATTTTTTAAAACAACGTGTTCACCATACAGGCCTCGCGAGCTATGTCCTAAGGCCAAAAAGGCCAAAAAGAACGAGGAAGGGATCTTACACTGCACTCCGCAGGTCTTATCTGCGGAGGTATCGGCGTGACTTTTCAGAAGCTGTGATGAGTATAGACGAAGGGACCAAGTGCGCTGACGGGAACTGAGTTTCTCACACCCCGGAAAGGAAATCTGGACCTTGAGAGCCAAAGAGCTTAAGAGTGTGCCACGTAGCCCGAGATCTGCATTGCCGCTATTCCTGCAAACTCGTGATCGCCTGTGGCTCTGTTTGATGAGATCACCGCCCTGCCCTGCTCCCCGGCTCTCCGTCCTCCTAACCATCTACTGCTGAGGGGCCTTCCGTGAGCTTCCTCACACCATCTCGGTACACAGGGCCTCGTGCGGCCATGCCTACCTCCCTTCATCATTCCCATTCCCCCCCCACGGTGCCCCGTTTTCAGTCATATTCCCTCCAGGTACACACAGCCATCTTCTCTCTACAGGCTCGCTCTCTGTATACAACTTATATGGCTCCCTCCTCCCTCGATGAAATGTTCATTAGACACCAAGCGTAGGAACAATGTGTGTGCGTATCAGACAATGTTCACTTGACTACGGAGGCCAGGATGAGCCAGGAAACGTGGGCCTGAAAAACCTGAGAGGCCAAAGGCACAGAAAAAAAAATATCTGAACAGAAAGCGAGACACGGGGCTCGCTGCCGTGGTTCTAAGGAAGCCCGACCTCGGCGTGCGGAGAGAATAACACGGATTCCCACTCATCCCTCCCCCCCCTCCATTTCGTAGGTTCCCCGTCGGCCCGTTCCTGCCGGAGCGCCGACTGGGCTGGTTTTTCTCTGAGATACTGAAGCGAGAATGTTCACCGCTTGAGAGCAGCCCTCTGCGTGAAAGGGATCAGGCCATCTGCAAAGAACCCAGCGCCTGGCTTTGCCGCTGGCCAGAGGAGCGTTTCCTCTTCGTAGCTGTGTGCAGCTGAGGTGGGCGTGGCCGGGGGTTGTGCAGCCTGAGAGCTGACCAGGAGGGCAGAGCCCGCTGGCTCCGCTGTGGCCGCCCCGGGGTGGCTTCCGTGAACGTGGTCGCTGTAAACGCAGAGGCCCGGCTGGGGTGTCGTCCAGTGGGGGGCAGTGGCCTCCCCACAGTGTCTCAACACCAGCGCCGTTCAGTTCAGCTGAGCCGCTCTCCGATGCCCTCTCCCTCCCCTCTTCCCGTCTGCCGTAGTTCACAGGCGGCCGGGGTAACGGATCGCCCTACTATAGGTAGATTCTGTCACCTTAGAAGGAGGGTTGGCCATTTATAGGCAGATTGGTGGGCTAGGTGGCCAGAGTTTAGAGCAGTAGCATGACGGGGGCCAACCGCCCTAACCCACAAACCCGAGCCTGACAAAAGTCCCACCCCCAGCCAGGTGTTTCCATGTCTCAAAGTGCCTTTATCGTATCCTAACCGAAAAGCACAGGATACAGAACACTCCCTGGTAAGTTCTTGGGAAGGAGTCACTGAACGCATTCCTACTTTTTTTCTTTATTTTAGGGCCCAAGGCCCAGACTGACGCTCGGTATGTGGCGCTTTAACGCACTGGCTAGCGCTCCACCGGCGGAGCCACACCTCGAACTCTGAGCCCATCTTTAAAAGAGGAAAGTGTCAATAAGTAAGAGGACATTATCGGTTAGTGTAAGGAGAACCTCTTTTAATTGCACGGGTCTCAACGCTCCACAGTGGGCCAGTATTTATTTCTGAACAGTCGTCTGAGACGCAGCTACCAATTTTGAGAGCTGGAACTTCTCATTCCGCACATTTCCTTCGTTAAATCAGTGAGGACGGAAGAACTCCGCAAAGGAGAATGAGCTACAAACTCAACCAGAAACTCTGAAAGACGACTCCTCGTAATCTTGGCAATCTTTAATATCAGGAATAGCTAAGTCACGGAGAAAATGTAGCTTTGGGGGTCACCAATAAAAAGAAAAAGTTATCTATCACAACGCATCAAGATGCAGGAACAGACAGCCACAAATCCTCATTTTACATCCCGGATTCTAATACTCGTACTGGAATACCCATTTCCTGTCACGCACTGGCCGCCTCTCCTCTGCTGATGTGATCGCTGCCCGCCAGGGATTTTCATTAACACCAAACGTCACCCATTGTGAAAGACACTCTATGTACAGCAGAGTGCACTACCGATTATAATTGTAAGAAGCATTTTGATTTCAAATATTTTTCTGAAATTAAATATATATATACATTTAGTATATATTTAATATTTAATATATATTGTAGAATTAAAGAGAAATCTCTCTGGACCTTCACAGAACATTATTATAGGACAATCTGACAGAGAGTTCAATGGCTGGCATTTCCTTGCTATCTCCCACTTCAAAGTACATTCCTATTTTGGAGTTCAGGAAGAAATGTTTATCGGATTTCTGCTTTTCGGAGAAAAGAGCCGGCAGTGCAAGGCTTTCTCAATACATCCTGCCAATATCAGGCAGGGATTTGGCTGAATGCTTGAGGAGCCAATTCAGGTTGAAGGAAGAATCACTACGCACAAAGAACCTGTACTCTGGGCCTTCATAATAAAAATAATCTCCAGACCATTCCCGCGCTGAGCACAAGAGGCCTCCGGGATAGCACTGGTCTGCCTTAAATGTGCTTGGTTTGAACTTTCTTTGAAAATACCACTTGTGTTTGGGCAGCTGTCATCCTTCAGAAGTTCATATTTACCTCAAACCCTTCCCGGCCCTGAAGCAAGCTAAACTGAACATGCTTATAAACCAATATTCCTCTTGAACTTCCGCAGGAGTCCACTGGCCGCCGTCAGAGGCAAAGAACTCCTAAACCGTGATCCCAGGTCTGAAGGGATCCAAAAGGAAACCGCCGAAGACGGGGATCCGTGGTCCTCTGGCGTGGGGAAGGGTACTTTTCCAGAAGTCTAAACTTTTTTTTTTTTTCCTAAAAGGAAACAACGTGAATCTCTAACAAAGGCTTCAACCAAATGCAGCAACTCCCTGCTCAGACACCGGCTGTAAAAACCGTCTTTGGTCCCCGGTTTCGTTACAGAAACATGGCTTTTCTAAAACCTTCGGCATGCACACACCCAGGTCATGTCAGTTCTCCAGTCTCCAAGTACATGCGGCCGTCTCTCCGCCCAACAGCTCACTCCTTTTGCTCTCTCCGGAAACCCCAGCTCCTCCATCTTCTCCAGCAGTGCAGAATGATAGCATTACGCCCACCTTTGGTCCTCTGCTCCACCCACCCCTGAGCTCCTCCCTGCCCCAGGGTTCCCGCCCAGACCCACCTGCTCATGCGGTTACCTCTCTTCCCCCCAGACCTCCATGCCATTTGCATAGGAATGGACGCCATCAGAGATACGGCCCCTCGAATAAACTTCAGGATAATCTTCCTCCTGGGCGGGCCCGCCTCTGTGTGGTCCCCGCGGATGGCCGGGCAGGATTCCTACACAGAACCCGGGACACAGGCCACAGGCCACAGGCCACAGGACGCAGGCCATCTCTGAGCTCAGTCCTCTCCTTATTAGCATCACCCTCAAGAGGCCTGCATCACCATTTGCCTGAAGGGGGCAGTTGGTCTCCTAGTCAACCTTCCACGCCTCATGAAGGCGTCAGATCCTGTACCTCTTGAAAAAACTAGCCGGAAAAAGATTACCTTTATCAGTGGCTCCAATCACTGCGCATTACATTACTAGGGCTAGGAGTTCACTCTCTACACTTGTGGGGAAATCACAGCACTGCACCACGCAAGGGCTCCGAGGATGAGAGGACCTCTCGTAAACGCATCCAGATGCCACCCGGCAGGTGAACAGCCGCGCAAACAGCAAGGTAACCAGCCCCCCACCACCTCTCCCTGCCCCAGACGCTGCCCTCTCCCCATCTCACCCTTGTTCAATTCCTCCTTCACTCCGGTCTTCGTGTACACGAAGGTGGGTTCCTTCCCACGGGAGGGCAGGCCTCGCCTTCCGCCTTTCCCGTGAGATCGAGCCCCGCAGGCCCTGTGAATGGCATCCCCTGCCATTCAGATGCTGGGCAACTTTTGATCAGAATTGCTCTGAGCAGCTAATAAATCAGTGACAGTGGTGACGACATCCTGTTTTATTTTGCTTCTTGCACTTCCAAATCTCTGGCTACGAAACTCTTCCTATCGTCTGTGTTTCCAGGAAATCCTGTGATAGCAGGGCTGGCTGGCTGTTATCAGCTGTCTGGCCTGGAGCAAGTATTTTCTCTCTCTCTCTCTCTCTCTCTCTCTCTCTCTCTCTCTCTCTCTCTCTCTCTCGATAACAGTTCATTCAGATGCAAACAAAATTAATACTTCTATCTCAGAGCACCAGTTAAATTTCTTACTCTGTGCCAATCACACTGGGGCTTCTACAGGAAAAAAAAAAAAAACTAAATAAAATATGGGATGGGAAGGCAATCCCTGTCTCAGGTGATCGCTGTGACCCTCCCGAAGCCGCGGGAGGTTCTGAGACTACTTCTCCTCCAAGGAGGAACAAAACAGGTCCAACCAGCACAATTCCTCCAAACTCCAGAACTCGCATTATAGATTATAACCTTAATCCACTGAGAGATGCACAGCGTTCATCTAAGAAGAGGAGGGACAGGCACCTGCCTCCCTGCTCTGCTCTGTGCTGGAAGCCAGAACTGCCAACCCACAGGCCGGGCAAGCCGAGAAGATGATAAAAGATCATTGGACAACCGTTGCTTTAACACTGTTCCTGATCCTTTCACAGAGAGGCCTCCCTCTGTCAAGTACCCACTCCGCGGTGGCAATGTTCCTGGTTGAACAACTACCAGCAATGAAGGTAGATCATGCCCTTTACTAATAGATAACTCTGCCCAGCTCACCACAGGTCCCGTGGCTGGCCACCGGTGGTGGAGAACACCCTGAAAATATCTGCTTTTTCTGTAGGCCACTTTTGAGGACAGCAACTAGCAAATCCATCAGGCCTTCTATTACAGAGATGTGGCCAACATTTCAGGAAACAAATTGCAATGTGGACGGTATGCTTATGTCCACGTCAGCCTGGACGTTTACTTCTGAGATCTCGTTTTAATTACAGAAGACATAATTAATGAATTTGCCTGGTGGTTGCCTTCTATCTGTCCGTAGTGCAGTTTTAGTCCTTGTGTCTAAATGACAGGGCAATTTTGGTAAGGAACAGCTCCTGATGCACAGGTAAACACATTCATCTTCCCATTAGCTCTGATGAAATCCATCCATGGACAGGTTTCGTGCCAGGACACTGATAAATGTCATAAGGATGTACTGCTATGAACTCCGGCTCAGCAAAGTCTTCTGGACGGAAAGTAAATTGGGAGGATTCCTCCCGAGAAAACAAGCTCACAAGACAATTGCAAGTCTCCGTTAAGGAGCAGTTGCCTGGAGTTAGGTCCTTTTGGGGAAATTCAGTGGATGTGTTCTTTGCGATTCTAGAAACACTTGAGATCTTTCCAGATAAACATGAACGGTTTTATGTCAATTCAAGTAAACTTTCTTTGGGATTTCAGCTCAGGGAAGTGAATTCGCAAATAAGTTATAGAAGAGTTCACAGCAGTTGATGTTTAAAAGAATAAAATGTGCCTGTCTATGCTCTTGCTTGACTTCGGATGACATTCATTCAACAAGGGTCTACAGAAGACACTTGAAGTGTTCAAAAAAACATCTAGATGCTGTCATAAACATAGGAATACATCATGATGGAGGATGGTTTCAGGAACACAAAAGGATGTATCGGAACGCATGGGCAAACAGCCTTCATTGACAAGTTTCTCGTAAGGACAGGCTCCCTAATGAGGGACTCCTAAGTGTCAACCCCGATCGTCCCTATAACGCAACCTGTTCTGAGTTAATTAGCAGAAAGTTCTTCGCTGGGCTGGTAACTGACACCACTGCTCACACATTGTCCTGGGTGCCAATGCACACACGCGTGCACATGTGCACATGGGATCTGCATGCCGCAGGGTCTGTATGTGCACTGAGCTATCTCGACTCGCAGAAGCAGCTTTCCAACAGCGTTTGCATCGGAAAATCAGCACGCAGTCCACAAGGTGCTGGCGTCGATGCTTGCTTAAGTAGCAACCAAAACATAGCCCTAAGTATGGAAGCGAGGTGGCTGCTCAGACTGAGTGAGGGACAGAGGGCCCGGTCACTGTATATAAGGTGAGCATAGGACTCGGAAAGCTGGACAAAGGGCGGACACTGGACAGCCACCTCCACGCCCAGAGAGGGCGCTGCGGCGGATTCCCTGGCTTGGGCTGATCGATCGATTGATTTTCCCCATTGGGGTGATTGATTTCTGGCCTTCTCTATTTTAGGCTGATGGATTGATTGTATTGATTGGCTGATTGATTTGGGGGCCTTCTGTTTTAGGCTGATGGACTGATGTTACCGATTGGCTCTGGGTTGGTTCTGGGCCTTCTCTGTTTCAGGCTGGTGACTGAAGAAGCTGTTACACCAGGCCCGCCGGTGGGCATTCTTCCCACACCGCCGCACCCCGCAGCACGGGGTGCATTCTCCCCAACTTCTCCAGAACACTCAATGATCCACCAAAAACCAGCCTGAGGAAGAGCATCCTATGGTGTGCTCTGATCCAAACAGAGGCACACCAGATACACACCGAGAGGCCACAGGAAGAGACCTGCACACTTACAAACTGAGAAGCACATTCTATCTAATTACTGGGTCAAAACACACACACACACATCGTAAAATGCTATGAAATAAAAGGCCCTGTATTCTTTCATCTGTAGAACACAGCCGAAAAAGTACGTAGAAGACATTTTATGGTACTAAACGCATTTGTAAAACGGAGCAAGCTTGAAGGCTAAGCTAAGCTGTCATTCTAGGAACCTAGCAAAACAGAGGAAAGAACAAAGACGAGAGAAATAATTGAAACAGAAAACAGAACCATCGCCGACAAAGGCAAAGTAACCGAGAGCTGGTTCCTTTAAAAAAAAAAAAAAATCATTAAAATGGCAGAGAGTAAAGCAGAAGACAAAAATCATGGTCGGGAATGGAACAGGAAATGCCCATGAAGATGGCAACACAATCGGGAAATATGGCCTGTCCTTCGGAGGAAATGGAACCCAACTACACCATTTCATCCTTCACATGTCCTGTAGCTGCTAAGGAAAGTGAACAAATAATTGAAAAGCAACCCCAGAAGAAATCTTCGGGCCCCTGTGGTTTTTCCTGGGGAATTCTTCTGCACATTTAAATAAAAGCAATACTCCACAATCTCCTCCAGATATCAGGAGCCCTTCCTCACGAATGCATTCCATGACGCAAATAAAATACTGGCGCAGAAGTCATCGATGCGTTCTGAAGGTTATGCCTGATGACCCAATTTTGTTCCCAGGATAAAAGGTTGTTTTAGGATCTCAAGATGAAATCGTATACGCCGCCATTCCGTCGAGTTACAGAGAAAAGGCAGATGACAGTCAACTGGTACAGAAAAGGCACTTGACCAACTGCTGGGCAGGTTGAGCGGCCACACCGGGAGCAACACATCTCAGTTTCGGTTACCACGCTGCGTCCCAGCAAAACGGGCACTGTTTTCATTCCCTGTCTCTTTAATGTGTCCTGGTTAACCACAAGAGAAACGCCCTCTCCTCTGCCTGACTAACGGTTAAGACTGCTTTGTATGCCTAAGATACTTCACAGACACTCCAGTCAGCGCGCGCAGGGAGACATCGCCACAGACCAGCTCTAAACGCAAGCGGGCTTTCAGAGACTCCAGCCAAGTGTCCCCCCTCCCACCAGCACCCAGCTGTCCTGCCATCCCTTCTGCTCTGAAGACAGAACCCGCTCAGTGGCGCGTGCACCGTCTCCTTCGCCTCTGCCAAGCTTGAACCTCTTGATTCTCACTTGAAAGTCACAAGAGACAGCAGGATGGCCGTCGGTTTGCTCCCGCCACCCAGCACGGTCCAGTCAACCAGGGCCGACCAGCCGGTGCGCACACAGCTGTCACGGCACTCAGGAGGCCGATGTGGGGTAGACGCAGGGCAGGACAGGTCACGTAAAACTACCTTGGGAAAGTCACGGGGGAACAGTCAGCCATGTCTTCTCTGCCAGCCAGCGGGGCAACTCGGGCGAATGAGAACTTTGCCGCTCCCTCTCCTCCTTGGATTGCTCTTCTCGGACGCCCGGATTCTCCCCGCTCTCCGCCACCCGCGCGGGCCCGCCTGTGAGCCACGGCCTCTCCCTGCTCATCCTCCAGAGTCCCCCCGCGCCCCTGCAACGCAGCCCGCTGTGGAGGGTGAGGGAGACGCTGCCATGCTGGCCCTAGGCTCTGCATCACCGCACGCGTGGTGTGCGTGTGGCTGGCACCGGCCGCGTCCGGTGCCCCCGAGCGCAGGCCGGCTGCTCACCAAGTTCAGGCTCACTTACTAGCTGACTGCTGACGCGTTTCTACAATCTTTTCCAGAGTAGGAGCTAAAAGAAGCTGCACAGGTCACCAGCTTGGGACGCTGTTGATCGAGGTGAAGAATATCAAGCGCTGCCAGGCACCGCGGCTCACACCTGTAATCCTAGCAATTGTGGTTCCAGGCCCATCTGGCCAGGGAAGTCCAGGCCCATCTGGCCAGGGAAGTCCCTGGGCCTCTTGTCGCCAGCAAACTACTCAGGAAGAGCCCAAAGTGGCGCCGTGGCTCACCTGGTAGAGAGCGCTAGCCTTGAGTAAAAAAGCAGCTCAGGGACAGTACACAGGCCCTGTACTCAAGCCCCCCCCAAAAAAAATAAAACATAAGAAGGATATTGAAAACAAGGAGTAGGATTTTTCATATTCAGGAATTATAATAATTCTGGACACCTGGAGTTATCCACCACTGCCGTCAAGTTGTTCGTTACTGAATATAGAGGAGAAAAAGCAGCTGAGGTGCCTTATTGGTAATAAATCCCGGGTCCTTGAAAGGAAAGTCGGTTATGAGGCTCGGGCTCAATGCTGTCTAGGTGTTCGTTATTATTCATTGATTCCTTCTGGGATTTTTTTGTTTTTGTCAGTCATGGGGCTTAAAACTCAGGGCCCTGGCGCTGCCCCTAGTGCCCTACAACTTGGAGCCACAGCGCCACTTCCAGTTTTCTGGTGGTTCACTGGAGATAAGAGTCTCACAGGCCTTCCTGCCCGGGCTGGCTTCGGACCCCAAACCGCAATCCTCAATCTCAGCCTCCTGAGTAGCAAAGATTACAGGCGTGACTAACCACGTACCCTAGCTCTAGGAATGCCAGCGGGAAGTAAAGGAAGGAGTCCTCGCTTTCTAGGAACGTATACTGGAAGAGGAGGCCAAGTGCGGAGTGACGTGTTATCTTGAAGCGCTCCGCCTCCGACGCACTCTCCTACTCTCAGACCGTGAAGGCCTGCCACTTCCAATGCGTCTGCGTTATCGCAGAAGCATCTGTCTCGAACCCTTACGCTGTGTCCCAGCACATCGCACGTCCCTGAGGACCTGGGCTGGGGTTGGGAGGGCTCAACCTGGCCGGCAGCCGGGTGACGTTCCCAGGTGGTGGTGATCGGCCAGCCCTACCACGCGGATTGTAGCTTCCAGGGAACCCCGCGGTGCCATCCGGCCTGTCCACGTTGGAACCGGCAGCCCTAGTGTTTGACTGCCGTCGGCGGAGGCCGGCGGGGCCGCTGTGGGCCCAGGCACCGGCTCACGGCACAGCAAGTACCCTGCTGTCCTTCCTCGACCGGACACAGGGCGACCTCTCCCCCCCATCTGCCCGCTCTGCCTCTCCTCGGAGGACAGACTTCCCTCCGACAGACGCCTGCCCGGCCCCCAGCCCGCTCCGCGCCCTCTCTGAGCACCATCAACCCCCATCTTTTCCGGGCAGGGCCAACACAGGGGTGGATTTTTCTCCAGGAGAAACAACAGATCTATTTCTCCTCCCCCCACCAACAAATAGATAAATAAGGAAGCAGTGTTGGATCCTGACAGTATCTACAAGGTCCAGAGACGCCACGGCTATAAAAAGCCCTCACCTTTTCTCTTTTTCTTTTCCCTCACCAACTGCAATATCATTTCCATTATTTCTCCAGGCTCCCATTCTGAATTCAAAGCAATTTATCTGAAGTTCAGACTCTGTCACTGTGATTTAGCTTCCGTTTTATGGTAACTGCAGGCCTCTAATAAGTATGCTCCTCTCATTGATTTTCTTCCCCCTCAGCTGCTGCTGTAAATGTAATTGAAATTTTTTGTTTTTTGCTCCTGACCTAACTTTCTTTTTCAGCCAACAAGAGTGCAGTCAGAGCGGTGTCCTGTGAGTTCCACGCGCTCAACTCCTAAGAAACAGTTTCTTCTGGAAATGACATTGTTCTCATCTCCTTCTAATGAGTTCTCTACCTTTTAAAAATCCCAAGCAATCGCCTCCATCATGCTGATCTTCACTTTTAAGACGTGAATGGGAGGGGTGCTTTCTGATCTGAGGAACCGTTAGATCTCAGGCAGGAAGCTGGAGTTTTTAAAACCCCCTTCAGGGCTAGCTCAGACTTTTATACAAGGCTGGCCCGTGGTCTTCTCCAGAGTTAGTTGGAGACTCTGAGTTGAAAGGAATCAAATAGCAGACCAACTCACCGCTCCCTAAAAGGAGAGCTGCTTCTCCAGACAGGGGGAGGCTGGCCAGCCCTCGGGACAAGCCGGGATCCAGACACCCCTGTCCCCAGCATCACCTCGGGAACACCCCATGAAGGCCACAGACTGAGGGCCGGGCACACTCCAAGCCTCTCCTTTTCTTGCTTTGAACTTTCTCCCCTGATGGGAAATTTATATGTGTGTGTGTGCCTGTCGTACGTTACACGTGTTATATATGTAATATATTGTATATGTAATATATACATGGGTACATGTATATATTATATATAGTCGCTGTATACTACATGGAAAATGTGATATATGCCACATATTCATTATATATTATATACATTCTCCCCTGATGGGAAATGCCACTGTGTATTAATATGTATACCATGGATATATAGATATACAGATACATAGTACACATTGTGTATCTGTGTATTAATATGTATACCATGGATATATACATATAGACATACAGATACATAGTACACATTGTATATCTGTGTATTAATATGTATACCACAGATACATACATACAGATACTCAGGTACAGAGCACACATTGTGCATCTGGGTGTTGAGAGGTAACTACTGCACTCATCTATGCCTATTTTGTTCCATAGGTTAAGAATATCATTTGGAATCTGTTAAAATATGTGTTCATACTTGTTATTCAAAAGGTTTTGGGGGCTTGCTTATACACTGATCCCACCAAACAACTCTGTGTGTGTGTGTATACATACATATAGTGCCACAATTCCTCTTTCATATTGAAAATAGTCAATACAAAAATAACAAACTCATCTCTACAAACATTAATCTTTCCTTTTCTTAAGGACTTAGACCATATGATGCAGATTTTTACTACTGTAGTTCATCAAACTAATAGTACTAATACCACTAATAGTACTAATACCACTAATAGTACTAATACCACTAATAGTACTAATGCCACTAATAGTAAGATATTTATATACAGTTAAGGAGGAAAAAAACCAACTTGTAAAATGCTGTGAGCTAGCATACAGGTTTCAGTCTCAGATACGACAAAAGTAAAATAAGTGCATCATAAAAACCAGTGAAACGGGGTAATTCCTGTCTTCCTGGGGTCCTAACTCTAAGACACTGTTTTTGAAGGCTGAGCTTCCCATCAGGAAGAAATCACCTCTCAGAGAACACTTCACGGAAGAGCCGTGGATGCAGGATGTACGCAGATCCACTTGCACAGCTCAGTGGACTCAGTGGACCAGCTCAAACCAGCCAGGCCAAGGAGCAGAGGCTTTGCAGCACCCGGAACCTTCCTCCGCCTCCTCGGTCACGCTTCTCGTCTCTAGGCTGACTTCTAGCAGCATCGACAAGCTCTCTCTGGTAGGAAAGCTTGCAGCTTTCATGCAGTTGCGTGTGTTGCTCTACCGCTCTTCCTGTGAGCCTGGTCCTCTGATTGGGGGGCACACACAGTTCTGTTCTAACGGCCGATTCCCCGGATAAACATCACACACATATTCATCCTGTTATTAACAGGCATTGCAGTCATTACTACGCTGGCTCATTTTTGTACAATAGTACACTAGCTTTCCAGGAACATGATGGTTTCTACACAAATTCTTTCCTCAAAACGTGTGTCGGCAACAAAACATACAAAATACAAACAGCTTAGCTTTTCCCCAAGTTTCAACCCTGACAGCGAATTATACCATATGACTGTTTAAATTTCTCTTCCAAAATCAAGAGACTGGAAATGAATGAAGAAGCCAGCTCCGTGGAGGGCGGCGGCCACAAAACGAAATGGGGGGAGACTTCCTGCGATCCGAGCCATGGGGGGTCACGGGGGGGGGGGGCAGCTGGGCTATACAGGAAGACCCCGCCTCAGGAAAATCCACTGAGCCAACAATTACACGTAGGAACATGCCCGGCCTGGCATGGAATGGGAGCCCTGTCCCCCCAGACCCCCACCCCCGTGCCCGGGACAGCCGAGGGCCTGCACTAACCGTGGTGGGATCCGTGTGTGCTGAGGATAGCCTTCCGGACCACGTTCCAAACTAAAGAGGAAGATGTGCCGGAAGGTTCCACGCCCCACGCGCGGTGAGATTGGGGAAGTCTGCAGAGGCGGGGGGGGGGGGGGGGGGGGGAGGGGAGGTCCCCCGGGAGAGCGCTGCGGGGGGGCCCAGGCCTTTCCTGCCTTCCTGCCCTGCACCTCCTAGCATTGAGGGGAGCAATGGCTCCTGTCCCCTCCCGCCCCCTGCCTTGCTCACAGGAGCCACCGATCAATCCAGGGCTGGACGATCCCAGACTGTGAACCGAGGTAAACCTTCTCTGGTCTCCTGCTTTTAATCCTTTCCTCTATCAGCAAGCGTTAAGCAAATCCGCTCTCCAATGCACGCAGTTGTGCTGGTTAAATGCACGGGCTTTTGCGGGGACTTAGCTCACCCTAGGCTGTGAGCGAGAGAGAACGGCCCAGCCACAGGCTCAGGGCCTGGACAAGCTCAGACGCCGGTCCTCCTCCGAGCACAGCGGTCCCAACGTCTCCCATCTGAGAGCGGAACCTGGGGTCGCGCAGCGCGCATGTGCCAGCTGAGCCCGAAGGCAGGGGCAGACAAGGCCCTTCCCTCTCTGGGAACAGAAGCGTCGCTCCTTCTGAGACGCGCCGGCCAGCCAGCGCGGGCTGCCCACCGCCCGGCCGCCCTCGGACCCCCGCCCCGGAACCTGCAACTGGAATCCCTTCTGTCTGTCTTCCCAGATCTGCGTGTCCGTCCTGTGTCACCGTCAGCCTTTCCTGGAGACATTTCCGCTTCCCATCTCCATTTGGGTTCTTTCATCGTGGAAGAGGCTCTCTTCCTTTGTCAAGGAAGACAGGCGGCTGGACGTCTGGGAGGAGGGGACTCCAGGAGGGGCTGACACTGTCCCAGGACACAAACACCCGATGTGTCAGCCCTGGCACCCCGACTGCGTGAAATCGCACCCATAAAGCCACGAAGACCAAAGCTAAAATTGTTCCACCTCCTCCCTGCTCTGAGCATGCCCATTTCTAGCCTTGAGGGTCATCCTTTGAGGTGAGCGTTGTTCAGCATCGATGTACTAGAAAACACAGCTTGCTTAGAGCAAATGTGTGGCACACACTTTTTCAGGATCAAAGCAAGGCCAGGCACTAGAGATGGGATTAATCAGAAGTGGAAGACGTCTGAACACAGCACATACGTCGATGCCTGGTCCTACTTTAGTGTGATTTCACTCCACCCCCCCCCTCTCTTTTTCTCCCCCCATAAGTAAAAGAATCATTGTTAAAATGAGAAAGGAGGCTCAGATAGTTTTAAGTGATAATCCCGAGGTCACACCACGATGAAGAGGTTGAACCAGAAAACAAATAAATAGCCAACTTGCTCTGAAGTCAATCATTTACAGGAGGTTAAAAAAAGGAAAAGAGTAAGATCTCCGCGCAGTATAAAAGACTTTGCCAGGTTTTTTTATCTCATGATTTCTTAGAATCATCTCACCTGCAATAACGAGGCCCGGGTACGGACAGTACCGGGGAATCACGTGAAATTCCAAGGCTATCCCAACACACTCCTGCCCAGCCTACCACTCCCAGTTTGGGCTGGAAGAAGGCCTGCTTGGGACAGGAATCCTGTCAAGCGAGAATGGCCACCAGCACTCCAAACCGCCCCAGCCCTCGGCACACAGCCCAGGTGGGTCCTTTCGCGGATCATCGGAAGGGCTGAGCTCGCGGGAACTCTGCCCCCTTCCCATGGAGCCTGATGAACACGTCCCCAGCACTGCGGACAGCCAGCCCGCCCCTCGCGGGCCTGACGTCTGAGTAATCTCCTGTAATCAGATTTTACATCTGTGATATTAATAAAATGCCAGGTCTCACAAGGAGATGAATTGAACTAATACTCTTTTTAATTCGAAGGCCTTGCTACACGTTTGGGCTTCATAATTATTTGTCTAAAGCAAATTGACTCATCGGTTAGTTTCCTGCACTGAGGTAGGTAGTACGCAAATTAGATTAAAGAGTCTCAATCATTAGAGAATAATGACATCAGCGTCATAGATCTAGCCATTTTATTGACGCAAAACAAGTCTTTTCCCCAGGGAAATATTAGTAAGGTAAACCGATGCCTGCGGCAGTTACCAGCAGTTAACGCACAGAGTCAGGGATCAGATCGCTTTGAACCCCAGCATGAGCCTTTCCTGGCTATTACTTGACCTCATCAACACAGAGGTCAGCGGCCCGAGGCCACACCGAGACTCTCACAAAGGCTCTTCCTGCCAAAGCCAGCCTTCACCAAGGCGGATGCACACATGGCCACGGGCCGGGCACGGTGCTGGCTCCTGCCGGCACTCGGCCAGCGAGGCCGCGTCCCTAGGTTCTAGGTTTCTACACCTTTCATCGCCGTCGAGTACATTGAGACTGCTTACGGAGCGGAGCAACTCCCTGAGCTCGAAGCCCTCTGCTCTCTCTGCCTTGTCTGGTGCGTGCTCGAGTCACTAAGTTCAAAAGGAAGCTCCGCTCTGAGCCCGTTCTCCGACAGTAATGGCTGTTTTGCTCTAGGGCGTCTCTGGGCCGTGGGAGTGTGGGCCTCGCGGAGACCCCGGGCCCGTTTCCTCGTGCCCACCTTTCAGCCTGTAACAAGAGCTGAAGCTGGCGCTCATCCTGCCAAACGTACAGATTCGTTGTAAGGATTCAGTGAAACACGCCGCCAACGTGCCCGGCCCGGCGCCCGCCTCTGCCGAGGCCACCCCCTGCGCCATCCACACCGGAAGTCCACCGAGAAACTGCCCACACCTAGCTCCCAGCAGACGCCAATGGGCTGGGCAGCCGGTGAGGCTCCTTTATGACCGACCTGGTCTTGGGTGTGTGTGTAGGCCTCGGGGTGAAGACCTCGGGGTACGTGGGCCTCGGGGTGGGAAGGAGGGCTCCCCATTCTCTGAATGGCCATTTCTCAGTGTCCGAACAGCCTTTCCCCAGCTCAGTCACACCCAGGAGGTCATGTGACTGCTAAGCTGTATCACGCAGTAACCTGCAGGCACACCTCAGAGCCCCTCGGATGTCAGGGCTGGCCAGACACACGCAGCTCGCACACACGCAGCTCACACACACGCAGCTCGCACACACGCAGCTCACACACACGCAGCTCACACCTGCACCGTGGGCTCTGCCCCAGCTCAGCTCTGCCCCGGCTCGGCTTGGTCCTGCTGGCTCAGCAGCCTGGGGGCAGGGCGTAATGACCGGCTGCACTAACTAAGCATGCAGCGTACTCCTGGGCTCTGTGGGGGTGGTTAAGGCTCTGCACAGATGTCTGAGCAGAAACTAAGCAATGCCGCTGCCCCCGCTGAGAAAAACGCCCTTCTCCTCCACACTTAATGAGTTCCGCAGCAGACCGCTCCGGTCCGGGGGGGAGGCCAGGCCTCCTCCCCTCCCCCAGCACCGCCACCCCTCATCCCGATCCGTGGGTGACGGCGATCACTCCTGAAGTCGGGGTGGCGGCCAAGAGGCTGGCAGCCATCCCCGCACGCAGACCACACCAGGCTTTGCCGTCTCTCTGAAGCCCTTCCCCACGCTCCACGGCGTCCCTCGGTCACGGGCACCTGGGAGGTGCCCGCGCGTTTCTTCAGGGTTGGGAAGCTGCCACAGAAAGGGCAGGAAACCCAACTAAAGATTTACCATAAAAAAAAAAATAATCCAGCAATAAGCTGGCCGCCGGTGGCTCTCGGACCTCACACGCAACTCGAGGAACGCAGGGAACCCGGATCCTTCCAAGCCCGGGTTACTGCGGGTGAGGACAGGATCCAAGCGGCTCTCACGGGGTCACAGAAGAGCCTGCAGCCCATCCGTCGCTGGCTCCTTGGGCTCCGGAACATTCCTGACTTCCTTTTGCCCCCAAGGGCTGAGTCGGCATGCTTGACGACTTTACGTGAACAGAACGTGAGAGGAGGAATCCTCTCCAGCAGCACACCCTCCAGGGCCCGGGGGAGACGGTGCCAACGCGCCCCGCAGAAGCACAGCGTCCCACCAACACCTAAAGAGGTCTGCGGGTCGTTGAGAGTAAAGCAGCGTCCCTGGGGGGAATCTGGACCTGTCGGCCACCACGCCGCCTCTGTAGATGAACCTGGGAAAGTCCTGCAAAATAGGAAGCAACCGGACATGCCCACGTGAAGAAAAAAGTCCACGAAGTTTAACAGGAAGCACTTCGCGTTGGGTGTGGGACCCAGGAAATGGACGTCCTCGTGGACGTGGAAATGGGCATGGACCTCCCCGGATGCACCTCGGCGCGTGAGGCTCAGGGCTGCGGCTCTGTCACGCCCAATCCTCGCCCGTCACCGGTGCTCACACCTATAACCCCAGATACCCAGGGGCTGAGGCCTGATGCACCGTGGTTAAAAATCCCCCCGCAGAAAAAGTATGTGAGACTCATCTCCAAAAACGAACAGCAAGAGTTCAGGACAGGAGGCATGGATGAACGGCAAAGCACCACATGTGAGCAGTAGTGCCCAGTGATCGCACGGGAGCCTGAGTGCAAGCCCCCGTATCGGCACAAAATAAACCGTCACTACACGGAGGAGCTACTCCCAGTCTTAAGAATTATCATAAGTTCATAAAAAAATGAGGGCAATAATTTCTAAAGGGCTACGTGTATCATAGCATTGTTTACTAGGCTATGAATTTGGAAACCATTTAAGTGTGTATAATTGATTAAATAAGTCATGTTATAACACAACGCAAGTCTGTAAAGCAATTAAAGCATGGTCCAGAAGTATATTGATGAGCGTGGTAAACATGCAGACACTGAAAACTCAGGTTTTTGTTGGTGGTGGTGGTGATGGTGGTCGTGGGGCTTGAACTCTGGGCCTGGGCGCTGTCCCTCAGCTCTTCAGCTCAAGGTGAGCGCTCTACCACTTGAGCCACAGCGCCACTTCTGGTTTTCTGGTGGTTCATTGGAGATAAGAGTCTCACGGACTTTCCTGCCTGGGCTGGCTTTGAACCTCGATCCTCAGATCTCAGCCTCTTGAGTAGCTAGGATGACAGGTCTCTCCTAGCGTCCAGAGCGATGGGACTTAGGTATTTCCACACGCAAGGAGCTCACACACAATTGGATGTAGAAGCGCATGCCGGCGGCACACACAGCGGACATCCCCCCAGGACTGCCCTGGGCTGGCCGCGGAGGACAGGTCCACTCAACAACCGGGTGGAATCTGAGGCGCGCCAGGCCAGGTTCTGCCCTGGGGTAACGGGAGGTGAAGACGTCTCACTTCCGGTCCGAGGCCTTTGCCGACGTGGACGGAAACGACACCATCAAACGCACACGCCGAGCTCTGAGGTCCACTTAAACCAGCGTCCCCCGGCCCCCACTGTGCCAGCTCGACACGGGGCCGGCGGGGAGAGAAGACCCAACGCAAAGCACCGTGGAGATCAGACCCACAGGGAAAAACAATGTCCGAGGAGCCAGCCAGGGCGCCGTTCCGTGTCCCTCGCTCCTCTCCTTCGGGTCTGGGTCGGAGGAGATGCGAGACTCGTGTGCTTGTGCTGCCACAGACCCCCGGCTACGCCTGCCTGCCGCAAGCCACGCCCATCGCTTTGCCTTCAGGCCGACAGCTCCCCACGGGCTGCCTTTATTCCAGAGGAAATGGCCGAGCCGCTCTCACGGGTAAAACAGCATCACCTTTCACCTCTGCACAGCCCTGCGCCCATGGGACGGAGGCCTGGAGACAGAAAGCACTCTCTCCTGACACCAAAGGTCACCAACACCACATTGTTCCACGCTCACGTGGCAGTAAAACATTTTCTCTGGAAGCTGCAGGCTGAGCACACGCCAGGAAAATCGCCAACCTTGTCCTAGTTAACGGGGCTGAAATTTATTTCTGATATTGGCTCTGTTATAATTCAACGGCAATTTCACAGTATCCAGCCTCCTTTTAGTGCTCTGCATCAACGTATAATAAAAAAAAAAATATTTGGTAAAAGGGGCTTTTAGCAGGGGATGGAAACTTTACGAGTACAAAGTCTCTGTTTAAATATGCTTGTGGATGCTTATTTAGCTGTTTTTCTTCATTAAATATGAATTATAGCTCTTTAAATGCTGATTTGGAAATCAAGAAGGTTTAGTTTTACTCCACTGCTTTATATCCACGGGCAACATAAATCTATTTAAAAGCTGATTTAAGAAAGCAACGCAAGGAAGCAAATTGCCGGTGATTTGGTCCCTTGAATTTTGCATGCTGCATAGTCAGGTTGTCCTGAGGACCCAACACGTTGTTTTGCCTCGGGTTGTAAAAGACAATTCTCTCTCGAGGAGCAGGGTTCAGGGCCCCCCTGCCAAACCAAACACGTGCGGCCCTGGGCATTCATCGCGGGGTCAGGCGCGGCGGGAAGAACTGACCGGAGACGCGGCTCCTCCCCGGGAAGGCTGGTTTTGAAGCATTCACCCAGCAGCAGCTCCTTCCTAGAAAGACGCTGCGAGCGGATGAAGTCGCAACCCCGGGCCCTTGAATTATGCGCTTCGTAGGGAAAGCAAACGGCTCGTGGGTCACAGACCCGAGATTACGCCGAGGGCGAAGCTGTCATTTTTCCCCCAATGTCAATGAAGTTGGCCCTGCGGAGTCTTTGGAAAGTGGGGCTCACCAGTCTGCGCTTCCCACCCTTCCAGGGCCAGAGGGAAGAAGTGGGGAGCATCGCCCCTGTTTGGGGTCGCCGTGTGGTGACAGCCGCGCTGAGGACGGCTGAACGGTTGTGTGCGGTTGGGGCAGGGCCGTTCACTCACGTTCTCACCCCCAAAGTAAGCAACACGAACCGACTTTTGACTCTCCATTCGCCTGACTTTCTGGGCACAGCGTACTCACAAGCAGTAACTCTTCTCTCCCCCGTGCCGAGACAAATGTTGGTGCAAATACAGACGAGGAAAAGGAATCAAATGAAGGAGGAGAGGGGGGCGCGGTTAGAACCTGGCAGGGGATGATCAGAGCCGCTACCTACATTCGCGCTTGACGTCATAAACACGCGTCGCCGGGTGGCCACCGCGGCCTTGCCGGGTTCGACCGTGCGGCACAAGCGCTTTAGCGTGGCGGTGAACTCAGACAGCTGTGTGTGCAGCTGCACAAGCTCACCGCCGCCCCTCCCGGTCCTGCAGGGGGCCGCCGGCGTGACTGTCTGTCAGCCACTGAGTGGGAAACGAGGGCCAGGCACCCACGGTTAGAAACGATCCTTTTCTCCCCCCCCCCCCACCTTTGGCTCCACAGAGGAAGCGGGAGTCGAATCGTGGGGTTGTTCACACATCAGAGGACTGGACGTTTTCAGAACGGCCGACCATTCACAAGTCGGGTGGAGAAACGCTATTTACCAAAAGGTAAGAATCACGCCCGCGTATGAATCCGGACTTGTAGTGGAAATTCACGTTTATGTGCAAAAGGCTTTGCCAAACAGGAAGCCCTCCGACCGGTGAGTCCCAGTCAGGTACGGTGTTATGAAAAATAATCTCAAGTCTCTGCCGCTTTCAGTGCCGTCTGAGTCTCTCTGCCCCTATTTTAAAAGAAATTCACCCTGGTTTGCATATCCAAACCAGGTTGCACCGGGCCGCATAAATGCAGAGCCACGGGCTGCACCGCACTGCACAGGCTGGGCGGTGAAAACTCTCTTTAAGAGCACAGAGTTTGAGCAAACAACATGTAATGCAGAGAAAACAAAGCAACAATACGACTTAGACACAGATTGGCTCGGATAATAATCTACAGCCGCAGACAGGCCCCAGCGGTGGACAGTGATGGTTGCTATGGTCACAAATGGAGGTCGAGTCTCCTCGGTGAATGCTGAGAGGTTTATAAAAACGTGGAGAAGGGACTATTCAGGGGGTTTTTGGGCAGGACCGCCTCCTGGCTAGAAAGGAGAAGTGTGTCCCCGGGAAGGAGACAAGGCTGAGGAAGGGCTCCAGGGACCAGTAACTGACGCTGGGGCCGTTGACCAAGAATTCTCCGCGGCTTCTCACACGCATGAGACTGCGCTTCCTGTCCCTGGGAACTGGGACTTCCGCGCACCGCGACCACAGAAACGGATTCCACCTTGAGATGAGCGCGCTCCCTCCCCCTGGACGCCGAGACTGGGAAAGCACGGGGTGAGCTGCGTTTCCTGTCTCCCGCTTGCCTGAGGCGGGCGGCCGAAAAACAGCAACAACAACAACAAATCCAGGACCAATCGCTGGCAGGCCCACGCACGAAACAGAGGTCGGAAAAGAAGATACTGCGTAAGACACGGAAAAACGAATGCGGGAAACACGGATGGAGTGTTTTGTAAGGAAGGAAGTCTCTAACATCCCCGAGCTGCCGACAGGGAGGGACGAGGAAAGCAGGGCGGGGGGGGGGGGGGGGGGGGCGGGGACCACCTGGGACTGGCTTCGGGGTGGGACATCAGTGACGGGCGCGTGACCAGCAATGGGGGTCAGCCCCTGACGCCGGCTCTGCGGCCGGGTCTCCCACGGAACTTCAGACTCTCCCCCACCCCCTGCCGGTGACCCACCTGGCTTCAATGGGACCTGATGTGTCTGTCCGAATAATTCATACCTCGGAGTCGCTCCTTGGCAAACATCTCACTCTGGGACTTCAGACACCTAGCTAATCACCAATTTAATTTCAGGAAAACGCGGGGGGTTATACGTTACTTAAACTGCGTGTTTTATAGTTGAGTAGAGGGAGACTCCCTGGCTTGACCATCGAATGGAACCCCGTCTCTTTTTTTTTTTTTTTTCCAGTCAAAAACAGGAAGCAGCCGGGCGCCGTGGCTCACGCCTGTCATCCCAGCCACTCAGGAGGCTGAGATCTGAGGATCGTGGCTCAAAGCCAGCAGGAAAGTCCGTGAGACTCTGATCTCCCATAAAACTATTCAGAAAAAAGCTGGAAGTGGCGCTGTGGCTCAGGTGGTAGAGCGTTTGCCTTGAGCACAGAGAGGCTCAGGGACAGCCCCCAGGCCCTGAGTTCAAGCCCTAGGATTGGAAAAAAAAATACAGCAATATTGCTCCTAACTATGCACAAAAACGAAAGGCATGTTTAAAGTGCAAAAGGAGCAACCAGCTTCTTACGCAATGACTCGGGTGGAAGATGCTCCCACTTTGGGGTCTGTGGGGCTCAGAACAGCATGGCGTACCCCCCCCCCCCCGATCTGTTATAACTCTCGGACCTACCGCCCTCTCACGGGATCCACGCAGGAAGAGCAGAAAGGTCAGGAACCTTCTGCCCCTTCTCAGCCCTCCATGCAGTCAGGAAAAGAAACCACCCAGAGAGGCGAGGAGGACCGTCGCCCCCCTCCCCCCCCCCCCCCCCGCGGTCTCCACCCAACTCCCTTTCATCCTGACCCTTCAGGTCCAGGAGGAGAATAAAGAGAAGTCGAGGCGTTTGGAGCCTATGCCACGTCTGGCCCAGAATTTCTCATCCATCCATCCATCGCCCCGCAACCCTGTCATCCGCGGCTTAGAGGGGCCGCGGAGCAGCGGCCGGTGTGTATGAGGAAGATCATCCTCTCGTTTGCTCAGAATTAGAGGCGAGCCCGGGTTTGAAGCCACTGAGACAGAACTCCATGGGGATTAATTCCGTAAGTTTCCGAAGTTGTTGGGAAGCCACCTGGCAGTTGGGGAGAGAACCGTTCAAGTCTCCAGCAGCACGCTCCTGTCTGCCAGACCCTAATGGCCGGATATGATAACAGCAGGAGAGTAAACACCGATGTGCATTTTATCCCTGAAGACAAATGCTGCGGACTTGGAACTCAGGAGGGGTTCGCCCCCCCCCCCCCCCGCTCCCCCCAGCCCGCCCGCTGGGTTAGGTGCACGCGGGTCCCAGACTCAGTGTGCAGCCAGCCAGCGCCGCAGAGCCGAGGCTCCACCTCTCCATCCTGAACAACAGCCTCGTGCTCCGCCCCCAGGAAACACGCACTGTCCAGCGGGGAGGCCCAGGACCAGCAAGACCGTCACCATCCAAGAGCCCCGCCGAGGAAAACGGTCAAAAGGGAAGCGTGCGGCTATCACGATGGGAGAGTCAGTCGCTGGGGTTTGAAAACGGCCACTCCCGGCTGCTGGGAGGATGGATCTGCCATCTCTCCGCTCCCTCGGACGCCGCCACGCCTCCTATTTATACTTTATTTTTTGACAGCAAAGTGATCTGTAGGAGTTTCACAAGTGCCTTCAGTATGTCCAGGACTGAGAGGAGGACCAGACACTGTCTGGCCGTGCCGGCGATACCTGCAGGTGAGCTCTGCTCCTACGCGGCCGGTGGAGGCCCAGGGACGGGGCGAGGGTGTTCCAACTCCAACCAATGCCCCAGTGTTCACAGAGCACCAGCACAACATCAGAAATCTCCTAACCCTGGGCTTGGGGGGACAAAAACCACCACCACCACCACCACCTGAACCACCACACCATATACAAGGTAAAGCCGAATGACTGAACCGGCCTCGGGCCAGACGGTTCCCTGGCCAGGGAGGGGAGGGTTTTCTTCGGGACGAGCGCCCGGCCGGCAGGTACAGGGCAGGCTGTGTGCTGGCGGATCTGGCTGCAAGCTAATTCCGAGGGTAGGGTGTGGGCTTGGGATTTGTGCCTTGTGTAAAACATAATCAGGCTTCATTATGTCCATGAGTCATAGCATTTTAATCTTTTCTAATTAGATGTAATTACTATTCTCCCGAACCGCGGGAGAGCACAGAGGCGTAGAGGTGCGAGGTGACGCGCGTGGGGGGGGGGGGGAAGCGACCCCGAGAGGAGGAAGCGTTCGTGAACAGGAGGCCCAGACACACCCGCTGCCCCTGCCACGCGCAGACGGACAGGGGGACAAAACGGAGCAGGTGATTACCGCCTTTGTATAACAGCCTTCGGCAATAACGGCAGCAAGGTCCAGGAACAGAAAAATGAAACACCATTTTAATGTCAGAGTTGGCGCGTGGTGATTAGGGCAATTTAACAGGAGAGAATAAGCCTCCTAAATGTGATGGATAACGCACTCTCCCACCAGATACTTTGCTGTTGCTTCTATCTTTTACGTTCTGGCCAGCTGAGATCAAACTTTAATGCAGAAATCAAATAAGAAAGTGTCCAGGTCTGAAAGGGTCAGGACGGCAGTGGAC
Organism: Dipodomys spectabilis; assembly: GCF_019054845.1. Lineage (NCBI taxonomy): Eukaryota > Metazoa > Chordata > Mammalia > Rodentia > Heteromyidae > Dipodomys > Dipodomys spectabilis. Next base: position 894,528 of record NW_024871391.1, on the reverse strand, counting down.
CTCCCCCCAGCCACGCGGGACGCAGGTGTGAACGGACACCCCAGGTTCCAGCACGTTCCGTGGAGGAAACCCCTCCCACTAAAACCCATTTTATCCCTGAAAATCAATTCTTCCCACGTCCCTTTGAACATTCATTCTGCAGCAAATACATCTTCCCACGGAGCATCTGCAGTGGTGGAACCAAGTCTGACTCCGTGAGCTGGATGAATGATCTCACCGTGCTCCACTTGACCTAGCTCAGAAACCCTGCCGTGTTTCCGGAGAGGATGACGTGTCCCGAGAGCGGACGGGACCGCTTGTCTGACTCACCATAAAGCAGAGCTACTGCCAAGCCTCCGTGTCCGTTCCTCGCCCATCTTCTGCAGAGAACAGCAGTAAGACCGAGCCAACGCAGTAAAATAGGGGACTTCGCTGGTTAAAGAGAGATTTACCTTTTCAGTGTTGACTTCGATGATGGCTCAGTTACATGTGGAGCTGGAGGTGTTCACGTGCATTTGGAAATGCGAACTGAAGTGAAACTTCCAGATGGACTGTGCACAGGTCACACTGATGACCAGATTACCCAGATTCTGCTAATTAGCCACGTGTCGCTTCCAGTTGCTCTGAACAAAACAGACCAGCCATTGAAATGTTGTCATTTTTCTGCCTCATTAAAATCTCCTCTGTGTTTGGTGTGGATTTGCTGTTCAGGGAGCCATTAGTTCTGAAGAGGCACCAGAAACGATCATCTCGGCAAACACGATTCCAGGATCAAAGCAACTCTATCCTTACGGAGCAACGCTGGACCCCGGGCCACGGCGGGCAGGGGCAGGGTCTCATCCCAAGACACGACACGTTCTAGTTGGTACTTTCACAATATGATCCGGTCCCGACCTTAACTCTCCCATGAGCTAATGAGGACTATTTTGAGTCTATTTTTGACGTTGCAAATATGTTCTAATTCTATTTATCCACAACAAAACGGAGGCGCGGCCTTCTAAAACTGCTCCGTGAAACCTCGGCCTGTTTGATGTGGTGTATCTCAGCTGGGCAACCTTCTTTTTCCAAGAGATGGTCGAGGTCCACCGGTCTGAGGCCTAGGGATCATCACCGCCTAGATGTGCACCGCGGTTAGTGCTCCCTGCAGAATAACTTCCGGGAATATGCCATAGGTATGAACACAAGGAAGCTTTTGTGCACACTTTTTTATGCTAATGAAAAGGACACAAGAATGAATTGTATCTTCACCAAAACTGAGCCCTCGCAGGGTTTTGTTGGAGTTAGGCCAGCATGTATGTTTTCCTGATTTCACCTAGCCTTGTCTGTCTCTACAGTGAGACTTGCTTTTCAATCCAGTCTGCTCTGTGGTTAGAGTACTTGGTACTGTTGCATGTATATAGTTACTGATCTGGTTTATTCAGTGATGTCTTTACTCTCTTTTACAATCTTCTTTGGGTGCAGTAATTTAATAATTCCCTGTAACTTTTCTTCTGGCCTATTAGCTAAGCCACTCTGTACCTGATTGGTTTGGGTAGTGCTTCTCCTGAAGAGCTTAGTACCTCTTTAATTCATCAATTTACCAACTTATCTACCTTCAAATAATGTCCACCATCTCTGCATTCCGACAGCCATTCAAAGCTGTTAGTCTCCACACAAAGTTCGTGCAGGTCTTTGATTACTTTCGTAGCATTCTCTAAGGGAGATGTGTGGATCCTGAGTTTCTGACCAATGCACCAAACTAACCATTAGTACCTATACACATTCCACCACCTTCTTCCAGGCTTTGATTCTACATAATTTTTTTTTTTTGGTTGGTCATGGGGTTTGAACTCTGGGCCTGGGCGCTGTCCCTCAGCTCTTCAGCTCAAGGCTAGCGCTCTACCACTTGGGCCGCAGCGCCACTTGCAGCTTTTTCTGTTTATGAGGAATGGAACCCAGGGCCTCATGCATGCAAGGCAAGCGCTCTACCACTGAGCCACCTTCCCAGCCCCTCTACGTAGTTTTCAGGGTATCACTCTGTGGTTAAAGTTGTGACTCATCAGCATGAGATTGTATTTTCTTTGGCTTTTATTGGAGATCATGGGTTAGATTTCGGCTATTTTACTTTATGACTTGTCTCTCTGTGTGCTTACGTTTCTTTGGATGATGTTAATGTTTTATCAATCTGTATTTTCAACACTACGACGAGAATGCGCATGAACAGACAAAGGGCTTTGACTGGTAGAATTCAGTTCTCATAATCTAAAAACACCCTGAAGCCCACGTTCATTGGGAGGAAAATCACCTGTGTGCCAGCCCTGAGCACAGTGCTTCTCTATGTAACATCCTAGGTGTCAGCGTGCTGAGCATGCCGATCAGGCCTTCCTGGTGGGAGTCACGTGTATTTTACGATGGGCACTGGGCACAAGGCCCCACGCACAGTGGGACCACGCTGGAGGGTGTGTGCACCAGGCTGCAGAGCACACAGTAGGAATCCACCCTGCCCTTTGGCTCCCTGAGATTCCCATTCAAGCGCGAGTGCACAAATGTTGAATTCTGTGAATAGTCTTTTTTTTTTGCTCCGGTCATGGGGCCTGAACTCTGGGCCTGGGCGCTGTCCCGCAGCTCTTCAGCTCAAGGCTAGCGCTCTACCACTTGAGCCACAGCACCACTTCCGGCTTTTTTCTATTTGCTTATGTGGTGCTGAGGAATCGAACCCAGGGCCTCAGGCATGCAAGGCAAATGCTCTACCACTGAGCCACCTTCCCAGCCCGAATTCTGTGAATGTTCATCAGAACAAATACTAACTAGTTTTCACTGATGGGAGTTTTTGGTTTTTTTTACTGCCAAATCTAGCTGGATAAATCCTTCATTCTTTGCTCTGCCTTTGAGTTCCTGTCTTGTCATTACTCTTCTTATTCAGGCAGTCCACAAGTACGTTGAGGTTTACGTACAGATGTGTACACGTGTCTGTGTGCACACGCACGTACACACACACAAGCACTTGACGAGGTCTGGTGCCCTCTCACACAACTCCGTACACGGCCAACCAGGAGTCCGGGACGCCACTCCCAACTTAGCTGCCCGAAGCCACAGTCCTGAGGGCCAGTCGCTCACAACTCTAATCCCACACGAGAGGATGAGAATCTGACGGTCATGGTTCAAAGCCAGCCTGGCCAGGAAAGTCCCTGAGACTCTTATCACTAATTAACCAGCAAAACAAAGCCAGAAGTAGACCTGTGGCTCAAGTGGTAGAGCACCAAGCAGCCTTGGGTGAAAACGTTCAGGGGTAGGGTGCCTGGGCACTGAGTTCAAGCCCCCGCACCGGTACAAAAACATCGAAGTAAAAAATAAATACAGGAGCCGGCCCAGCGGGGGCTGCCGGAGCCCCAGAGACACAGGGGGCCGCCTGCAGATCACCCGCGCAGAAGCCGCCTGAGGTACCAGTTTGCAGAACAACTGATCACCAGGAACAGAGAAACCTACCAGCCGGGAGTCTCCACGAGGATCCCACCCCCACCCTCCACCCGAGCAGAGAGGCTCCAACCCGCCAAAGCCGCCCGGCACCAGCAGCACGACAAAGGGACCTGTCGGCAGACCACCTGCCCAATCGCGATCGCAATGACCCGGCAGGGGCCGTCCGGGTCCCAGAGGCGCAGGGGGCTGCCTGCAGATCACCCGCGCAGAAGCCGCCTAAGGCACCGGCGTCAGACCCACCGGATCTCTACAACCCGCGAAGAAGCCACCTGAGCGTGGACACTGTTGACCCGACAGCTTCGATAGAGGCAGAGACAGAAAAGAATCACACAGAGCCACCACCGCCCAAACCAGCCCGCAATCACCCCAACTGAACTCGGATTGCAACAACAACTGACGACCTACAGGGTGAGTACCCCACAGGGGACAGTGAATCCCTCAAGGGAGACCAGAGCTGGAGGGAATCCCCAGACCCTGACCTAGACTCCCTACCCCAACACCCGGACCACAGGACCCACTAAAACTGGGAACTGTTCCAGAGCTCCACCAGCCTGTGGAGCACACTCTGCTGGCCAGGCCAGAGCAAGAGTGCCCCTGGAAGGGAGCTTAAATGCCCAAGCCAGGAACAGCGTCCCTGGGTCAAGACAACCAACAGTAGAAGAAATTTGAACTGTGTACCCCAGGCTGCATAACCTAGGTGGTATACACATTAGCACAGGCCTAACGAGCGCGCTCCAGGCTGGGGTCGGAACCAGGCCCAGGGATCCGGCGCCTGAACAACACAACCAACTCCTCCCAACTGAAGTAAAAAGCTGAGCATACGCCTCAACAGAGGGGAGAAAATCAGGAAACAGCACTCCCCAGGAAGCATGCCTGTGACAACAAAAGACCTGGAGGCTCAGGACAAGAGAAGCCCAAACCCCACCAAAACTCCACCCATATACCCTAGGCTGGGAATTGGGCAACACAGGCTGCCAGCACCTGATAGTAAGCAGGAGCTCAGGCTGATAAGGCGGCTCAGCAGTAGAGTGATAGTCTTGGATGTATGAGGCCCTGGATCTGATTCCTCAGCATCACAAAAGCAAAAAGGGTCAGAAGTGGCGCTGTGGCTCAAATGGTAGGGTGCCAGCCTTGAGCTGAAGAGCTGAGGGACAGCACCCAAACCTAGAGTTCAAGCCCACAACCAGCCCAAAACAAACAAACAAAAACACATCAGGAGCCCATAGCAGACTCCAGTATTTGGGAGAGTGCATCCAGAGCATCTGATCTTCCCAAGAGCACCCGTAGGAGCAAACACAAGCAGTCTAGGCTGCTCAACCCTTCCAAAGGCGGGAATTGCCAGCAATCTACAGCAGAGAGCTGAGAATCCTAAGTAAGTCAGAATAGCAGCTGGAAATAGGCTCCCAACAGAACCCAGATCAGGCACAGACTCTCTCTACCAATACAGAATCAGCAACCAAGCAAAGACAGACACACCAAAACAAGATTGAAGAGCAGTCTCCTGAACCCCCATGCGAAAATCACAGAGAAAAATCACAAGGTTTACCACCACCCAGGACAGCAAGCTCACCTCAAAAGCCAGCAGCCACGCAGGGGAGAGCCCCAGTGGGAGCAAAGCAGGAATGGAAGACAAAAGCTACATCCAAGGGTTGCTGGAGGCAATGACTCAAGAAATAAAGCGAGAAATGGATCAGAAATTGAAAGAGCACAAGGATGAACTATCAAAAGAGATACAGGATATCAAACAAAAGTTGGATGCAAAAATAGAAGCTGCACAAACCTCAGTAAGAAGTGAGATAAATGCCAAATTAGAGGTAATGCATACTGATCTCACCTCATTGAGAGGTGAGATCAGTACTCTGAGAACCAACATTGAATACATAAAGGGATCCATTTCCTCCATGCAAACCACAATAGAAGCCACGGTCAACAGAGTGAATGAAATGGAAGGTAGAGTGTCAGATACAGAAGACAGAATACACCAACTGGAACAAAAAGTGACAGATATGGAAAAATCACTCAAATTAAACCAAAGGAAATTCAAGAGCAAGCAGATAATGCCAAGAAATTTAACCTTCACATAATCGGAGTGGACAAAGGGGAGGAATTCCAGAGCAAGGGAATGCAACACCTATTTAACAAGATAATCAATGAAAATTTTCCCCACCTCAAAAACGACCATCTTAACTACATCACAGAAGAGTATCGAACACCCAACAAGCAAGATCCCAGGAGAAACACTTCTAGACACATTATAGTAAAAATGATAGATCTGAATAATAAGGAAACAATCCTGCATGCAGCAAAAATGAAGAAGGAGCTATACTACAACGGGAAAAAAATTAGAATCACTGCAGATCTCTCCACACAAACAATGAATGCAAGAAAAGCCTGGGAAAGCACCATACGAGCCCTGAGAGCCAATAACTGCCAACCCAGACTGATATACCCGGCAAAGCTAGCATTCACATTCGATGGAGAACTGAAAACTTTTAATAGCAAAGAAAAACTAAATGAAAACATAAACATTAAGCCAGCATTACAAAGAATTCTAAGAGGGGGGACACAACCTGAAGAAAGCAACCAGGAACTGGGACCTGCCCCAAACAGGCATTACTCAAAGTCTAACTGAGCAAGCACAGGAGGAAAGGAAAGAAGAAAACCTTAGGAAAACGGAATGGCAGGGACAACAATGCATCTCTCTATACTTTCTCTTAATATAAATGGGCTGAATTCGCCAATTAAAAGAAAACGAACTGAGGACTGGATCAGAAAACAAGACCCATCCATCTGTTGCCTTCAGGAGACCCACCTCTCAGCCAAACATACAAACAAACTCAGAGTGAAGGGGTGGAAAAGGATCTACCAATCAAATTCCCCCAATAAGAAAGCAGGTGTAGCTATCCTGATATCTGACAAAATAAACTTTTCATTAAAATCAGTACAGAAAGACAAGGACGGACACTACATATTAATACAGGGAACAATCCAAGAGGAGGATATAACCATCATCAACTTATATGCCCCAAATATCGGTGCACCCAGATATGTTAAACAAATGCTCTCAAACTTACAGAATAAAATAGATCCCAATACGATAATACTAGGAGACTTTAACACGCCACTCTCACCAAAGGACAGGTCTACCAACCAGAGGATTGGCAAAGAAGCTACCGAATTAAGTGAGGCCATACTTCAAGCGGAATTAACTGACATCTACCGAGTATTTCACCCTAAAACAACACAGTACACATTCTTCTCAGCAGCTCATGGAACTTTCTCCAAAATAGACCATATCATAGTTCATGCAAGGAACTTAAGCAAATACAAAGGGATCGACATAATCCCCTGTATCCTATCTGACCACAGTGGAATCAAGCTAGCTCTCAATAACAAAGCATACTGCAGAAATTTCTCTAATACATGGAAATCGAACAGCACACTCCTTAACAAGGCCTGGGTAACAGAAGAGATCAGAGAAGAAATAAAGCATTTCCTACAACTCAATGAAAATGAAAACACCTCACAAAGAAACTTGTGGGACACAGCAAAAGCAGTCCTGAGGGGCAAATTTATTGCCTTCAGTGCCCACATCAAGAGAATGGAGACAGACCAAGTAAATAATCTCATGTTGCAACTACAACAGCTAGAAAAACAAGAAAAAATGGGACCTAAAGTTGCTAGACGAAGCCAGATAACCAAATTAAGAGCAGAGATTAACCAATTAGAAAATCAGAAAACCATAACCAAAATAAACCAAACAAAAAGCTGGTTCTTTGAAAAAATAAACAAAATTGATGGCCCGTTGGCTAGATTAATTTAAAAAAGAAGAGAGGAAACCCATATTAATAGGATTAGGGATGCCATGGGAAACATCACAACATGTACCCAAGATATCCAAACAATTCTAACAGACTATTTTCAAAAGCTATACTCTCTAAAGGAAGAAAATCTGGCAGAAATGGATGCATTTTTAGAGAAATACAAGTTGCCCAAACTGAGCAAAGAAGAAGTTAACCAATTAAATAAGCCAATACCCTACAACGAGATACAGGAAGCTATCAAAAGTCTTCCAACAAAAAAAAAGCCCAGGATCAGATGGATTCACAGCAGAATTCTATAAGACCTTTAAAGAAGAACTAATACCCATACTCCTCAAGCTCTTCAGAGAAACAGAGAAGGAGGGAGCTATCCCAAACTCATTCTACGAAGCCAATATCACACTCATCCCCAAACCAGGCAAAGACCCAACCAAAAAGGAGAATTACAGGCCAATTTCCTTGATGAACACAGATGCAAAGATCCTTAACAAGATTCTAGCTAACAGAATCCAGAAACACATAAAAAAAATAATACACTATGACCAGGTAGGCTTCATCCCAGGGACACAGGGATGGTTTAACATATGTAAGTCAATAAATGTAATCCAACCCATCAACAGAGCCAAGGTCAAGAATCACATGATTATCGCCACAGATGCAGAAAAGGCCTTTGATAAAATTCAACATTCATTCATGCTAAAAGCTCTGGAGAAAATAGGAATAGAAGGAACATTTCTAAAAACAATAAAAGCCATTTATGACAGACCAATAGCCAATATTATACTTAATGGGGAAAAGCTACAACCAATTCTCCTAAAATCAGGAACAAGGCAAGTATGCCCACTCCTCTTCAATATAGTCCTGGAACCCTTAGCCAGGGCAATAAGGCAAGAAAGAGACATTAAAGGGATCCGCATAGGGAAAGAAGAAGTTAAACTATCCCTTTTTGCAGACGACATGATACTATACCTTCACGATCCCAAAAACTCCATCCCCAAACTCTTAGAAATCATAAATCACTTCGGCAAAATAGCAGGATACAAAATAAACCCACAAAAATCAGTTGCCTTCCTGTACACTGACAATGTACAAGAAGAGAGGGAAATAAAGGGAGCAACCCCATTCACAATAACCTCCCAAAAAATAAAATATTTAGGAATTAACCTAACCAAAGTTGTAAAAGAACTATTTAATGAAAGCTAGAAAAAGTTAAAGAAAGAAATTGCAGAAGACACTAGGAAATGGAAAGACCTCCCATGCTCCTGGATAGGCCGGCTTAATATAGTAAAGATGGTAATACTTCCAAAACTAATATACAAATTCAACGCAATGCCTATTAAAATCCCAATGACGTACATCACTGAAATACAGAAAACAATCCAAAAATTCATATGGAACAACAAAAGACCTAGAATAGCCAAAACAATTCTAGGGGATAAAGACAATATGGGAGGGCTATCCATGCCGAACTTCAAACTCTACTACAGAGCTATAATAACAAAGACAGCATGGTACTGGCACAAAAACAGACCCGAAGACCAATGGAACAGAATAGAAGATACAGATATAAATCCACAGGCCTACGGCCAGCTGATATTCGACAAAGGAGCCAAAGACATACAATGGAAGAAACACAGCCTCTTCAACCACAGGTGCTGGGAAAACTGGGCAGCCACATGCAGAAAACTAAAAGTGGACCCCAGCCTATCACCATGCACCAACATCAACTCAAAATGGATTAAAGACTTTAACATTAAACCTGAATCTCTGAAACTACTGCAGGACAGAGTAGGAGAGACACTTGAACTAATAGGCACAGGAAGGAACTTCCTGAACAGAGTCCCAGGGTCACAACAAGTTGGAGAGAGACTCGACAAATGGGACTACCTTAAAATAAAAAGCTTCTGCACAGCTAAATCTATCGCAACTAAGCTAGAAAGACAACCAACTAATTGGGAAAAAATATTTACCAGCAATATATCAGACAAGGGGTTAACATCCTGTATATACAGGGAACTCAAGAAACTAATCCCTCCCAAACCTACCAAACCAATTACTAAATGGGCAAGGGAACTAAAGAGGGACTTCTCAAATGAAGAAATAAAAATGGCAAAGAAACACATGAGGAAATGTTCATCATCCCTGGTAGTGAAGGAAATGCAAATAAAGACAACCCTGAGATACCACCTTACCCCAGTCAGAATGTCCAACATCCACAAATCAACCAACAACAAATGCTGGAGGGGATGTGGAGAAAGAGGAACCCTATTACACTGCTGGTGGGAATGTACACTTATACAACCACTTTGGAAAGCAGTCTGGAGGGTCCTCAGAAAGCTAAAGATTGACCTTCCTTACGACCCAGTCATACCACTTCTAGGCATCTACCCTGAACAACAGGAACCAATATACAAGGACAGGTGCACCTCCATGTTTATTCCAGCACTGTTCACAATAGCTAGGATATGGAAACAACCCAGATGCCCCACCACAGATGAATGGATCCAAAAATTGTGGTATCTATACACAATGGAATATTATGCAGCCATTAGAAATGACAAAATAATGGCATTTGCAGGGAAATGGATGGAGCTAGAAGGAATCATGTTGAGCGAGGTAAGCCAAGAGCAAAGAGACAAACGGTACATGGTCTCCCTGATAAGTGGATGCTAAATCCAAAATGTTAGGTGATACGACAAAACTAACAGGACTTAAGAAACAAAGAACTCCCAGTCATCTGGTTGAACCACTACTAAATATCCCCACGCTGCTGATCACATATATGGTGTATAACATGTGAACACTTTGATAGACAATTTGCTCCAGGAAAGTTAGAATGAACTTGTAACGTTAAATGAGCATCATTATTCCACAATACTGTGAAATTCCGGAAATTATGTAATCACTTAATCACAATAAAAAAAAAAAAGAACTTGACAGAAATTGACATGCCAAAACTAAACCAAGATGAGTTAAACTATCTTAAGAGGCCCATATCAAGCATTGAAATAGAAACAGCAATAACAGAACTCCCAGCTAAGAAAAGTCCAGGACCAGATGGTTTTACAGCGGAATTCTACAAGGCCTTCAAAGCACAGCTCACACCAATACTCCTCCAACTCTTCAATGAAATTGAAAGAGAAAGCTCACTACCGAACACATTCTATAAGGCCATCATAACCCTCATTCTAAAACCAGGCAGGGACTCATCAAAGAAAGAGAACTATAGACCCATTTCTTTGATGAACATTGATGCAAAACTTCTCAACAAAATTCTGGCCAATCGACTTCAACAATTCATCCAAAAAATCATACACCACGATCAAACAGGATTCATTTCAGGGATGCAAAGCTAGTTCAATATACACAAATCAACTAATATTACTCATCACATCAACAGGAGCAAGAATAAGAACCACATGGTTATTTCAATAGATGCAGAAAAAGCATTCGACAAGATCCATCACCCTTTTATGATCAAGGTTTTGGAAAAATTAGGAATCCACGGAACATTCCTCAATACAATAAACGCTGTATATGACAAACCTACAGCCAGCATTATACTCAATGGTGAAAAACTAAAGCCATTTCCTCTTAACTCAGGAACAAGACAAGGATGCCCACTCTCTCCACTTCTCTTCAACCTAGTATTACAATGCCTAGCTACAGCAATAAGACAAGATGCAGACATAAAGGGGATCCAAATAGGAAAAGAAGAAATAAAACTCTCCCTCTTTGCAGATGACATGATCTTGTATTTAAAGAATCCCATAGACTCCACTCCCAAATTACTCAAGCTGATTCAAAACTTTGGCAAAGTAGCAGGTTATAAAATTAACCCCCAAAAATCAATGGCTTTTCTGTATGCCAACAATGAGAAAAGTGTGGCTGAAATTAGGAAAGCAACTCCATTTGTAATAGCCCCACAAAAAATAAAATACCTAGGAATTAAGTTAACCAAAGAAGTGAAGGACCTCTATGATGAAAACTTTAAAATCTTGAAAAAGGAAATCAACACAGAACTTAAAAAATGGCAAAACCTCCCATGCTCCTGGATTGGAAAGATTAACATCGTGAAAATGGCAATACTTCGCAAGGCTATCTACAAATTCAACGCAATACCTATCAAAATTCCACCCTCATTCTTCAAGGAAATAGAAGAGGCAATCCAAAATTTCATATGGAACAATAAAAGACCCCGAATAGCAAAAACGCTCCTCAACGGAAAGAACACTGCTGGAGGAATATCAATACCAAATTTCAAACTCTACTATAAAGCCATAGTAATCAAAACAGCTTAGTATTGGCATAAGAACAGACCTCAGGACCAATGGAATAGAATTGAAAACCCAGAAATGAACCTACAGACCTATAGCCATCTAATCTTTGATAAGGGAGCTAAAACAATAGAATGGAAGAAAGACAGCCTCTTCAGTAAATGGTGCTGGCAAAATTGGTTAAGTACATGTAGAAAACTAAAGCTAGATCCTTATATTTCACCCTGCACCAGAATCAACTCCAAATGGATCAAAGACCTTGAAGTCAAAGCAGACACTCTAAAAACATTATAGGATGGAATAGGAGAAACCCTGGGTCTCCTTGGCTCAGGCCGAAATTTTCTGAATAGAGACCCGGAAACACAACAAATCAAAGAAAGGTTGGACAAATGGGATTGCATAAGGTTGCAGAGCTTCTGCAGGGCAAATGACATAGCTAGCAAGATCAATAGAAAGCCCACGGATTGGGAGAAGATCTTCACTAGCCATACAACGGACAAGGGTCTCATATCTAAAATATACTTGGAACTCAAAAAATTAAACCCCCCAACAACAAATCCTCAAAGAAACAACTGCCCAATAAATAAGTGGGCAAAAGACTTAAAGAGAAATTTCTCTGAAGAAGAAAGAAGGATGGCCAATAGACACATGAAGAAATGTTCAACATCCCTAGCCATAAAAGAAATGCAAATCAAAACAACATTGAGATATCACCTCACTCCAGTTAGAACAGCAAAAATCAAGAACTCTAACAACAATAGATGCTGGAGGGGATGTGGACAGAAGGGAACCTTACTTCATTGTTGGTGGGAGTGTAAACTTGTTCAACCACTTTGGAAAGCAGTATGGAGGTTCCTCAAAAGACTTCACATAGAACTCCCCTATTACCCAGCAATCCCACTTTTGGGCATTTACCCAAATGTTTACAAACAAGACCACACTAAAGCTACCAGCACAACTATGTTTATTGCAGCATTATTTACCATAGCTAAGATATGGAACCAACCCAGATGCCCCTCAGTAGATGAATGGATCAAGAAAATGTGGTATATATACACAATGGAATTCTATGCCTCATCAGAAAGAATGACATTGCCCCATTTGTTAGGAAATGGAAAAACTTGGAAAAAATTATATTAAGTGAAGTAAGCCAGGCCCAAAGAAACATAGGTCCCATGGTTTCCCTTATTTGCAATATCTAGTATATGTACGAGTCAAGCGGAAAACGTTAGATAATGTGATGTCAGGAAAATGAACCCTTAGATATGTATTTTAATGTTTTTTTCTTTCATGCATGTGTTTCTAAAGCATTTATAAGATTATCTCTTTGTTGCTTTGTATGTCCCTCCCCCACAGTATAACCCCTGCTTTCACTATATTTGATGTCAGTATAACTTGTGGAGGAGATGGGGAAAAAACAGTTGTTTAAGGATACAGGTGGACCTGTTGCAACAATGAGAAGTACAAGTTGTCATGTCCAAAACGAGCTTTACAACGTCGGTGCGGGGCGGGGGGGGGGGGGGGGGGGGGGGAGGGGGGGGGAGGGGGAGGATTGGGTGGGGGGGAGGGGGGAGGCTGGGAAGGGAGGTGAAGGGTAAACAAAGGAGGAGGCTGCAATGCTTGGTAAGAAATGTATGCATTATCCTGCCCATGTAATTGTAACCCCTCTGTACAGTATGTTCACAAATAAAATAAAATTAAACTAAAAAAAAAAATAAAGAACCTCGGGGAAGGGAGGGAGGGAGGGATGGTAGGGGGAAAACAATGGAGGGGGGTAACAATGTTCAAGAGGAAGTGTACTCATTACCTCACTCATGTAACTGTAACCCTCTGTATAGTATCTTTACAATAAAAAAAAGATTAAAAAAAATAAATAAATACGGGGCCTCACTCTCCAAAGTATTCTCTCTTGATTGATTGGTCTGTCAGAAATTGCTAATTTTCCTGTCACTCTTCGGAGACTTTCCTAAGGTGCTGTGCATTTTAAGTGGACTAAAATTGACTTTTAGCTGAGATGAGTAGCATTATCCGAGATTAGCCTATCCAATTATTCCATTAGCACCTACTACCACCGAAAAGAGAGCTCCAGCCTGAGAGCCCGGAGGCCGGCGGAGCTGAGGAGAACGCAGCTGGTGGTGACAGTCGGGCGCACGCTCACACACGTGCTCACAGACACACACACGCACACACACGCACACACACGCGCACACACGCACAGACACACAAATGCACACAGACACACGTTCACAGACACACACACGCACAGACACGCACAGACACGCACAGACACACAAATGCACACAGACACACGTTCACAGACACACACACACGCACAGACACAGACACACACGCACAGACAAACACACACACACATGCACAGACACATAGACCCACACGCACACACACAAACACACACGCACAGACACGCACACACACGCACAGACACACAAATGCACACAGACACACCTTCACAGACACACACACACGCACAGACACAGACACACATGCACAAACACACACACACATGCACAGACACGTAGACCCACACGCACACACACAAACACACACGCACAGACACGCAGACACACACACACACAGACACACAAACGCACACAGACACACACACATGCACAGACACGCAGACACACACACACACACATGCACAGATACGCAGACCCACACGCACACACACACACACACACGCACAGACATGCAGACACACACACAGACACACAAATGCACACAGACACACGTTCACAGACACACACACACGCACAGACACACAAATGCACACAGACACACGTTCACAGACACACACACACGCACAGACACAGACACACACGCACAGACACACACACACACACATGCACAGATACGCAGACCCACACGCACACACACAAACACACACGCACAGACACGCAGACACACACACAGACACACAAACGCACACAGACACACACACATGCACAGACACGCACACACACACACACACGCACGCGCACACACACACACACGCACACGGTGGAGGGTGAAGTGAGCAGCTCTGAAGGCCGCACACACCACAGCCAGGCCCGAGGCCCCACCCCGTGCATCTGCCGCCGGCCTGGAATTGTCTGATGCCCCCCCCTCCCCCCCGGCGGGAGACCGCGAGGAACGGGACCAGGTCTGTGAATGGCCCACGCCGCGGATGTGACGGCGGCTAACACCCAAACGCAAGCGACAGAGCCAAGCCAGCCCTCCTGTAGGGTCAGAACCTACTAGAAAACCCAGGGGTACACACCACCTCCTCGAACCCAGGGCGGGCGGCGGTGGCCCGAGCACCACAGGAGCCCTGTGTCCTCGTCACGGAGCCCAGGTCAGGACAGGTCAGGGAAACGGCTGCTCTGGGAGCCGACTCTCAGATGTTCCCAGAATCGCAGCGCATAGGCCGCGTAGGGTTCCGTCCAGGAGGGGGGACGGGGGGCCCACGCCGGAACCCCATGGCTGCCGCGGCCCCTGGGCCCCCCCCCCCCCCGCCTCTCCACCAGAGAATCATAAACAGCAGAAAAGAAATCGCTTCACCCGAGCACGGTCCGCAGCTCTCCTCACCCCGCTCCTGAGCTGTTCCTATTTAATTGTCAAACTGCCCCCCCCACACACACACGCACACATGCACACAACCACGCATGCACACAACCATGCACACACATGCACGCCCATGCACACACCTGCATACACATGCATGCACACACGCACGCATGCATGCACACATACACACACGTGCACACACATGCACTGCACACGCACGTGCATGCACGCATGCGCACACAGGTGCAACAACCAGACCGGTGTGCCCACCATCAGTCAGGTACCGGAACAATCTGCACGGGTTCCCCCCCTCCGGCCTCCGCCTCCCCCCCCCCCCCCCCCCGTCTCAATGTCCGGCCACGCGGGTGCTCAGTCCACTCTCCGAGTCCCATGAGGAGTGAAAAGTGAACAAGAGCCGTGGAGGAAGCGGGAAGGGGACTAAAACAGAAAGCCGCTCCCACCTGGCGCCCCAAGGCCGAGGCGCCCTGCGGCCAGCCCTCCCCGCACTGGGACGGTGGACCTGCTTGGTTCCAGGCAGGTCCTCCGCAGGAGGCTGGGTGAGGAGGCCTGGCGGGCCTGTCTGCCTGCCTGGAGCCTGGGCTGGGAGTCTAGGCCTGACTCTCCAGCAGGGCCTCCCGGGAATCCAGGCCCAGGTGCCCCGGCTTGTGTGGTCAGCACCGCACACACGGGGCCCCGGGCCCAGGGCCGGCCGGGGCCGCTCTGTGCCAGCTGCCCCCGGGCTGGAAGGCCCTGAGGGTGACTTCCCACGCACCCCGGGGTCCCCCTTCCCCATGTGGCCCCCAGGGGCGTCCTGTTTGGCTGACGCAGTGTTCTCTTCCAAGCGCTTTAATTAGTTCCCGGCCTCGGCCCGGCCATGAGCCCTGGGCCACGCGGACACACACGCATGTGGCTCTCACCGCCGCACCCAGCTCTGCCCCCATGAACGAGACACGCGGGAGACGCCCTGACCCGGCCTCCGCCCGGCCCTGCGGCCCCCCACGCCACCCCCCAGCCAGCCAGGCCCACACGCCAGCCTCGTACTCACCCACGGCCGGGGCTGGGAGGAGAGGAGCCGTCCAGGGTCACCGTGGGGGAGAGGACGGCCTCCCGGCGGAGAAGGGGAGACCCCCGGGGTCCCCCGCAGGAGAGGTGGCTGGCGTCTGAGCGCTGGCGTCCGAGCGCTGGCGTCTGAGCGCTGGCACCGCCCGCCAAGCCCTGCCAGCCCCGGCGGCGCCAAGCCAGATTGGACGCAGCTGGGGACGGCGGCCAGGTGGAAGCCTTCTAACCTGCGCGCGCAGCCCGGCCGAGAGGCAGGGGGCGGGAGGAGACTAGAGACAGACAGCCAGCGGGGAAACAGTCGGGAGCCTCCTGGGCCCAGGCTGGCCACACACCAGGAACAATTTGTGTTTTTGCCTCTGACGCAGGTTCTTCCTAATTAATCGCTTCGTGCCCTAAATACGTCCGTCCAGCCAACGGCAACGGGCGAGATGTCCAAGTGTGCCCATCTTCTCTGATGAACCCCAGCCAGGCGCTTTCCCCCGTGGGGGGGGGGGGGGGGGGGACGGGAAGGCTGCGTTACTGTGCACGTGATCAGAGGATCGCGGTTCAAAGCCAGACCAGGCAAGAAAGGCCGTGAGACTCTTATCTTCGATGAACCACCAGAAAACCAGGAGTGGTGCTGTGGCTCAAGTGGTAGAGCGCTCGCCTTGAACTGAAGAGCTGAGGGACGGCGCCAGGCCCAGAGTTCAAGACCCACACCTGACCCACAAAAACAAACATACGTGTGTGTGTGTGTGTGTGTGTGTGTGTGTGTGCAGCCAAACCTCAGCTCCTCTCTTTGCTGCCTTCTTTAGGGTTTCTTCCCACATCTCCTTGGCACTCTGCGTGGGAAGTTGGTAAAGGATGGAGGGAAGGAGAAAGGGAAGGCAGGGGAGGGGAGGGGAGGAGGCAGAGAGGAATCCTGTGCGCAGGGGTGGGGGGTCATGAGACCCTCTCACCGCTCCAGAGCCCCGGGAGCCCGGGGCCGAGCCGGCCCATCTCCACATTGGCTCTTCCCTGACCACATCAGCGAACTAAAAACACTCACAAAGTAATTAAGAACGTCAAGTGTGTGGGCCACACTCCCTCAGAAGGGCACGGACCATCCTGCTCAGAACGAGTTCACCTCACCACGTGTGCATGATCAAGAACTGCATTGTTTTTTTAAGCCGTGGTTGTGCCCTGAACCTTCCTCGGGAAGCGTGCGTATGAAAATTAAGCTAGAGCTGGGAAGGCGGCTCCGTGGTAGAGCGCTTGCCTTGCATGCAGGAGGCCCTGGGTTCAATTCCTCAGCACCACAGATGCAGAAAAAGCCGGAAGTGGTGCTGTGGCTCAAGTGGTAGAGCGCTTGCCTTGAGCTGAAGAGCTGAGGGACAGCGCCCAGGCCCGGAGTTCAAGACCCATGACACATGACAAAAATAGAAAAGGAAGGAAGGAAGGGATGGAGGGAAGGAGGGAGGGAGGGAGGGAGGGAAGGGGGAGGGAGGGAGGGAGGGAAGGAGGAAAGGAAGGAAGGAAGGAAAGAGAAAGAGAAAATTAAGCTACGGATCTTTCAGGAGGCGGGGCTTGCACGCTGACTTCTCAGCACACCCAGTCTCTCGGGGTGGGCTCCTGTTTCCAAGAGACCACGTCTAACCCGGCCTGAGATGCATTTCCCTGGAGTTGAAGGCCCTGACGGAGACCTGGCCTCTGGGCTTCACGTCAATAGGCTTTGAGAAAGTTCATTCATTATCCCGTCCAAAGAGCCAGCCTCAATAGGAGCCATCTCCTCTGATCATACAAATTCAGCTCCGTGTGGTTTTAAAACCATCTGGGTGGGTCTCTTTAATGCTCTTTCATTGAGGATCACAAACTCAACATTTCTCTTTCTGAGTGATCCATCCGGAAAATAATCAAGAATCCGGGAACTACCTTCCTTGTCGACCTGCAGGCAGAGGACAGAGAGCCTGCGTGGCGAGCGTTTGCAGTAACCCGCACGTTTCTGTGCGGGAGGGAGCCGTGGCTCTTGCTTGTGCTTCTGTTTCTGAATTTCTCCTGACAAATGAGTGCGTAGCCTACATCTCCGCCACGTGTCTGCTCCACCAGAGCCAAGTGTTCATAGCGATAAATAACATACCCTAAGCTGGACACCTTTAAAAGTGTTGTCAGCACCTTCAGATTTGTGTCCTTATGGATGAAAACGGGTTGTTACCGCATCTGAATCGTGAAAAAGCACAGAGACGTTTATATCATGATTATAATGGCGGGACTGACTGAGGGAAGGGCAGACGGGAAGAGGAAGGATGAACTGTATCAAAAAATATGTCTTCTAGAAACAGGGAGGCGGGGGTGGGGGGGAGGCGGGGGGGGGAGAGGCGGGGGGGGGTGTCGATCTGATCAAAGCACAAATATTCATGAGCCAAAAACCACAGTGAGACCCCTCTGTACCAAAATGTGAGGTCAAAGGACAGAGAAGACAAAGGAGGGGATTACAGAGAAAAGTAGCTCATTAAAAGTAAGTAGGGATGAGCCCGGGCACCTGTGGTTCACTCTTATAATCCTCCCTGCTCAGGAGGCTGAGATCTGAGGACCACTGTTCAAAGCCAGCCCGGGCAGGAGAGGCTGGGAGTCCCTTGCCTCCAATTCACCACCAGAAAGGCGGAAGTGGATATGGGGTTCAAGTGGTAGAGCGCTGGCCTTGAGCAAAAAAGCTCAAGGATAGCACCCAGGCCCTGAGTTCAAGCCCCAGTACCAGCACACACACACACACACACACACACACACACACACACACACACACACGAAATCATCATCAGCATCATCATCATCGTCACCATCAAGAGAGAAATAAGATGTGGCGTACAGCACCTGGCAGAAAAGCAGTCACCACCCCTGATGCTACAGATACTAAAACAAAGGGTATTTCTGCATTTTATGGCCATTTTCCCCAAAAAGGTAGCTAACCAAATGTGGAGGAAGAGAGAGCGTTCTAAATATTCCTATAGCCATTAAGGAAATGGAATCAGTGTCTGTCTGTCTGTCTCTCTTCCGTCTCAGGACCGGAGCCTACTCACACCCCCTCTTCCCCAGCTTATCAGAGGCACCGGCTCACTTCAGAAGCCCATCCGTTCTGTGAAATGGGACACATGAGAACGTGAAGGTTCCTCATTTTCGCTTAGGACTGACGCACAGCCCCAGCCTTAAATATGGAAAGTATTATCAAGGCTGGCAACGCAGTGAGAGCGAGATACAGCACGGGCAGCTGACCGTGGCAAGAGCTGGACGGGCCGGAACATCCGTACTGTCCGATTAGAGGGAAAGTTTCGTTGTGTCATAAAGAGGACAGAAATTTAAATATAAGGAATACGGTGCTGAAAGGAAAACATGGCCTAGCAAGCCGGAAACAAGAGACAGTCCTTTGATCTGACAAAGGTACCTACTTCCTTCCTTCCCTCTCACCTTCCTTCCTCTCTCCCTCCTTCCTTCCTTCCTTCCTTCCTTCCCTCCCTCTCCCTCCCTCCCGCCATTCCTCCCCACTCCCTCCTTCCTCCCTGCCTCCCTTCCTTCCCTCCCTTCGTCCTTCCTTCCTCCCTCCTTCTCTTCCTTCCCTTCCCCTTCCTCCCTTCCTTCCCTCCCTCCCTCCCCTCCTCCATTCCTCCCTCCCTCCCTTCCTTCCTCCATTCCACCCTCCCTTCCTCCCTCGCTTCCTCCCTTCCTCCCTCCCTCCCTTCCTCCCCCTCCCCCTTCCTCCCTCCCTCCCTTCCTCCCTCCTTCCCTTCCTCCCTTCCTCCCTCATTCCATTCCTCCCTCCCTTCCTCCCCCTCCCCCTTCCTCCCTCCCCCCTTCCTCCCCTCCTTCCTTCCTCCCTCCCCCCTCCTCCCTTCCTCCCTCCTCTCCTCCCTCCCCCCTCCCTCCCCCTTCCTCCCTTCCTCCCTCCTCTCCTCCCTCCCCCTTCCTCCCTTCCTCCCTCCCCCCTCCCTCCTCCCTTCCTCCCTCCCTTCTAGGACTTGGCGCAGAGGCTCTTGCTCGGCCCTCTCAGGCCAGGCTCCCTCTTGGGCCAGACCTCCCCTCTCAGATCCACCTGCCGGGGCCGGCCTCCTGGTGCTCACTTCTCAGCCTCCGGAGCAGCCAGGCTTCCAGGCGCGGGCCACGGCGCCGGCTGGGACACCTGTTTTTGTTTTTGTTTTTGTTTTAATTTTATTTTATTTGTGAACATACTGTACAGAGGGGTTACAATTACATGGGCAGGATAATGCGTACATTTCTTACCAAGCATTGCAGCCTCCTCCTTTGTTTATCCTTCACCTCCCTTCCCAGCCTCCCCCCTCCCCCCCTAATCCCAATCCTTCTCCTTCCCCCCCTTCCCCCCCCCCACCCCCCACCCCGCAAGTTATACTGGCATCAAATATAGAGAAAGCAGGGGTTATACTGTGGGGGAGGGACACCTGTTTTCAAACTCCTGTGCTACCTACAGTGCGGCCTGTTCACTACTCCCTTTGCAAGTGCGCAGGAGAAAGAAGAGCTCGGGCGGGCCGCCCGGCTGTGCCGGGGAAAGGACACGGCCGCCTTCCGAGCAGACACAGGGGACACGAGGCGTCAGCCCCACGCGAGGAGGGACCACGCCCCAAGCCCCCCACGATCGCCCCCCGCCACCGCCACCGCCCCCCGCCATCGCCCCCCGCCCCCCGCCATCGCCCCCCGCCACCGCCCCCCGCCACCGCCCCCCCGCCACCGCCCCCCCGCCATCGCCCCCCCCCCCCGTGCGCATCCCCTGGAAAGCGGCGGTGCTTCTCGGCAAAAGCGGGTGACCCCTGTGTCCAGGCAGCAGCAGCCTGGGAAGCGGCGCCGAGGCCTGCCCTGGAAGAGGGGAGGGGGAGGGGGAGGGGGAGAGGGGCGGGAGGGGCCGGAGGGGGAGGGGAGGGGGAGGGGGCGGGGGGAGGGGCGGCCTGACGCTCTGGCCTCTAGCAATCCTCATACAAGATGGTGCGCGCCACACTGTAAGAACACCGAATGTGCTTCACGACAGCCACCGCTGTAATGGGAATACACATGGTGGCAGGTTTCAATCTCAACTGCATCCCGCGCCTTTGGGTGAATGACCGGCGTCGTCGATAAAATGATGACAGTAATAAAACCCTCTGACGGGGTTGTTTTAAGGATTGAGCAGGGATCTGTTTGTAAGGCCCTTGGAATCATTTCCGAGCACTCAGTCATATGAAAGTGCCGCTCGCATCCCTGTTTCCTCTCTACTGAAGCAGAGCGTACCAACCGCTCCCTTCACCGTCCTGGCGTCAGCCTCTACCCTCATCACCCGGGTAAGGGAGACCGAGGCACACAGTCTAACCCGGCTGTGTGCCTCAATGCACCACAGTTCTTCCTTTACATAATAAAGACTTGAGTTCCGGCTGAGCTCTCAGGATGGAGGGTAGAAAACCAGCCCGGGGCAAAAAAAACAAGCATGCAAGACTTCATCTCCAAAATGTGGGACGGGGGGCATGGCTGAATGGCAGAGCACCCGCCGTGAGCCAGCAAGCTTAGGGAGAGGGAGGCCGGCGGAGCGAGGCTCGGGCTCGGGGGCCTCACCTCTGCAGCTGCTCCTCTCTGCTAGCTCCCTGCCCGCCAGGCAACGTAATCTGGAGTTTGTTCTTTGTGTGTAGCCGTCGAACATCAACCAACGAGAGGCTCCCGCTGGGTTTCAGGTGGACTGAAGTGTTCAGAATATACTGAAGCTGTCCAAGGACCAACCAAAGACTCAGAGGGGCCTGGAGTGCAGCATGTGGACACAAGCGCGGAGCTCCCCCAAAACCCCTCTGTAAATGCTAACTGCCCCGTGCGTGAGTCGGAGGACGGGCACCCCAGAACTCCTCCCTGTAGGCAGGAGACCAGGCCCCGCCTCGTTGGAGAGCAAGCGAGCTCCGGCCTGGCGCTGCGGGAGCCACGGGGAGAGGGGGGCGGGGCGGTGGCTGGCTCTGGGGATTCCAGCACGGTGCTTCGCTCCAACATCAAATGCCAACCCGGGACCAGCGATCTTTCATTATCATTTACTATGAATCTCTTTCATTAGCTAATTTAAAACCATGCATAATTCATCACGGGCACCACTCATTTAGTTTTGCATGCATTTCCCTAGATGTGGTCCCTATAATAGCTTTGCCCCATTATTACATTACTGAAAATGATTGAGGGATACGTTTCTTCATTGATGGGAATAGGTAGGCTCTTCCCCCCCCCCCCCCCCCCCCGCCCCGGTCAGATTGCACCACTAATTTCCTCTGACACTAAGACTAAATAATTCCTGCCGTCTTAGGTCGGAAACTCCTTCCTGTTTATTCTTGTCATTCTAAGAAACACAGAGGCAACCTAGCGATGTTACTTTATATCGTTGCTTCAAACGCGAAGAATCCTGGACACAAAATGGCTGGGAAATTTGCCCCTGCAAAACGCAGCGATGGGTAGATGTGCCTGCGCACCCGTGTTCATGGCTGCGGCTGCCGCCATAGCCTAGCCATGGAAACGGCCCGGACGCCCTGCAACCAGGACACTGCTGTGTGTGCACGCAGTGGAACACGGTTCAGGCACGAAAAGCCATGTGACGTCACCTGCAGGGAGATGGACAGACCTGGAAAGCGTTGTAAGTCGGGCAGGCTCGGAGAGACCAAGGGCACACGTTTTCTCTCCTAGGTGGAAATTAGAGGTCAAACATGACCACCTATCAAAACACACGAGGGGCATTTGCTAGGCGAAAATCAAACTGATGGGAGACAGCCCGCGCGGGGGTGAGTTCCCGAGGTGCAGCTGCTTTGAACGATTAACTGACAGTCTGACTAAATAAACACCAGGGCGCTGAAGCCTGTTTGGTCTCAGGGGAGGAGAGCGGGCGCGCGCAGAGAGGCGCGGTGAGCCAACGGTCCTATTACACCGCGTACGGAGGGGGAAACAGAGGAGGGGGTGCCGTCCAAGCCACGTTGTATCCCCGAGCGCACAGAACTGGGGAGCCCGGGTACAACTATCTCAAGGCGATAAAAATACAGTAAGCAAGGTCTGGTGGCTCGGGAGGCTGAGCTCTGAGGATCGCGGTTCAAAGCCAGCCCGGGCAGGAAAGGCCAGGAGACTCTCATCTCCGATTACTGAAAAATGGTAAGTGGGGCTGTGGCTCATTGGGTAGAGCGTTAGCCTTGCACACATACACACGCGCACACACACACACACACACACACACACACACACACACACGGGGGACACAGCCACCACCTCCCAGCTCCTGCTGGGACCGCGCTGGGATCGGCGTGATCACGCACAGGAATCAGCGAGCCTCTGGGAAACGGAACAGCGATGGATGACTTTGTACTCCCAGGACCGAAGGACGGTGAGATCCCCGGAGTCGGCCCCCGCGGTGAGTAACCTAGATAAGGAATGAAACCGCACCGACGTTCTCATCTGAGAGGAGAAACGGGAGCGGTGCACTTGCAGACGCGCCTTCGCACGGGAAAGCCTTACGTGACGCACGCCCACGGCTGAACGTGGTAAAGGCCTTAAGCGTGTGTTAGAGCGCCTCCGAGTCTAATGAAACTGAAGGACGATCTTCCTGTGGGAGCGCCTGACAGAGTAACTAGGGCACGGCCTCCCGGTCCCTTCGGAAAATGCCGTACGGAAGCAAGCGAGCTGACGTGTCAGTAGCCAGGCCTGCCACGCTCTCAATTCTGTTTGCAGGACTTCATGTACACTTGACACAAACAGCACCACACCAGGTGCCCGCGGAGCCAGCACCCCTGGGTCCTGCCTGAGAGCTGTGGGGACATAAAGGCCGCACAGACGGCCCAGAGTTTCGGAGGAAAACAGACTGGCTGCCAACACTTTCCAGTGGGAACACTGAGACCCTATCTGAAAAAAATAACGGACGCAAAATGCAGGGGGCCTGGCTCATGCGGTGGAGCGCTTGCCTCCCAAGCATGAGGGCTTGAGTTCAAGCTCCCGGAACACCAAAGAAAATACATCAGTACAATCAGAAGATTCAATACGGGGTGTCTGAGTTGGCCGTGACAGAGCAAGCCTGCAGTCCCATTGAAGGGGGGCGGGGGCCAAGGCAGGAGGCCCCGCGCTGGAGGCCAGCCCAGAAAACGTCAGCAAGACCGGCTCCAAAACAAAACACAGAACCAAAGGACGGAGGGCCTGGAAGGCTCAGGTGGTAGAGTACTTGTGCAAGGCCTTTGCTCTGGAAAAGGTTCCCTCCCTCTTTCCCTCCCTCCCTCCCTCCCTCCCTCCCTCCCTCCCTGCTTGCTTGCTTGCTTGCTTCCTTCCTTCCTCCCTTTCTGTCTATCCATCTACCTATCCACCCATCCACCCATACATCCTCCCATCCATCCAATCATCCACAAGTCCTTCCATCCACCCATCCACCCATTCACCCATCCATCTGCCCAAGCACCCATCCATCCATCCATCCATCCATCTGCCCAACCATCCATCCACCCAGCCACCTATCCACCCACCCATCTATCCACCCATCCACCCATCCACCCACCCACCCACCCACCCATCCATCCATCCATCCACCCATCCACCCATCCATCCATCCACCCATCCATCCATCCACCCATCCACCCATTCACCCATCCACCTGCCCATCCATCCATCCATCCATCCATCCGCCCAACCATCCATCCACCCATCCATCCATCCACCTATCCACCCACCCATCCACCCACCCATCCATCCATCCATCTACCCACCCACCCACCCATCCATCCATCCACCCATCCATCCATCCATCCATCCATCCATCCATCCATCCATCCATCCATCCATCCATCCATCTGCCCAACCATCCATCCACCCATCTACCCATCCACCCATCTACCTATCCACCCACCCATCCATCCACCCATCCATCCACCCACCCACCCACCCACCCACCCATCCATCCATCCACCCACCCACCCATCTATTCATCCATCCATCCATCCACCCACCCATCCACCCACCCACCCATCTATTCATCCATCCATCCATCCACCCACCCACCCACCCACCCACCCATCTATTCATCCATCCATCCATCCACCCATCCATCCACCCACCCATCCATGTCTCCTCTGGCAACCTTCAGCCTTGGGTCCCATCACCTCAGGGCAAGCAGATCTTATCCGGTAAAGGCCTGGGGCCCTCCTTAGACCACGCCGTTGGTGGTGCCCTGACAATCCTCTTGCTCCATCACTGCTTGCCCCAAGAGTTTCACTCTGGCTGGCTCAACTCAGCTGACAGGAAGAGGCCACGCTGAGCATGTGACCCACAGAGAGAATCCCGAGTCCAGTTTCACAATGATGCAAAGCACGGCAGAAGGGGTTGTTTCTAAAGAAAGGCAGCCTGTATTCAAGAATCACATCAGGTCAAGTTTTTCTCCTCTCCAGGCTGAGAGCAGGGGGCTGGGAATGGCCTCCAGCTCCGGGAGCAATCGATCAGAGCTAATCGATCCGAATTCCAACTCCACTCCTGAGACTCAGCAGGACCTCAGGTTCTACCTATGACCCCAAAAGGGTTTCTGAACCCAAGAAGAGCTTCTTGGACGTTAAAAAATAAAGGAAGAAGAATAAAATGGTAGCACATGCTAGGTGCTCCTGCATGAATACCCCAGAGGGCCCTGGTCAGGGGCAAGGGTCAGCCTTCCCTGTATCTCCTGGGGGTTTCCAGCGTGTTCCTTACTGCAAAAGCAGGGGGTCCGGTGCTCGGCCTGCTTCTAATCAACGCACGTGATCCACACCTGCTCTGCAGTGTCCACGACAGCACCAAGCCTCAGGGAGGAGACAGCCAAGATCGTGTTGTGGCTGTGGTTGTGTGGTAGCTGTGGTTGTGTGGTAGCTGTGGTTGTGTGGTAGTGGTAGCTGTGGTTATGTGGTGTAGCTGTGGTTGTGTGGTAGTGGTAGCTGTGGTTGTGTGGTAGTGGTAGCTGTGGCTGTATGGTAGCTGTGGTTGTATGGTAGTGGTAGTTGTGGTTGTGTGGTGGTTGTGGTGTGGTAGTTGTGGTTGTGGTTGTGTGGTAGTTGTGGTTGTGGTTGTGTGGTGGTTGTGGTTGTGTGGTGGTTGTGGTTGTGTGGTGGTTGTGGTTGTGTGGCGGTAGTTGTGGTTGTGGTTGTGTGGTAGTTGTGGCTGTGGTACTTGTGGTTGTGTGGTAGTTGTGGTTGTGGTTGTGTGGTGTACTTGTGGTTGTGTGGTAGTTGTGGTTGTGGTTGTGTGGTGGTTGTGGTTGTGTGGTGGTTGTGGTTGTGTTTGTGTGGTGGTTGTGGTTGTGTGGTAGTGGTAGCTATGGTCGTGTGGTAGCTGTGGTTATGTGGTAGTTGTGGTTGTGGTTGTGTGGTGGTTGTGGTTGTGGTTGTGTGGTGGTTGTGGTTGTGTGGTGGTTGTGGTTGTGTGGTGGTTGTGGTTGTGGTTGTGTGGTGGTTGTGGTTGTGGTTGTGTGGTGGTTGTGGTTGTGTGGTGGTTGTGGTTGTGGTTGTGTGGTGGTTGTGGTTGTGTGGTGGTTGTGGTTGTGGTTGTGTGGTGGTAGTAGTGGCTGTGGTACTTGTGGTTGTGTGGTGGTTGTGGTTGTGGTTGTGTGGTGGTAGTTGTGGTTGTGGTTGTGTGGTGGTTGTGGTTGTGGTTGTGTGGTGGTTGTGGTTGTGGTTGTGTGGTGTACTTGTGGTTGTGGTTGTGGTTGTGTGGTGGTAGTTGTGGTTGTGGTTGTGTGGTGGTTGTGGTTGTGGTTGTGTGGTGGTGGTTGTGGTTGTGTGGTGGTAGTTGTGGCTGTGGTACTTGTGGTTGTGTGGTGGTTGTGGTTGTGTGGTTGTGGTTGTGGTTGTGGTGGTTGTGGTTGTGTGGTGGTTGTGGTTGTGTGGTGGTTGTGGTTGTGGTTGTGGTTGTGGTGGTTGTGGTGGTTGTGGTTGTGTGGTGGTTGTGGTTGTGGTTGTGGTGGTTGTGGTTGTGTGGTAGTTGTGGTTGTGGTTGTGTGGTAGTTGTGGTTGTGGTTGTGGTTGTGGTTATGTGGTAGTTGTGGTTGTGGTTGTGGTTATGTGGTGGTTGTGGTTGTGGTTGTGTGGTAGTTGTGGTTGTGTGGTGGTTGTGGTTGTGGTTGTGTGGTAGTTGTGGTGGTTGTGGTTGTGTGCCATATGAGACCCTTTGGCTTCCACATGGCCGCTCAGCACAGCTGCCGTCCAGGTCCTCGTCTAGCTGGGATTAAGCGGGGAGGCCGGGTCTGGTTTCAGTCAGACTCCATCGCTGGAGAGGGGCGTGGGGGGAGGCGCGCTGGCCTGACCTGCGGGGGTAAGAGCTGGGACACCGGGCTGTGGACGCGGTCAGCCGGCTGCCCTCAGCAATGTCGCCTCTTCACAGACCCAGACGCCTGGTGCCTGTCGGCTCCCGGACGGCCACCATCACAGCACACGGCTGGAAGAGGTCCTGCGCCCACCTGCCCGGGCTTGTGCCCACCCCAGCCCGGCCTGTGCCCACCCCAGCCCGGGCCCGCGCCCACCCCAGCCCGGCCTGTGCCCACCCAGCCCGGGCCCGCGCCCACCCCAGCCCGGGCCCGCGCCCACCCAGCCCGGGCCCGCGCCCACCCAGCCCGGGCCCGCGCCCACCCAGCCCGGGCCCGCGCCCACCCCAGCCATGCCTGCGCCCACCCAGCCCGGCCTGCGCCCACCCCAGCCCGGCCTGCGCCCACCCCAGCCCGGCCTGCGCCCACCCCAGCCCGGGCCCGCGCCCACCCAGCCCGGGCCCGCGCCCACCCAGCCCGGGCCTGCGCCCACCCCAGCCATGCCTGCGCCCACCCAGCCCGGCCTGCGCCCACCCAGCCCGGCCTGCGCCCACCCCAGCCCGGCCTGCGCCCACCCCAGCCCGGCCTGCGCCCACCCCAGCCAGCCCGGCCCGCGCCCACCCAGCCCGGCCCGCGCCCACCCCAGCCCGGGCCCGCGCCCACCCCAGCCCGGCCTGCACCCACCCAGCCCGGCCTGTGCCCACCCAGCCCGGCCTGCGCCCACCCCAGCCCGGGCCCGCGCCCACCCCAGCCCGGGCCCGCGCCCACCCAGCCCCGGCCTGTGCCCACCCATGGCTGAACCGCAGCCTGGACCACAGCCAAAGTCCACGAGTGGACCCAGCATGGGCAGGCCACCCAGCCCAGCCCACGGGGGACGAGGGGAGGAGTCCTCCAGCGGGAGCACCCTGTCAGATGCGCGGGGAGGAGTCCTCCAGCGGGAGCACCCTGTCAGTTACGCGGGGAGGAGTCCTCCAGCGGGAGCACCCTGTCAGTTACACGGGGAGGAGTCCTCCAGCGGGAGCACCCTGTCAGATGCGCGGGGAGGAGTCCTCCAGCGGGAGCACCCTGTCAGTTACGCGGGGAGGAGTCCTCCAGCGGGAGCACCCTGTCAGTTACGCGGGGAGGAGTCCTCCAGCGGGAGCACCCTGTCAGATGCGCGGGGAGGAGTCCTCCAGTGGGAGCACCCTGTCAGATGCGCGGGGAGGAGTCCTCCAGCGGGAGCACCCTGTCAGATGCGCGGGGAGGAGTCCTCCAGCGGGAGCACCCTGTCAGATGCGCGGGGAGGAGTCCTCCAGCGGGAGCACCCTGTCAGTTACACGGGGAGGAGTCCTCCAGCGGGAGCACCCTGTCAGATGCACGGGGAGGAGTCCTCCAGCGGGAGCACCCTGTCTGGACCCATGGCCCTCAGCGTCTCTCCCCTACTTCCTCCTGCGCCGGTGTCCGGCGCCGTAGGGAGGACTGCAGAACGGGGAGGGAGCACCGCGGACGGGAGGAGCCGTCCTGAGGCTCTGAGCACAGAGACACCATCACAGAGAGCCCGGAAGACTCCGCTTTCTCCCTCCTACGCTAATCGAGCGATAAGTCAGGCCTCCTCGGGGATTCCCAGCCCTGGCTCGCCAACTTCCGAGCGAGTCACGGGGTCTCTTCAAATTCTCTGTGCGCTGGGCGGGCTCAGAGCTCTCCTGCCCGTGACGGCCCCGAACGGCGCTGATCCTGCCCGCAACCCCCGTGCCAGACTGTGTGGTTACAGTTGCAGTTTTATAAAAACAAGTGGCGAGAACATTCCAGATAACCGAGAGAGGACACGATTACTGGGCATACCACAGGGACCGGACCTCACACAGCCTAAAAAGCCAGGTTGAGAATATTCCACTGTATGTCCATCCTAAATATAACAACAACAACAACAATAATAACAATAATAATACTAACCTGAGCATTTTTACTCAAGCCTTGACAGACCCGTCTGCCACACGACGCAGGGCTGGCAGGACGTGGCGTGGGTGCGAGGTTACGTAGAGAGGACAGTGCCGAGCGGACGAGCATTCGTATTTCGTGGCTGAGGAGCCCGAGGGTCGTCCAGGCCGCTGGTCTGGGCAGCAGGGCGTGTGGAGGTGGCGGTGACCCTGAGGAGGAAGCCTGGGTCCGAAAGAGGAGGAGTCTGGGGCGGGAGGAACGCTTCCGCGTCCCAGCCCCCCCTGCAATAGCAATTCCAAGGTCATCCGTCGAGCAAGGTCATCCACTGCCCGTCAGCGGTGCCGTGAAGCACACTCCGTTCAAATCCCGCAGACACCAGTCAACTCATAACTGTGGGACCGGGGAACGCCGGGATGGGCTCCCTGGTGGGGCTGGCCGGGGCAGGGGAAGGTAAGTCTGAGGCCCGGCATGCGAGGAGCCTTCGGGCTGCGGGCTGCGGCTGCGTAAATAGGCCCGTCCAGCTCCCCTGGCCAGCCTAACGCACAGCATGCCCCCCAGTCATGGGAAAGCAGGCCTCACGGCTTGTACGCTCACAGCCCCGCATCAGAGCGCTAACCCACAGAGGAGCCACTTCCAGGCGGATAGATAGAGGCATCTCTGCCTGTTCAGAGTCTTCTGTCTTGTGTCATTTTCAAGGCCTCGATTTTTAAATCCTTTTTGGCCCGATGGTTTTACTTTTATACATATATACATTAATTGCAGTATTAAAGTGTATGTTCTTTGTTTTTGTAGGTCATGGGACGTGAACTTGAGGCCTGGGCACTGCCCCGAGCATCTTCACTCCAGGCTAGTGCTCTACCTCTTGAGCCACAGCATCAACTTACAGATCTTTGGTGGCTCATGGGAGAGAAGAGTCTCATGGACTTTCCTGCCCGGGCTGGCTTTGAACCGCGATCCTCAGATCTCAGCCTCCCGAGTTGCTGGGAAGACGGGCGGGAGCCACCAGCGCCCGGCTGACACGTATGTTCTTTGGATGCTAGCCCGCACAGTGGTAGCCGCCGTCCCATGGTGAGGTCAGGACTTCCTTCTGGAATGTTCTCGATGTATGGCCAGTGCCCGAGGAGTGCAGCTGATACTTCCTTTGGCTGGGCAGTAAAAGCCATTTTCAAATGAGAAATCCCAAGGTGGGGCCTGGCTTGCACAAGGCCCTGTCCACCTGCGAGTCTCGGCTCTCCAGTGTCCCCGGGCCGACTGCCCCAGGGCGTACACCTCTCCCTCAGTGCCCCGCTGCTACCGGCCTTCGGGGCTGGACAAAGCCATCAGCCTTTATGTGGTAGATTGCGTTTGCCAAAGTAAAAGTAATGTACAAAATGCATAGTATAAAAAAAATCCCGTAACAACTACAGGACATAAAGGTCCTATTGGTAAATCATCTCAAGCAATGAAAACTACGGAGCATGCACCACAAACGCACTTTGGAGTCATAAAAGGCAACTATGCTTTGCTATTAGAAGCCGTCGCCCTATTTGTTTAAATAGAAGAAGCTTTAATGCTCCCTTCAAGCATGGCTGACAACACCTGAGTGCTTTGTCTGCAGGCAAGAGACATTATTCCTTCCCGATGCGCTTTCCCCAAGGGCAAGTCTGTGCCCACAGCATCGCAGAGGGCCACGAACGGAGCTTCTCCCTCCAGCTCTGGTTCACTTCCTGCCCTGCGCTGATTTGTTCCGACATGTAAATGGGGCAGCGTTAGAAGAGAATCCTCCTGGACCTGAAGATGGGTCAGAATGAACCATGGATTAGTCCGCTGCTGAACTACTTTGGCAGTTGGATATTTGGATTTTCAAAAGGGAATTCAAAAGTAGATACATACCGAGGCGTCGGTGGCCCAGGCCTGGGACCCTGAGTTACTCAGGAGGCTGAGATCTGAGGATTGAGGTTCAAAGCCAGCCCTGGCAGGGAATTCTGTGAGGCTCTTAGCTCCAATTATCCACTAAAAAAAAAAAAAGCCAAAAGTAGAGCTGTGGTCCAAGTGGTAGAGCGCTATCCTTGATGGAGAAAAGCTCAGGCATAGCATCCAGGGTCTGATTTCAAGCCCCAGGACCAACAACAACAAAAAGTGGACAGACAAGGATCAAAGGCCTGCTCTCGACAGAGAATTGCTGGGTTCCATGGCCGCGACCTGGCCCACGCTGTGGCCGTGACCTGGCCCACGCTGTGGCTGTGACCTTGCTGTTTTCATTTCCAGGGCTTCCCTCCAGTTCCCCACGAAGGTCTGGGTGGGTTATGCTAAGGCGCCCAAATGGCTCACAAGCACCCATCGGAAGCCGTCATCGGAACATTCCGGACCGGCCAAGAATGTGGAAAGGGAAACAATCGAATAATTCGTTCTCTAGATCAGTAGATACTTCAGATCCTCTTGGTCTTAATTTTGAAATCCATTTAAAGTCATTAATAATATTAATAATATGTGCAAATGGCTTTTTGGACCCGAATGTGTATCATATTGTGTGAGGGTCTGGGCGATGTATTTAAAAGTTGAATCTAGAGGTACAAGCTTAACTAGAATTACTTTTATTAGAAAGAAACCGGCCTTCCGATAAATAACATGCTAGAACAAATCCACTGTGTTGATAGATAGCATACTGCTGTTTACACTAAAAATATAAAGCACTGGAGAGTAGTCGGAAATTCAAATTCTTTATATTCAGAAACTTTATATTAAGTTACTGTAAAAACTTCAGAAGTGGTTAAATAACTTAGTGGTTGTATAAACCACAAACACGAGGTAACTAACACTCTTACTCGGTTCAAGTTGCCATGTAGGGAGCCCGCTAAGAACGCAAAGCCACGTGTGGACCTCCTGGGGCTCCGGAAAGCCTTCACCAAGAACTGGACTCAGCCGGGCTCTTACCTAAACACGGGTCACCCTGGCTAAGGCCCCTGTGAACCGCTGGGTTTTTTTTCTCTCTCGGCTTTATTGGGTTCATTGTGGGGCCCTGGAAAAGCCCCTGTGCTCTGACTTCTAGGGGGTATTGCTAGGATTTCCTTTCCCATGAATTCTATTAAACTCTCAATTAAATTTTATGCATTTAGTTTATGTATTGTGTATGTAATCCACAGATGGCCCAGGGTTTTTTCCTGGCCCTACGGCAATGTATATGCTTCCAATAGACCAAACCGGTAACTTCAAAGTGGAAGGTCAAAGGCCGTGACACCGCGGAGGTCGGGGGGGAAATGTGTGCAATTATAGCTTGTGCAAGAAGAAAAGGAGAGGAGGGGTTGAGAAGGTTAGGAGTATAGCCACATTTTACTGACATTGCTTGCACAGTTCATCACAATTCCCCAACAGTCCTTCACTCAGTCCATTTAGTCTCAGGATTTTATAACAATGTCTGCATGTTTCATAGCCCGGCTTGTCTTCCCGGGATGGTGAATGTCAGGAGGGCAGGCATGTGTCTCCTTAATGATCTCCAGGCCCCAGGGAAGGGCCTTTGTCCCTTGACCTAGGTGGAATGGTGTAGCCCACGGTCAACGAACTCGGTCCAAAGACAAAGACAGGATGGCTGCTGGTGGGAGACCATGGCTGCTTTGTGATGTGGACCTCCTCCTCCTCTCACCGTCCACTCACTTGAAAAACTGCAGTCCAACCTCAGGGAAGCATGCTCTGGTCCTCCTGAAAGTCCTGGGCTTTTGTTTAAAAACAAACAAACACTGGCAGCAGGAAGACAGAGGTCAGACGTGAGTCAGTAGGAAGGCCACACAGAGGGTAAAATCAGACATAAGCACAAGCCTGACCCAGAGAACCAGCTGCCCGCTGCCCTGCTCAGGCCACTGGAACATGCCTGTAAATCTATGAATAAACACACTGGGTGGTAGAAGACAAAAAACTACACCAGGACTTGGTAAGTTCTGTGGGTTTCCAGACACTCGCACGGCAAGACCGGGGGAGGGTGTTCTTAGGAGAGGATCACAAGGGCTCAATAGCTACGTGCATACGATCATGTTAGATGATGTTTATCAAAATGAACTCCAAGAAACGGAACCAAGAGGTTTCTATTTTCCTTTGCTGCTGGTTTTTGCTGTACCTTTTGCCTTGTTTCTACATTTTCCTGGGGTTTTCTTTGGGGCGGGGGGGTGGTCAGATAGGGGCAGAGAAAGGCTGGTACAAAGGGTGAACACATGTAGCAGTGGTCCTCACGGGACACGACGTGGAAAATGAGCTATACACAGCGTGTGGGTGGGGACAGGAGGGGAAAACCGGGGAAGGGGGGCGCTGTCCACCACGGAAGGTGCTCATCGCCTGCCGCGTGCAACTGCAGGCCCTCTGCACATCACCTTTACAGAGACCATTTTAATAACATATTAAAGGGGAAAGAGTGAAGGCAGCTCTTCCTGTGGGGAGCACACATGGGCCGGCAGCCGGGGACGGCGTGGGGGACACAGGGCCGGCAGCCGGGGACGGTGTGGGGGGCACACAGGGCCGGCAGCCGGGGACGGCGTGGGGGACACAGGGCCGGCAGCCGGGGACGGCGTGGGGGACACACAGGGCCGGCAGCCGGGGACAGGGATTCAGTTTGGGCTGCCATAGGACGCCACTCTCCATATTTCAAACCGTTGCCCTTTGTTCCCCCTTTACTTAGACAGAGGAAGGGGAGTTTGTTTAGCGGCTTATCCATCCCGTGTGTGGAGAACCAGGACGGCCGGGGCCTCTGGGCGGTGCCCAGATGTGCGGATGCAAGCTGGCCGCCACACTCGCGCTGTGACACGTCTGAAATCCCCCTTCACGCCAGAGAGGGAAGGGAGAGACCGAGCCCTGTTAGACCCACAGGTCTATGCCTGGTGGGTGTAGTCATGGGGCGGCCTGGGGGGGTGAACACCGGGATCTTGGGGATTTAATGAAATGAATCTGTTTAGGGCCCCAAGTTGATATCACACATTTAGAACTGCACATAAAAACATGACCTCCCGCACACGGTCCCAGTATTCACGGAAAATAAATACGACGCTTTAAACGTGGTTTTCTTCCTCGTTAAATGCCAATTGCTTCAAGAAGGAAGCAGCCAAGTGCCGAGTTAGAAGACAGCTCATCTCCAACGGAATCGTTTCTCAGACATGCAATCCTCCATTCCCCCATCCCTCCCCGCACGTCTAAATGAAGGGAAACCTTCCGTCCAAGGACCGGCCAGCCACAGGGATGGGCGGTGGGTCCCTCGACCTCCTGTCCCCCCGGCCGCCTCCTGGCCTCCCACAGAGTTCACGCACACGCGGCAGATAAACCAGGGACGGAGCCGGGCAGCCGCCATCCCTAGAAACCCCCTGTGGGCCGAGCACGCCCAGCGGACAGGGATGCCCGCGGGACCGCCTGCCTGTGGAGGCCGGGCTGCCGGCCTGGGGGGGCCGGGTCCCGCTCCCAGCTCCCCGCGGGTCCCCTCCACGGCTGGCTTCCACCCCAGCCCGGCGGCGGCGAGGCCCGGGCCTCCTGTAAGTCATTTCTCACAGTGTCTGAAAAAGGACCGGCACACCAGGCTTTTTTTCCTTTTGAAGCATTAGATTGGCCCCATTTTTTACACTGAGAATCACAGGCGAGTCCCCAGGCTTCTCCGTACATCCGGGTATCTCTCCTAGGCAGAGAGAAACGGCGGCTTTCGGTGTGGAGACCAGTGAGCGGTAATGGCGTAATTAATATTAATAGAACCATTACATCTCCACAAATCATTCACGTATTTAAATGAACTCCCCGTCTCTCCTTGGGCTATTTTTGCCTCCATGTGATTATAACCTTTAGATCTCGACTTTAACTTCTGAAAGCAATTCGCCTCATCAGGTTCACATCAAAGACAAAGCTGGGAAGCCTTATTTAAATACAATTTTCATTTCTTACATCTCTCAAGACATCGGGCTTCGCTTCTAACAGGCAACCAACGGCCCCGGCAGCCCTTGTGTCCGAAAGCCGCTCACCTTCCGCCCTGCCCCGCGCCTGTCTGGACATTGCAGCCATCACTGTGTGCGAAGCAAAGCGGGGTAAGCGACCCAGGGGATGAGCAGAGAAGCGAGAAGTGCGGACAATCGCCCCACGGTGGCGGACGGACGGGTGGACGGACGGACGCACCAGGGAGCCGCACTGGCTCTGAGCACGGCCCCGGGAACCCTCCGTGCAGACCAGATCGCTCTGCAGCCCCGGCCAGAGGAGCCGCCGCTCAGAATCCTCTCCCACCGCAGAGCGCCGGCCCGGGCAAGACTCGGGAGCCCGTGGGAACAAATGTAAGAGCGTCACCTGTGTGTGCGTGTATGAGTGTGTGTGCGTGTGTGTGCACACACCTGTATGGTTCATTAGAGCTGTCACTCATTTGCAAACCAACGTTCAACCTCCTGTGTGTCCAATTTTAAAAAGTACGGGTCTGACTAAATGGCCTAGAATATTCATAACATCAGGGGAAGAGAATCACCCCCAACCTTCAAACACAGCCCTCTCCAACGTGACTGGGAACTTTACAGCTTAAATAGCTTGTTAAAAAAAAAAAAGATTAATTTCGAGAGTTATCTTCAGATTGCTTCCTAGACGCTGGCCATCGTCTCTGCCCACGAACACGACTGTGCGGCCTTGGCGGAGCGGGGAGGCTCAGGCGGCCATGGGCGGCCCCGGGGAGGCGCAGGCGGCCATGGGCGGCCCCGGGGGAAGCGCAGGCGGCCCCTCCCCATCCCGGGTTGGAACGGGAGCTCTTTAAACCCATTTCAAGCCTACAGATCTAAACGTTTGCAGAGCCACTTCTGTGCTAAGGGCAAAAACAAAATCCCAGCTCCTACCCTTCAAGGTAGTCTCGTACAGCACTTTACGTAGCCGCTGGCACACAGCAGATGACTGATGGGCGCGTTTTCATTAAGCCTTCACAGTGACCATGGGAAGAGAAATGACAGCTTCCGTCAAGGCCCCTTTAGCGAAACCTTTCCTCCACCAAGTAAGTTCGCCATCCACCACCACCATCGCCGGCGAGCTTGGGACAGGGCTGGGGCTGAACAGGGTGACTCTTCCTGAAAGGCTTTGGATGCACGCTTTGGAATGAGCTCAATGAAGCAGTTCTTCGAGGACCAGAAAATGACAAAAAGAACTTCCCTAAATGGGTAAGACCACATCAACAAAGCCAGCCACCAGTAGTTAGTTCAAACGGACAGGCTTCTTTCTGAGCAACACCTTTAGAACAAACCTAACTCAGTCCACTTAACAACCCCATCAGCTAAGTCGACAGTTGATTCCCATTCTCCATTAAAAAAAAATTTAGATGTAGATAAACAATCCGCTGTGTTATACCAGTACAGCCTGTTTCCCCTGGAAGGAAGCTCCTAAAATATTACAAGATATTTTAAAATATACCAACTCAACTCAAACAACATCGTATGATGATGGGAAGAAAACTCTGTGTGTGTGTGTGTGTGTGTGTGTGTGTGTGTGTGTGTGTGTGTGTGAGTGAAGAAAAAAAAACACCCAAGACTGAGGCTTGAACTCAAGGCCTCATACTCTTGCTTAACTTATTCACTCAAGACTGGCGCTCTACAACATGAGCCACACCTCTACTTCCTGCTTTTTGCTGGTTAGCCACGGAGATAAGAGTCTCGTGGATGTATCTGCCAAGGCTGACTTTGAAACCTTAGCCTCAGCCCGCAGCCTCCTGAGTAGCTAGGATTACAGGCCTGAGCCACCAGTGCCCTCCAAAATGTTATTTTTTTAAAACCAGCTACAGATCACATGCCATGGTATCTGTGTGGGGAAAAAAATATGAATAATCAAGATAATACAACACATAAAGTAAAGGGCATGGATACCACGTTATTTTCTCTGCCTTATCGGTGCCTTTGGGGTTTGTGCCTTGCTTTGATTCCATATCATGGTAGCCTGGGTATAGACTTCTGAGCTATCAGCTGAACTGGCCAGTTTTCAAGAAGAGATCTGTCTCTCTAGCCCTGAAATCCACCCTGGCTTCCATCTTCATTCTCAGATTTTTCAACTCCTGGAAACATGTCTCATTAAATACAGAAAACCTCATTCCCGTGTGGTTTGTTAAATGGAGTCAGCGTACCTACTTCAATAACTTGAAATCAAATTATGCAGAATGTTGATCAAAAAGCAAGAGTTGATGGTGGTTTCTTTAGAAAGATTGATTGCTCAGCAGGATTTGGAGGGGGGAAAATGGTAACAATCACAATTACTGCTGCATAAATATCCCTCACATGCTGTCTCGTGTGTTTATCAATCCGAGATGAATGGTAAAACAGGGCCTGGAAGGAATGCTCTCGTTTGATAACACTTAGAGGAGATCTGGTCTTGCGAGCTATTGTAAATACACTGCTGCTGGGTCTCTGAACAACAGGATGTGTACATGAGGAACACAGCAGACTTCAGAAACTTTCGGTTAAAGCATTCACATGGTGGGCGAGGTCTACCTGCCTCACCGGTGAGGACTAGGGGGAAACTCCACGGTGATCATGTGGCCATACAGTCCCCAGGACGCGGTGTTTATTAACCCCCCTGTTCTGATGGAACTCACACACGGCCCACCAGAAGTCTCTGACTGGCTGACCAGCTGTCACATCCCCGGAGACAAGAAGCAAAGACCCAAGAGGGAACCAGGTTCTAGGAACAGGGAAAGGAATCACACTCGGTCATTTCTTACACTGCCCCAAGAAGGCCCTAGAATCCCCGCACCCCGGGCCTGGTCCGTCTGAACTCCAAGGTTTGCCAAGGCGACTCAGCAGGATAGGCTGATTCGATGGCTGGGCTAAAATGAGGGGTCGTTTTAGAGGCTGAATGGTTAAAAAGGTCTGTCTCAGAGACGCAGGCGGGGATGCCGGAAGGCCTGGGTTTCCTGGGCGAGGTTCAGGAGGCTCCCTCCTGCTTCTCCATGCATGCACACACAGCCACACCCCTCGGCGAAGGCCAGCCCGCACCCCGGGGGGCTCATCGCCTCTCCTCGGCCCTTCCCCAGAAGCCCCCGCCGCAGAGCCTCGGGACTTCTCCTGCTGCCCAGAAACTAGGGAGTTTCCCGCAACTCGTTTCCCGATCTCACGGGGGTCAGCGGTGGGATCGAGTCTGAGCGTCCGTGAGGACGAGAGGAATGCCATCTGAGCGTGAGCCGCCCTGGTCGAGGGTCCCCCTGCCACCCACCCTCCTTGACTCGTTAAAAACTTGGGCTGAACAGACTGGAAGTTATCTGGGCAAATCACTAAATCAAGCTGACTTCTTTGGGGCCCTTGGTATTTCGGCTTTATCGGCATCTTTCCCGGTGGAATGGGAAAAGATAAATCTAAGGATTATTTTATGACTGGATGTTTCTCTCAAATCATTGGCCCACGCGCTAACTCTCTAGAAACATAAAGTAACTCCGATCCCGTAATATTCCGTCAGAGCTATTGGCTGTTTAATACTGCCTTGAAAATTACATGGAAAATTAAACCAATCTAGCTAAGATATAATGTGATATTATGTGTTTGACAGGCTCACTGGAGCTAAAAATAAGTCGCATTAAGTCCATAAATTTAACCTATTTACATAATTGTCCCGATCTCCTAAAAATCTGATTTTCTAGCCTCTGCCTCCTTTATTGCAGTGGTGACTATCACCGCTAAGAAAATTTTAATTGCCGTAGAGCAATGATTTAAAAAAAAAAATGTATACATCACTTATTACTAGTGGGTACTGTTTATTATTGATAGTAACCGCAACCTCCGTGGGTGTATGCCGGGTACTCATTCCAACTCCTCGGGATTCTCTGTCAATGATTTCCATTTAATAACCAAAAACAAGTCATGTGCTGAGAGGTTGAAGCCTTTGTGCAAGATCACTCAGCAAATAAGTGGTAACAAACCAAAAGGAAAGCCCAGGTTATCTGACCCGGTATTCATTCCCATTAGAATCTCCAGCACCCCTCTACATATGGTATCCCAGCCACACACACGCACACACACACACACTCACACACACACACGCACACACACACACACACACGCACACACACACGCACACACACACACGTGCACACACACACACACGCACACACACACACTCACACACACACGCACACACACACTCACACACACACATGCACACACACACTCACACACTCACACGCACACACACACACGCACACACACACGCACACACACACACGCACACACACACACGCACACACGCACACACACACACACACACACTCTCACACACACACGCACACACACTTCCTGAAGGCTTCCACTTCTAATCTCTCAGGTGTCTCTGTGTTCTTCAAGTGTTAAGAAGCAGAGTCCTCAGCGCAACTGTCCATTAGACTCACCGTAGGAGGAAACCAAAGCCCCAAGTCCCATTTCCTTAAGCCTACTTCACTAGGACGGTCCGTGGGCGCCGGCCGAAGGGTCTGCGCGTGCCCAGCGCCGAGCATCTGTGAACGCTAGCGTGATCATTCTTGTATGTGCCTGGTCGCGTTCAGAACCTTTGAACGCCAAGTATGTTTGTGGCCGCTTGCGTGTGGTCATCTGGAAAATATTCGGAGATTTTGAGCACCGATTGTATTGAGCCAGCCTCAAACGGCACAGCGGTGATGTACAACGATGAACCTGAAGCGGGGTTAATCCTGCATCTCTAACGGGTGAGAAGCCACGATGCGTGTGTCCTGGGCTGGCCTCTGTCCTCCTCCAGAGAAGGCAACCGTGCAGGGGCCGTGTGCGGAGAGCGCTTGGCTCCCAGGGTC
Source organism: Dipodomys spectabilis (assembly GCF_019054845.1). NCBI lineage: Eukaryota > Metazoa > Chordata > Mammalia > Rodentia > Heteromyidae > Dipodomys > Dipodomys spectabilis. Next base: position 854,475 of record NW_024871391.1, on the reverse strand, counting down.
CTTCCCACGGACCATCTTCCCCTGCTTGACCTGTGCCCTCCTGCGACCCCGGCCAACCCCGAGAAGGGGTTAGGGTTACTCCGGGCAGGAGTTCAGGGCCCTCAGCACTGCCTGGGCACTGGCTTTCTGGGAAAAGCTTCAGCCCTCCTGCGGCCCCTGGTGCTTGGGGGGAGCTTTGTGAGGGGCCCATCTCTCGCTGATTTAAACATGTGCGTCCAAGAAACGTAACTTTTCTACCTGGTGCTTGACTGAGCCCGGAGCTCTGCACATGGGCTTCGAACGGCCTAACCACTTATCCAAACCACAATGCAGCACACGGACGCGCTCTCTCCTCTCTCCCTCTCTCTCTGTCTCTCGCTCTCTCTTGCTCTCTCTCTCCCTCGGCTCCTTTCATCTGACACCCCGTACGTGACAAACGATGAAATCGTCAGCATGCAGCCTGCCCGGGGACTGCCATCCCTCTCCAGGATTTGTGACCCGGCCCTGCGCGCTGCAGACCGTAAATAAAGCCGCAGCTTCCATCTGCATTCCGCATCGAGACGGAGGCAAAGAAATTAAACCTTTTCATTTTGCTCTTGCTCTCCGTCACTCCCGGCCGGGTCTCTCCTTCGGGAGGATGTCTTGGAGAGGGCGCGGGGAGCATGAGCCATGATTAGCCCATCGACAGCACATGCAATTTACGGCTCGGCCGGCCCATGTCGCGTGGAAACAGAGCTCGAGGAAAAATGACGAAGAGTCAGCTTCGGCGAACAAGAAAAATAAGACGGGCCACCGCTCCCGACGAGCAGAGCGAACCCGGCCTGATGCGCCTGGGAAGTCAGGGTTTGACGCTGGGCCGCAGGGCGCTAGCACACACAGACGGCCATGTGCCCTGTACCCTCCATGAGGGCGCTGTGCACACACAGACAGCCATGTGCTCTGTCCCCTCCATGAGGGCGCTGTGCACACACAGACGGCCATGTGCCCTGTCCCCTCCGGGGGCGCTGTGCACACACAGACGGCCATGTGCTCTGTCCCCTCCATGAGGGCGCTGTGCACACACAGACGGCCATGTGCCCTGTACCCTCCATGAGGGCGCTGTGCACACACAGACGGCCATGTGCTCTGTCCCCTCCATGAGGACGCTGTGCACACACAGACGGCCATGTGCTCTGTCCCCTCCGGGGGCGCTGTGCACACACAGACGGCCATGTGCCCTGTCCCCTCCGGGGGCGCTGTGCACACAGACGGCCATGTGCTCTGTCCCCTCCATGAGGACGCTGTGCACACACAGACGGCCATGTGCTCTGTCCCCTCCATGAGGGTGCTGTGCACACAGACGGCCATGTGCTCTGTCCCCTCCGGGGGCGCTGTGCACACACAGACGGCCATGTGCTCTGTCCCCTCCATGAGGACGCTGTGCACACACAGACGGCCATGTGCTCTGTCCCCTCCGCAAGGGCGTGGAGCAGGGAAGGGCTTTGGGAGATGTGGTCACACCTCTTCTGTCTATTCCTAAGAAACTGCCTGGGTGGAACCTGTTCCTGCACAAGTGTGTGCCGGGAGACGGTGCGTGTGCCGGGTGGCAGTGCATGTGCCGGGTGGCGGTGCATGTGCCAGGTGACGGTGCGTGTGCCAGGTGACAGTGCGTGTGCCGGGTGGCGGTGCGTGTGCCGGGTGGCGGTGCGTGTGCCGGGTGGCGGTGCGTGTGCCGGGTGGCGGTGCGTGTGCCGGGTGGTGGTGCGTGTGCCGGGTGGCGGTGCGTGTGCTGGGTGACGGTGCTTGGGGGGGCTTTGCATGTTCTTTGGAATTTAAACTTAGGAGACAGGGTTTCGGGGCCTGCCAGGCAGCTGAACGAAGCAACCTGTGTAAGCTGTGTTTTTATGAGGTCTGTAGCTGCATGCCAGCATCTTGAAACTATTGCAAAACACAGACCCAGAAAATTAAACGAATCCCCGGTGACTGCAAAGCGGCTGCTGACGTTCATCTGAGCTGAGGGCTTCGACTCGTTCACGTCTGTCAAATAAAGGGGACGGGCGGGGGGGCGGGGGTGGAGGGACGGGGGGACGGGGGTGATGGGGACGATGGGGGGACGGGGGGACGGGGGCAATGGGGGGGACGGGGGCAATGGGGGGGACGGGGGCAATGGGGGGGACGGGGGCGATGGGGGGGACGGGGGCAATGGGGGGGACGGGGGCAATGGGGGGACGGGGGCGATGGGGGGGACAGGGGACGGGGGCGATGGGGGGGACGGGGGCGATGGGGGGGACGGGGGCGATGGGGGGGACAGGGGGACGGGGGAGGGGGTGGAGGGACGGGGGGACGGGGGGGATGGGGGGGACGGGGGGATGGGGGCGGGGGGGCGGGGTTGTAGGGATGGGGGACGGGGGGATGGGGGGGCGGGGGTGTAGGGATGGGGGACGGGGGGACAGGGGATCGGGGGGGAGGGGATCGGGGACGGGGGGCGGCGGGGGGACAGGGGAGCGGGGGGGGGGGCTGCCCGCGGGGCGGTGCCCAGCTTCCACAGGCGCACACTGCAGGTGGGAGACGCACTCGAGAGCTGCACTTGTTTAACAACCTGCGCACACGGGAGCCAGTGTTGATAACGTCCCTTCTTGTTTCCACGCTTCTGGCTCAATTCACACAAAAACAAATTCTAGATGGCTCCACCAGGAAAATGTTTCCCCGGCCAAATCCCTCCCCGAGGCTCCATGAACACGCCAACACGCCCCGCACCGTCCCCCACAGGCTCCATAAACACGCCAACACGCCCTGCACCGTCCTGAGGCTCTGTGAGCACGCCAACACGCCACGCACCGTCCTCCCCGAGGCTCCATGAACACGCCAACACGCCCCGCACCGTCCTCCCTGAGGCTCCGTGAACATGCCAACACGCCCCGCACCGTCCCCCACAGGCTCCGTAAACACGCCAACACGCCCTGCACCGTCCTGAGGCTCTGTGAACACGCCAACACGCCCTGCACCGTCCTCCCCCACAGGCTCTGTGAACACGCCAACACGCCCCGCACCGTCCCCCCCAGGCTCTGTGAACACGCCAACACGCCCCGCACCGTCCCCCCCAGGCTCTGTGAACACGCCAACACGCCCTGCACCGTCCTCCCCGAGGCTCTGTGAACACGCCAACACGCCCCGCACCGTTCTCCCCCAGGCTCCATAAACACACCAACACGCCCCGCACCGTCCTCCCCCCAGGCTCCATAAATACACCAACACGCCCCGCACCGTCCCCCACAGGCTCCATGAACACGCCAACACGCCCCGCACCGTCCCCCACAGGCTCCATGAACACGCCAACACGCCCCGCACCGTCCCCCACAGGCTCCATGAACACGCCAACACGCCCGCACCGTCCCCCACAGGCTCCATGAACACGCCAACACGCCCCGCACCGTCCCCCACAGGCTCCATGAACACGCCAACACGCCCCGCACCATCCCCCACAGGCTCCGTGAACACGCCAACACGCCCCGCACCATCCTCCCCGAGGCTCCGTGAACACGCCAACACGCCCTGCACCGTCCTCCCCGAGGCTCCGTGAACACGCCAACACGCCCCGCACCTTCCTGAGGCTCCGTGAACACGCCAACACGCCCTGCACCGTCCTCCACAGGCTCTGTAAACACGCCAACACGCGCCCACGGGGACCTGGGGCCAAGGCAGAGGTCTCTGTGAGACGGTGCCAGGGGGGGGGGGGGGGGGACTGGGGGGGAGGAGGGAGAGGGAGTGGGGGGGAGGGGGGGACGGGGGAGGAGCGGGGGAGGGAGGGGGGGAGCGGGGGAGGGGCGGGGGAGGAGGGAGAGGGAGGGGGGGAGCGGGGGAGGGGCGGGGGAGGAGGAGGGAGAGGGAGTGGGGGGGGAGGGGGGACGGGGGAGGAGCGGGAGAGGGAGCAGGGGAGCGGGGGAGGGGCGGGGGAGGAGGAGGGAGAGGGAGTGGGGGGGAGGGGGGGAGGGGGGAGAAGCGGGGGAGGGAGGGGGGAGCGGGGGAGGGCGGGGGGAGGAGGAGGGAGAACTCGCTCACGCCGTCTCCCCCCTCTCAGCCCGGCGGGGCCGCTTCCGTCTGGACCCGAGGACGCTGCGCTTCACGCAGGCATGCGTGTGCTGGGAGGGTGGACGGGCAGGGCCACGGTTCTTTGCACGCGTGTGTGAAGCCTCGTGGGGCGTCTCCCGGCAGGAGGGAGGGATGAGGCGTGGCGGGCACAGGGCGCAGGGATCTCACAGCACGCGTGGGCCCCGCATGCGTGTCCCGGGGCCCTGCACACGCGTGTGACGCGTGCGTGCTCACCTGCAGATGCGCGTGTCGAGTGGTGAGGGTCTAACCTCCACGGAGGGGGACCCGCGTGTCCTTCTGGACTTGGCTCGCTAGGCTCGTTTCCCTCTGGCTGAATACGCATTTTCTGGGTCCTTCCGTGGGCTGCCGCCATCCGGGCTCCTTTGGGTGGTCTGTGCCCGGCCGCGGTGCTGCGTGAGCACGGCGTGAGCACGTTGCCACGTCCTGACTCACACGCCACGCCCAACGCCGCACGGCGGGCTCAGCAGCACGCCTACTTCCAGGGAATGTCCACACTGATCTCCCCGGCGGGCGGGGATGGCCGCCCCTGGCGGGCGGATTAAGAGGCCAGGCTGCTGCCCCTGCCTCCTCGCAGGTCACCGCCCGCGTTCCTGACAGCGGCCCCTGGCCGGTGCTCTGCCGGGCTTTTCCTTGGCCGCCAGGGGCGCTGCACCTCCTTGGTGTGTTTGTTGGACTCCCTCCACAGTGTGCGTCTGGTTCATCTGCTTCCTCGCTGACAGGCTGGGGGTTCTCTGGGGGTTTCCTGGGCTCTGGGATTCGTCGTGTGTCGGGCTAAGAATCGTAAGCAGGTGAGGGTCATCCTCCGCCCCGCAACCCCTCTTTTTAGCCTTGGGATTACGTCCTCCTCCACGGGAAGCACACACGTCTGTCTGTCTGTCTGCTCTTCCCATTGCTGAGCCGGCGGGGCTCCGTCTGGGAAGTCTTCCCTGAGCGAGCGGCCGGGTCTCTGACCCACGCTGGGCTGCTTTTAGCACTAGCAGAAAGAACATAAGAAAGACAAAGCTTTTAAATCTTAAATTTAAAAAAAACAACAACAGAAGAGGAAGATGTTTGGACGGCAGTCCTCTCAAAAGCAGGAATGGCCGGGGTGCCGGCCCTCCGCCGTCCCAGAGGGGGCAACGCAGCTCTGGTGTGCGGGCGGCCCGGCCGTCCAGGAACCCAGGAGAGTCGCGGGGAAAGCCTGCGGGCCCGCTGCGGTCTGGCGGCCTCCAATGGCAGTGTGCTGTCTGGAGACGCCCCGTCCCCAGGGTGGCAGAGGAGCCAGTCTTCACGGTGGGGCAGAGCCTCCCGGTCAGGACCGGCTGTCACCGACCCTGCCACGGCCGTCACGGGGTGGAGGAGCCTGTCGGCGTGTCTGACAGCCAGACAGCCCGTCCGGGCAGAGGCGTGCGGGGGTCGAAGCCCTCGCCTGGAGTTCAAACGTGTGAGAATAACAATCCCGACAGCGCGGTCCGTGCTCTGAATATGCATCCTCCTGGGTTCAAGGCTTTTCACTATGTGGAGAGTCCTTTCTGGGGCTAAAAGAGAGATCTGGTCTTCTGAGAAGTTGCTTTTTCTACCTACAGCCTTTCTGTGTTGTTTCTTTTCAATGAAGTTTGGCATTTGCCTATCTAGCTCAATACTATTCTCGATCACAGTAAGTGGGGCGAGGCAGGGGACCGGGGAAGCCTGCTGGCAGCGCCTCTCCTGGACCAAGCACTCTGCGGTGTGTTGTTGGGTACGGCTAACATTTGCCGAAGAAAAGAACACTGGGGCCTGAGCGACCCCGGCTCTGCATCAGAATTAGATAATTTAAAAAAAAGACTTTGTTCCAGTCACGGGAAGATGGACACTTTAAGAAATACAAAAAGGAGGAGGAGGAGGAGGAGGAGGAAGGAAGAGGAGGAGGAGGAGGAGGAAGGAAGAGGAAGGAGGAGGAGGAGGAGGAAGAGGAGCAGGAGGAGGAGGAGGAAGAGGAGCAGGAGGAGCAGGAGGAGGAAGGAAGAGGAAGGAGGAGGAGGAGGAGCAGGAGGAGGAGGAGGAGCAGGAGGAGGAGGAGGAGCAGGAGGAGGAGGAGGAGGAGGAAGGGGAGGAGGAGGAGGAGGGGGAGGAGGGGGAGGAGAAGGAGGGGGAGGAGGAGCAGGAGGAGGGGGAGGAGGAGGGGGAGGAGGAGGAGGAGGAGCGGGAAGAGGAGCAGGAGGAGGAGGAGGAGGAGGAGAGTCAGGAGGAGGAGGAGGAGGAGGGAGGAGGAGGAGGAGGGAGGAGGAGCAGGAGCAGGAGGAGGAGGAGGGTCAGGAGGAGGAGGAGGAGGAGGAGGAAGAGGATCAGGAGGAGGAGGAGGAGCAGCAGGAGGAGGAGCAGGAGGAGGAGCCAGGCGCCCATGGCTCACACCTGTCATCCCAGCTACTCGGGAGGCTGAGATCTGAGGATCGCGGTTCAAAGCCAGCCCGCTGCCCCCGCCGCCACCCCGGCTTTCAATGAACCGCACAGCAAATGTATTCTAGAATACAGATGTGGGCGTCTCGTGTCCCATGCTCCTTTCTGGGATCACGTCTCCCCGCTTTTCCTCTCGGACATTGGTATGAGCCTGGTCTGGAAAGCGCCGGCCTCTTCGACCCAGCAGGAGGAGGACGGTGGGTTTCTGTGGCGTTCCCAGAGGTGCCCCCCCATCCCGCCCCCCCGGCGGCCCACACGGGCGGCGACCGGCCACACTCTTCTGTCCCCCCCCCACTCACGACTGTTTCTGAGGCCCTGGGGTCCCGGGGTCCCGGGTCCCGGGGTCCCGCTCAGCCTGGACCATGGACGCAGCCCGGGGGGGGGGGGGGGGGGTGGCCGGCTCACAGAGCGAAACAGGCCGCCGCCAGTCTGGTCTTTGCGAAAGCCACGGAAGAGGCTGACACTGGGGAGGAAGGACAGCGCCAAGGAGGACACCTTCCTGAACGGAGAAGACCCTTCCCCTCCGCGAGGCCGAGGCCTGCTACCACGCTGCGCGTCCCAGCAAGGCGGCCTTTGTGTACACACATACCACCATGTGTACACACACCACCATGAGAGCACACACCACCACGTGTACACACGCCCCGCCACGTGTACACACGCCCCGCCACGTGTACACACGCCCCAACACGTGTACACACGCCCCAACACGTGTACACACGCCCCAACACGTGTACACACGGCCCGCCACGTGTACACACGCCCCAACACGTGTACACACGCCCCGCCACGTGTACACACACCCCAACACGTGTACACACGCCCCGCCACGTGTACACACGCCCCAACACGTGTACACACGCCCCGCCACCTCAGACCTCAGGAGACGCAGAAGCCTAAAAGGCACTGGCACTGAGCGGGCGAATCAGACCAGGAACCCAGACGCCGTTCTCAGCGCTCGGTCTCACGAAGTCGCTCCTAATGTCTTCCCCTACTTCTTCGGTGAGAGGCTATTGGTTTAGATTTTTCCTTGTGGACGTTTTCTCTAAATCATATGAAAGGCATTAAAAAAAATGTGAATTACATGATTCCATAAGTTAAAATCTCAGCCCTGAGTTAGAAAGCTATAGAAGGTCCTACAATTGAGTTAAAATGAGAGCAAGCGAAATATAAAATATGATAAAGATTATCCTTGAAACCTAAATGCGTGGTTTTAATTAAATGTTTTCTGTGTAGTTTAATTGCTGATATTGCAGTAATGCTGTTTTATACTCAATATAACATTTCGATAGCATTAATAATTGAAGTTTATTAAGTAGTACAGAATCTAATCACCACTTACAAATTCATCTTAAAACATAGTCTTTGGGCCTAACTGGCTTTCCAAGTCACTGTGAAGAAAATGAAGAAACGTTCCATCTATCTGTCTGTCTGTCTGTCTGTCTGTCTGTCTATCTATATCTATCTATCTATATATATATAATTGAGGCAGGTGTAGGAAGAGGAAATGAAAGGAAGGAGGAGGGAAGGAAGAGGAAAACAGGGAAGTTTTCAAAAGGAAGCGAATCTTTGCCGTCTGAACGTCACTTTAGCCACAGGGAAGGTGAATCTCGACCTCTGTGCCGGTCCTGGGGGGCCGCAGCCCCGGCAGGCCCGGCCCGTGTGTGAGTGGTCAGGGAGCGGAGACGGAGCATCTCCACACCCAACACCGCCATGTCAGACTTCCCGCCCCCCCAGGTCCTGAGCACGCCACCCTGGGCCCGGCCTTCCTTATTATTACCTTGGTTCCTGTAACCTAGGGAACCATATGCGCACGATCGATACCAGGAGACTTTAAGGCCTGTTTTTAATCACTGTCGATAGTAACGTTTTGAACCCCGAGCACTTAAAAATAACATCGAATGCAAAAATCCATTGACTTGGAGCATTTTATATTTGATAGCTATCAATAAAAACCTAGCTTGCAATTAAATGAGTTAATCTTTTTTTCTCTCCCTAGGGGGCTGAAACTCTCCCAGTACTGAGTCTTAGTCTAGGGAAGAGCATTTACATCAGAATTAAAGGCTGAACTTATTTTTAGTTTGAAATCCTACTCATTTTTTCCTCTAAGAGAGCAAATGAGTTTATGAACATAATTAAGAATGAGGTAAGAGGTGTGGCACAAGCGAGCAGGAAGATTTCTGCTGTGCGTTAGGGGCTGGAGCTGGGGGGGGGGGGGACCACTACCAGGGGGCGAATCGGGGTTCATTCCCCAGAACTGTCAAAAAAAGGAAGAATGAGAGAGAAGAAAAAGATCGATGTTGTCTCTGGGTTATACAGATGTTCCCCGTTTCAAACTATCAAAGGAAAGCCTCGCTCTTATTTCAGTTCATCAAGCAAGTGCACTGCGAGCTCTTAGAATGGAAAATATCTCAACAAGACAGGCTTCGAGCTAGAGGACGGGACGGAAATTCAGCAGGCCACTGATCTGCAAATAAGTATTCGCTATCAATGAGTAGGTCCCCTGAGAGTTTAAGAAGAGAGCATTATTCTCAGGTTTTCCTGAGATGGGCGGGTGGGAGAAGAGGCAAAGGAAGTGTCCCTGCGCGAGCGACTTCCCTGGAGACGTGCGGCCTCGCCTGGACCGCACGGAGACGCCGGGAGACCCTCCCCAGTCCGCTCGGTCCCGTTTAGCAGCTGCCTTATCAAATGCAAACACAAGAACCAGAACAGGTAGGCGTTCTGGGCTTCTCTCACGTCAGCTCTCCCTGAGCCTAGGCGACAATATCCCGTGAATGAAGTAAGCGGGCAATGAGATCCACTCCCGGCTTTGAAGGCAGAGCCAATGGGAAAGGCGTGGACTCAAACTAAGATTATCGGAAAGGAGGCAACTGAAATGACTCTTTGCTCCTGGAGGGAGGGGATCCAGGTTTCCTCCACAATTACCACCAAGTAACGAGCACCAGGTGATGGGAAGGGGGGGAATGGGGAGGGCAGGGGGGGATGGGGATGGGGAGGGCACGGGGGGATGGGGAGGGCAGGGGGGATGGGGAGGGCACGGGGGGGATGGGGAGGGCACGGGGGGGATGGGGAGGGCAGGGGGGATGGGAAGGGCACGGGGGGATGGGGAGGGCACGGGGAGGATGGGGAGGGCAGGGGGGATGGGGAGGGCAGGGGGGATGGGGAGGGCACGGGGGGATGGGGAGGGCACGGGGGGGATGGGGAGGGCACGGGGGGGATGGGGAGGGCACGGGGGATGGGGAGGGCGGGGGGGATGGGGAGGGCGGGGGGGATGGGGAGGGCGGGGGGGATGGGGAGGGCACGGGGGATGGGGAGGGCAGGGGGGGATGGGGAGGGCAGGGGGGATGGGGAGGGCAGGGGGGATGGGGAGGGCACGGGGGATGGGGAGGGCAGGGGGGATGGGGAGGGCACGGGGGGATGGGGAGGGCAGGGGGGATGGGGAGGGCACGGGGGGATGGGAAGAGGGGTCCGTGGGGGCGGGATGTAAGCTAGTGAGCCTCACACCCCATTTCACGTCTGCTGTGCCCGGGGCTGACGCCGGGCAGGCCAGCGCTCCGGGGCGTGGCGCAGCCTCGACTCTTCTCCATCGGCGTGTTGTTCCGGGGGCTGACGCCTGTCCGGTCGGTGCTGCCTGCAGCCACCCATCCACGTCCGGCTTCGGCGTGCCTGGCACCGGCAAGCAGTGGCTGTGGTCACTGTTTATCTGTGCGTCCTCAGACCGCACTGTTCATCTGCCCAGGGGTCTGACTCGAGGTCTGCAGCCATCATCATCATCATCATCATCATCATCATCATCATCATTGGAGAGCACGCATGCCATGCCCGAGATGCCTTCCTGACACTCTTCCTGACTCCGCTCAACAGTGCGCCCCTCCTCGCGCCCGCCCTTCCTTCCCTTCTCTCCCGGCTCGCGCCTAATAACCTCCTGTGGGTATTTTTCCTAGTTCCTGGCCTCCGTCTACGGCCCACCCCTCCATCTCGAGTGTTACCTCCAAGAAGAGCTCTCAAGGCCTCTCCATCTTCTTTGGACCTGAGCTGGTCGCTCAGCCTGGGGCTTGTGCGTGGCCCTGTGGTCACTGAAAGCGTTTGCCGACACAGAAGACAGCTCTGTGGGATGTTGGAGGACCGGCCATCAAGACCCTGTGGCACTGACGGGCAGGGGCAGGGGGAAGAGCCCTGGAGGTCTGACCCCGCCCTACACCGTCAGCATCCCACAGAAATCGCCCGAGCAGCGTCCGGCCCTCACCGAGCGCCCAGCGTCACCTGGTGGTCACCAAGGTGACAGGGTGGCCGCAGCAGGCACATCAGAATGAACGGCACGGAGTCATGAAATGGCGGGAGGGCAGATCGCTTTACGGGGCCAGAAAGTGATTTAGATCTGTGTCGAGCAGGGTCGCACACCACGTACCAAACGAACATCGGATCGACTCAGGCTCACCACTGCAAGACGACCTGACACCATCGACGTCTCTTCGAGAGCAGAGTGAGTCCGCCGGTTTGCAGTCCTTGTGGTGGGCACACCGACCCCACGTCATTTGGGGAGCGCTCGCGCGGGGGCTCGGGGGCTGGGGTGGGGGAGGGCAGGGAGGAGCACTGGGCTCCAGCCCCGGCCGGAATCCCAGGGAGCCGCATGCTTTAGGAGAGCCACGTGGCCCAATGGCGGACGGCCCGGAAGAGTACATCGTGGTGTCCGCGGGTCCCGGAATCACGGACGTGGGGAAGAGCAGAGGACGGAGCTCTGTCCTGCTCTGTCTTCAGTGCCTAGGAGCCGTCTGACAGGCAAACGTGATAAGCCAGGCACAATGTACGGCGCCGTCATCGCTGCACCATGGGGAACTCGAAGCACGGCACCTTCGTGCTTCACCGTGAGTGGTGAGTTACTTCGTTCTTCAACGCCTGCTCACGACTACCTGCTGGGAGCCTTTCTAGGAAACAGAACTGTGACAGGGGAAAAAGTAGTCCTGGCAGCAGAGGAAGCTGGCGTAGGGCAGGAGACATGGCAGACGGGCCGGGTACCCCACAACCCGAAGCTCACGCTCATGATGAGGACTTTGGACCATGTTCTATTCCTTTCCATGGAAGCCCGCGATCGGGTATGACCTGACTCGTGACCTAAATATTACCCACGAGGCTGAGATCTGGGTCTAGAGGTTCAAAGGCAGCCTGGACAGAAAAGAGCATAAGACTCTTTCTCCAAAGTAACCACCAAAAGTTAGACTGGAGGTATGGCTCAAGCAATAGAGCACCAGCATGAGAGAAGAAGAAGAAGGAGAAGAAAAAGAAGAAAGCTAAATGAGAGTTTCTGGCCCTCAGTGGAAGGCCTGGAACTGTCCCATGAGCAGGTAACTCCTGGCCAGGTCCAGGTGGTGTGTGAGGAGCAGACCGTCCGGGGAAGGGGAGACAGGGGAACCAGCGTGGTTGGGACTGGGTGAAGTGACTCAGAAGACGGGTAACAGGGGGACTAGAGTCCTCCGGGAGCGGACACGCCGGGCCTGTCTCTGGGACCCAGCGGCTCGACGCTGTGAACCGAGACGCTGGGCGTGCTCCGCTGCCCTGGCCTGCGGTCGTGGGTGACTGGAGCCCCATCCCAGGCCTCGGGCACGGCCCCGTGGCCCCCGGGGGGGCCATAACCCTGCCGCCTTCCCCGTGGGCTGAGCCCCGCCTCTCTCCGCACTCCCACGGCCGCGGAGGAAGCCTCCTCCTACCCCCGCTCGCCCACCGCAGTTTTCCTCCAACCGTCTCTAGGGATCCGACCTTCCCTGCTTTCCTAAACAACGTCTTCAAAACTCCCGTGATTAAGAAGTACGTGGATGCTTTACTCGCGGCCTGACATTTCCCTGGAAAGCTCAAGGTCCGGCGTGCTTCCGCGGGGAGACCATCGCTGTCCATCGGCTGGGGAGGGCAGGCGTTCCCAGAATCGCGGGCGCTCAAGCTCGGGGCGCAGCGGCGGAGCAGGCATCCGGTGGCCGGCACACGGATGGTGACTGAAGCCTCGAGTGAATGAATGAATGACGCAGGACACACCAAGAGTGAATGAATGATGCGGGACACACCAAGTGCAGAGGCCAAAGAACACAGCTCCCAGCCCAGGCTCCGACACCCCGGGGGGGGGAAAGGCAGGGGAGTCAACAAAACGGTAGACACAACTTTGTGAGACCAGAGGAGAACGGGGCCCAGAGGAGCAAGACGAGGCAGTCAAAAACGGCAAACGCTGGAAAGGAGGGAACGAGACGCTGTCTGTCAGGTGCTGGCGGGCGCAGGGGGGTGGGGGTGGCGGAGGGGGTCCTGGGGCAGCTCCCCGCGGTGGGCGGACGTGCTGGCCGCCTGCACGTTGGCATCACATTCTGCCTTGACTTCCTTCACCAACGTACCCAGTCACGCCCCACGCGGGGCTCTCGCGGGTGGAGACGGGGTCGGGGGGAGGAGGGAGCTGCTGGACAGCTATGAGCCGTCCCCTCTGCGGCTCCGTTTGCCCACTTCCCAGACGTAGATACCACTCGTAAAAGCCGGGCGCCGGCGGCTCACGCCTGTCATCCTCGCTACGCAGGAGGCTGAGGATCTGAGGATCGTGGTTCAAAGCCAGCCTGGGCGGGAGAAGTCAGTGAGACTCTGATCTCCAATAAACCACTAAGGAAACTGGAAGTGGCGCTGTGGCTCAAGTGGCAGAGCGCTCGCCTTGAGCTGAAGAGCTGAGGGACAGCGCCCAGGCCCAGAGTTCAAGACCCACAACCGACCAAAAAACAATAACAACAACAACAAATACTGCTCGTAAACAGAAAATCATCCTTTGTCGCCTATTCTGAAAACGAAGCCTGTAATCCAATTGTTTCAGCTTCTAATCTGCGAGCTGGATGATCCACGATGCGTGTTGTCACTGCTGATTTAATGTGGTTTCTATCTTTCCCTGAGGTTCAGTAATTTGATGCGTGCAGTCATTTAGCTCAGTTTACTCCCACCCTTACATGAGATGCTTCTGTTCTCATTTGTCACCAGCGGAATCTCATCTCCAGCGGAAGAATTCACTGTTCCCGAAGTATTCAATAAAGACCCGATCAATGTCTTGGAGACAGGGAACGAGCCCTACGGTTGAGGCTTTGGTAAGAGATCAAGGATTCAGCGACCGCGTGGAGCCGTACGTGCTGGGAACCTTCCACGAGAAACTGTCCCGAGAGATCAAAAGAATACCGGTGACAGAACCTGCGTGAGCAGAGGACCGCCGCGTCGGCCGAACAGACGCCACGGGAACACCGGCCACGTGCAGTGAGGAGTCGTCAGGAATGACTGCGGCCGCGCGCAAGGCTGCAGTTCCGGGCTCCTCTGAGACCCACACCCCCCACACACACGTCTGCCGGCTCAGGACAGACGCATGGACAGGAGGGCAGTGGTCCCCGCGCGCATGGGGGAAACTGACCAAGAGCCAAAATGAGCTAGAAGCATGACTCGGGTGGTAAAGCACCTAGCTAGCGGGCTGCAGGCCCCAGTTCAGACCCAGTACAGCCAACATGAATGTGATGTGTGGCTTAGGAGACAGACCTGAAAGAATCGAAAATAAAGACAAAAATCAGGAGGGTCCTCCCCGTCCGCGCTCACGGTCCACACAGGGTCCCCGGGGTGAGGGGAGAGGGCGCGGGCTCCCCACGGAGGGGACTCCAGCGTGGGCTCCCACGGCCTCCCCCCAGCAGCCGCCACGCAGGGGACGGGTCAGGACCAGCAGCACTTCGAGAGATGCTCCGGGAGCAGTAGGCTTGAAGGCAGAAAACTTCGAGTGGGGCTGGCGTCCCGAGAGAAGAGGAGACCGAGAAGCAGAGCAGCAGCACAGGCTGCTTCCAGCGGGACCCTCTTTTCTTCAAGGAGCCTGCGCTGGGGAGGAGTGACAGGAACCAGCCCACCATGCTGCAAGGCCGGGAACCAGCCCACCACGCTGTCTTCAAGGCCGGGAACCAGCCCACCACGCTGTCTTCAAGGCCGGGAACCAGCCCACCACGCTGTCTTCAAGGCCGGGAACCAGCCCACCACGCTGTCTTCAAGGCCGGGAACCAGCCCACCACGCTGTCTTCAAGGCCGGGAACCAGCCCACCACGCTGCAAGGCTGCCGCAGCACAGTGCTGGGCTGGGCACTGCCGGCCGCCTGCCAGGAAGAGGAGGAAATAGCCGCAGGGATCAAGGCAGGCGCCAGACGCGGTGGAGCCCAGGCCCCCCGTGGAGGAGCCCAGAGACCTGGGACACAGGGAGACACCCAGACAGGGCCGGTGAGCTGGGGAAGGAGGGAAAACCTGGCTTCCAAGCACTCACCCCCAAGACGCCAAGCCACAGACACGACGGAGAAGAGACCAGCATTTGTAACTTCTGAGTTCCTCTTCTCTGCCAGCCCCAAGGCCACCTGTGCACGCGCACACGCACGCACACACACACGCACACACACACACAGGAGACAGGGCTCCCACAGAAACACCACCAGCTAGTGTGAGCACACGGCTGCACTTCCTCTTCACACCCAAGATGGTCGCCTAGATTTGTGTCCCCAGGCTCCGTAAGGGGCTGTGTGTGTGTGTGCGCGTGTGTGTGCGCGTGTGCGCATGCTAGAACATCACTGTGTCTGCATATGAATACAATGAAAAACAGCAGAAGAGAAGGAGCAGAGAGAAAGTTCGGGAAACACCAGGAGTGACTTGGAGCTCCGCGGGGGTCTGGGACCGGCCGGGGGGCGGCGGGGGGCGGCCGGGGGGGCGGCCGGGGGACGGCCGGGGGGTGGCCGTGGGGGGGGGGAGGGGCGGCCGGGGGGCGGCCGGGGGGGGGGAGGGGAGGCCGGGGGGCGGCCGGGGGACGGCCGGGGGGCGGCCGGGGGGCGGCCGGGGGGGGGGGAGGGGAGGCCGGGGGGCGGCCGGGGGGCGGCCGGGGGCGGCCGGGGGGGGGCCGGGGGGCGGCCGGGGGGGGGGGGGGGAGGGGCGGCCGGGGGGGCGGCCGGGGGGGCGGCCGGGGGGCGGCCGGGGGGCGGCCGGGGGGGGGCCGGGGGGCGCCGGGGGGGGCCGGGGGGGGCCGGGGGGTGGCCGGGGGGGGCCGGGGGGCGGCCGGGGGGACGGCCGGGGGCGGCCGGGGGGGGCCGGGGGGCGGCCGGGGGGGGCCGGGGGGCGGCCGGGGGGGGCCGGGGGGGGGCCGGGGGGCGGCCGGGGGGGGCCGGGGGGCGGCCGGGGGGCGGCCGGGGGGGGCCGGGGGGCGGCCGGGGGGGCGGCCGGGGGGGGGGGAGGGGCGGCCGGGGGGGGCCGGGGGGGCGGCCGGGGGGCGGCCGGGGGGGGGGCCGGGGGGCGGCCGGGGGGGGGGAGGGGCGGCCGGGGGGTGGCCGGGGGGGGGGAGGGGCGGCCGGGGGGGGCCGGGGGGCGGCCGGGGGGCGGCCGGGGGGACGGCCGGGGGGCGGCCGGGGGGGGGGCCGGGGGGGGGGGGGGGGGGGCCGGCGTGTGGGAGAGGACGGGAGACGTGCGTGGGGAAGGGGACTGTGAACTGTGCCCAACCCGGGGCTGACGGGCGTACTGGCACTTCCAGATTGCGTGTCCGGGCTGGTGATGAATCTACTTCTGTGCCTCCGAATGGCAGCAAGAAAAATGGCTGAGACGTTTTTCCCGTCGCCTGCACCCTGCGCCTGACGATTCGGCCTTATTTCGAATCGTATTTCATCGACTCCTCCGGAGTTTGAGGTGCGTGAGTTGGATTAAAAATGGAATCGTGACAGAAAGATCGTTCTGATTCTAACTTATGGCAGGTGCTTTATGGAGTTATTTACAGTAAAGGAGGCTCTTGTTTCCAGGAAGATGCTAGAATCTGTCAGAGTTGCGCGGTGGCTTGGATGGAGGGCTGAACAGAGTCATTATAAAGCGCTGGTCTCTGGTGGCACACGGAGCCCCGGAAGAGCCCTGCGAACCGTCTGCGGAACACATGGCGTCTGCCCCCGGGGTCACGCTGTCGCCGGTGTTATTCCTGAATAACGCGGACAGCCCTGACCTCCCCCGCCCCCACTCTGGACCCGGCCACGCCCGTGCCGGCCAGCAGCCCTTCTGAGTGCCCCTGTAACGTAAGGGCAGGCCTCCCCCGAGGAAGCCGGCCCGACCAGTGCCAGGGGCCGGGGCCAGCGCCGGCCGTGGGAAACCCCGCCCGCCCAGGCTCACCGGGTTTGCCACTGGACCCGGCAGAACCAGCGCCAGCGCCAGCACCTGTGTGGCCGGTGTCTGAGTCGCGTCACGGCTCAGACGCGGCCGCCTCACCGTGAAAACCCTCACAACAGCTTTCTCCACAACCTGGCTCGGAAGCCTGAACATTCTAGAAGGAGCAGCCTTGGCTCCAAGCTGGGCTCGGCTCCAGACAGAGGTCGCAGGACAGCCCGCGACCACTGCCTGTGCTTACCCATCCACACCTGACAGACGGACGCCAGAGCCAGACACGGGAGCTGAGATGGCCCACGCCTCCCGTGAACAAGGCTGGGGGGGCCGCGGGCCAGGCGGCCGGCAAAGGCAGGGCTGCAGCGCGGGACCGCTCACCCGGTGCCCAGGGCCCCACGCAGTCTGGAGGAGCAGCCAGGGAAGACAGGCTCGGGTATTCCCAGCAAACCCAAAGACGGGTGTGATCTTATGGACGTTTCTTCTGGGGGGGGAACACGCATAGCTGTTATCACCGTCAAAGAGAACATGGTCCTTCCAGAAAGCGAGAGCCTGGGCTCCTTCTCCTCATCTCCTTCCCCTACCCACTCCGAGCACTTGAACGCGCTTTCTGTTGTCAGACGCGCCACGGCTGACATCTGCCCTTTAAGTGAAAACCCCCGGCCCGTGGTGGGATTCTTCCACCTTTTCGTCCTCCAGCCCCCACACCGTATTCTGTCTACTCGGATGAACCTCCACGGACGGCTGAAGAGCATCAGTGTGAGTACACTGCCGGTCCAAATGCCACTAATGGAAACAGCTGGAAAGCTGGGGGGGAGGGGGGAGCCAAGGAAAGCAGGCCGCGCACTTCGCTTACCAAGACCCCGTGAGGACGGGGAGAAGGCGCTGGACCTGCCCTGCTGGGCCTGCCGCTCCGGGGCGTGGAATTCTGCAACTCTGTGTTCACAGCAACATCAGCCGATGGCAGAAAAGCATCCGTGTCGACGCCTTGCTGAAGAGCACAGGGGCTAAAAGGAAAAGAAAAATGTTGCAGGGTATGGTCAAGATGTCGGGTGAGAAACAGACATTTCGGTTCTCTTTTTAGTGAGCACATTACACTTGCGGGGCTAAGCTGGGACCGTGTGAGATGAACCAACTGCACACAAGGGGACTGTGTGACCTTCCCCCGGCGTTTCTGACCTTGAACACGTGCTGGGTCTTCCGCTCTGAGACGTGCACTCTGGGACAGCCCGGCATCGTATCTCTAAGGTGACGAGATGGCCCAGCACCAGTCCTCTGGGACGTGCGATGTTGGGACAGCCTAGCAGATGCTTGTGCCCCTCGAAGAAACTTGAAAACCAAACACGGGCTCTGCAGAGGCTGTCTCTCCTAACAAACGTGTTCTTAGACGACCACAACTGCTTATTCTGGGGGGCTGGGAAGGTGGCTCAGTGGTAGAGCGCTTGCCTTGCATGCATGAGACCCTGGGTTCGATTCCTCAGCACCACATAAGCAGAAAAAGCCAGAAGTGGCGCTGTGGCTCAAGTGGTAGAGCGCTAGCCTTGAGCTGAAGAGCTGAGGGACAGCGCCCAGGCCCAGAGCTCAGGCCCCATGACTGGCAAAAAAAAATAAAAAAACAACTGCTTATTCTGGAGACAGTCAACCACTAATGGTGTGCTAGTCCTAAGACACAACTGCGCAGTCTTGGAACTTTAAAGCGAATTAATCAACCTATCTAATTTCTACTACAGGAAGAGGAAAGGTCTCTTAAGACCACACTTCCTTGTGGAGCTATACGTTTAAAGCAGCAATGTAATTGGAAAGAAATTTATTAACGGACTGAAAATGGCCCTCAAATTAACACTCTGACGGCCTCAAGCCATAATTAGGGCAAAGGTAAAGGCAAGAGATTCACAGAGCAACCTTGGTTCTCTCTGACTTCTCCTTGGATACTCTTTGTTAATTAATTATCTAACTTCGATTGTTAAATATGGGGATTCCCTGAGGTTTGATAATGGCTCTTCTGCTTTTTTTCCCCCGTCCCATGATTTTGCTCATTAGTCCTGTGATTTTAACAATTCAGCTAGAGTCATAGAGATACTGTAGGACCCTGAGCGGGCGCTAGGCCCGAGCTGACGTCAGACCCGGGTTCCCCTCCTCCCACACTCCAGAAAACCGTGCTCTTTTTTTATTGTCGTTGGTTGTGGGTCTTGAACTCAGGGCCTGGGCGCTGTCCCTCAGCTCTTCAGCTCAAGGCGAGCGCTCTACCACTTGAGCCTCAGCACCACTTCCAGTTTTCTGAGTGGTTCATGGGTGATCAGAGTCTCATGGACTTTCCTGCCCGGGCTGGCTTTGAACCGCGATCCTCAGATCTCAGCCTCCTGAGCAGCTGGGATGACGGGCGTGAGCCACCGGCGCCCGGCCAGTGAACTGTTCTCCTTGCTCCACTGCGGAGGTGTGTGGCGCAGAGTGGGGTTCTTCGTCTCTCGCTCTGCTGTAGAGGGGGTTCCTGCTGACGCGTCCATCATCTCGGCACACACCGTACCGTGAACTGCAGATGGGGTTTCCCCTCCCAGCCCGCTCACTGATGGCCACGCCCTCGGCCCCGAGCAAGTCACTAGCTGCCTCTCAGTCTTAGCCAGACGAAGGTGTGGAATTAAACCCAGAGCTGCAAACGAGTAGTCCAGTGGACAGACCCCACTGGGGGCCTCCAGGGTGATGCTCTGTGGATGTATGAATCTCTGCCTTTACCAAGGACGTCTTGCTGTTAGAAAAGACCTGGGGATTGCAGTTCAAAGCGCGCTCTCTCTCTCTCTCTCTCTCTCACACACACACACACACACACACACACACACACACAATGTCAATGCAGTGACGTGGGCCTATCTATAAGAGGATAGAAGCCTCGGTCAGTCTGGCCGTAAAGTGAGACCCCCACCTTGAAAATAACCGTGGCCAAAGGGGGCTAAAATGGTAGCGCACCTGCCTAGCAAACAAGGACTGGGAGCGGAGCTCAGTCCCGTTAAACTAGGTGTGTGTGTCCTGTACAAGGACTGGGAGTTGAGCTCAGTCCCATTAAACTAGGTGTGTGTGTCCTGTACAAGGACTGGGAGCTGAGCTCAGTCCCGTTAAACTAGGTGTGTGTGTCCTGTCAACTTGGTGGTATGGCAGACCAGACAATCCACGGAGCTCAGGATTGGCTTCCAGCACCTCCTGCCCGTCCTCATACCTTTCTAAACTGTTTGACAACGACTGCCACAGTTCACAGCCCAGATTTCCAAATCCCGCTTTCACCTCCTTCCAACCAAGTCTGCAATCTCTCTCCGAGATCATGCTTTTAAAACCTACGTCGTTAGAGCCAGGCAAGTACACCGGCTAAGACTCTGTCTTTGAAAATAAGAGCCGTATTCCCCCTAAGACGACAAAGCCTCTCACAACTTAGCTCCTCTGAAGAGGAGAGGGTGAGTTTTAAGGCTTTTTGCCCCCAGAGATTACGGGTTACCATGTAAGGTCTATTGTTTCTTCCTTCCTCCATGACAAAACCCAGGCTTTGTTCAAAGGATCACAGCCACCAGCTAAAGGGCGACATTTTTCAGGACTCTTTTAGCAAGGTGTGAGCGTGCAGCCAAGCCCTGGCTAATAACGCGAGCTGGAGCTGGCACTGCGGTTCTTAAAAAAGAGCGAGAGTAAGGGAAGCGCCGGCCCGGTTCCGAGCTGCTGCGGCCGGACACGGACAGAGCAGGCAGGCAGATGCATGAGAACCAGAGCAGCGACCCGTGGGTCACAGAGAGGTGAGCGCTGGTCCCGGCCCGGCTCCACACTCAGCCAGCACGCGCTCACTCCCGGCGGGGCTGTAAGAGTCGGCGTCGGGGGACGCTTCCCCGGGGCCCTTCCCAGCCAGACTCTATGCCTTTCTCCAACTCGCTGCCGTTTTCTGCTGTGGACAAGGCCGTTCCTCGCTCAGTCCTCCGACTCCCACTCTCCACACAGAGAGTCTGGCTTCGATTCTAATCAACTCATTTTTAATGTCATATTCTCATTCCGACTCGGTTTGGCTTTATATCCCCAGAGTGGTTTGAGAAAACAGTCCCGTTCTCAATCTGAGTCTCTGTCACGTTAAGATGTTCGAGCGTTCTTTGTCTAAACATTAATTTCCCGTCGTGCTTAGACTCTGGGTTTGTTTGCGAAGTGCTCCGTTTGTTCGGACTGTTCGATACCTCCCTTGATTAAAGCATGCGCTGGCATTTAATTCCAGTGTGTGACGGCACCAGAGGCGTGGTGTTTTCATGTAGGGCAGGAAGAAAATGAGATAGGGTCTGCACTTGGGGGCCCCGCCCTGAGTTCCAGAACAGGCTCCCCGGAGACAGAGCAGCCAGCATCAGCCAGTCAGGCCACGCAGAGGAGTCAGCCTACCGCGACCCCCCAGGGCTCCACCGTGTGATGCCCAGGGGCGCCCTCTCCCCGCGCCCGCTGCGCTGGCCTTCGAGGCCCCTGTCCTCACCGCTGGTTCTACCATCTTCTATGGCATGTCATTACTGTACCTTCCTGTTGCGCTCATGTTGGCCTTTTGGACCAGGCCAAGGCTTCTGGCTTGCTATGAAACCACTTGCAGCCGATCTCTCCAGCCGGCCTCCTCCTGGGGCCCAGCCAGGCCTTCCCCACAAGGCCTGTTCACCTAGAAGAGTCTCCCGGCCTGCTTAGTTCTGAGCACCACCCCCTTTGCAGGAAACGGGAGGGGAGATGACCTGTGGCTCTGAAGACGGAGACACGGAGGGTTTAGGAGCTCTGGAAAGAAGCTGCGTGGCCCGGGAGGTTGCTGGGGAAACCAAGGCGGAGCACCGGGGCTATTCGCAAGTTCCCAAGTGATCAAGTTTGCTTTCCTAATTCGAGAACACACAGGGTTGATTTGGAATTAGGTAAAAGTAGTGCTTTAAAGGGACTTACAAAAACAGACTCCTACCTACCCACTCTGCCCTGCCGGCCCTCTCCCGAGGGAGGAGCGGCCGGCTTCCTCACCCTGATGGGAACCGTCAGAGGTTTAACACCACCCCCGTACCCCCCCCCCCCGTCCCCCAGCACCTTCGGGTGTGAACACACAGGATGTTCTTTGCACACGTGGATGGACTCTGGACCATCAGGAGCTCAGGTGAGTGACTCGGTCTACCGCCCAGTTCCTAAGTCCTCTCCACTTCTGCCACCCAGCAGGACTGGGTCTCTAAGCTGCACTTCCCGCCGAATTAAGCCTGTTGGGTTTCCTCTTTCCTTTTCCTGCTTTACTGAATCAGATACTGACACTGCGCAGTTTCTCTCGGAAGCTGGTGATGGTGGAAGTATTTGGCGCTGGTCTGTGATGGTTCCTGCCAGTCTGCGCTAGCCTGGAAAGGGCAGAACGAAGCGGAAATCCCTGTCCGTGAGTGGTTTGCCCCACGGGTGATGCTACTAACAGCGTGTGTTTGCGGCCTGGCCACAGCTTCTCGTGGTGGAGTCTTCCGTGTTCCCGGCTGGACACGCGGTGTCTGCGCCAGCCGCCGGCACCTCCCGCCCACAGGCGGGAAATCGAGGGTTCGTCCTCTGACTCTAACGCCCCAATTCTAGAGACGTCTCTGAGGCACAGGCCTAAAGGGTGCCTACGGGACACCACCGGCGCTGTTTCGTGGGCAGACTCAGCTGAATTGTACAGAAGACTGGCTGCCCTCTCGTAAGCTTTCCTCCCCGGGCGGCTACCATCGCCTCTTTGAAGAAATGCCTGTCCTAGACCCCAGAAACCAGCCCCACCACACAGAACCATACAGAACAACCACCATACAGAAGACCTGAACATGTCTTGTTTACAGCACCACGCGACGTGTTGCAGATGTGATTCACAGTGCCAGTCAGCTTCCTCCAAACGGAAGGCATTGCTCTAGGCTGTCTGGGCTGGCCCAATTCAACCTCAGGAGCCCTTGCGAGCAGGCTACTCTTTTCTGGGTGGTGTCAGAAAACAAAAGAGATTTCTAAACAATCTACAGAGGGGCTGTGGCTTCGGTGCGCGAGCCCTGGCCGAGCAAGCTCGAGGCTCGGAGTTGAGCCCTCCGCTCTGTAAAACAAAAAGAAGAGAAGAGAAAAGAATTCCAGGGACCAGCTCCAGGGAGGCGGCGTAAAGATGGCGTGGATGGATGGGCGCCTGGGGAAGAACTCGGGGACCGTTAGGGCAGGGAGCAGACACCACATGGCTGACGGCCATCGGTCCTACTCTGACAAAATAACAACGACAACAACAGAGATTCTGCCGACACGCGAGGACGCGTTGGAGTGTATTTCCTTGGCACAGCCGCCCCAGGAGCCCTCCTGGGAGCCGGCTTGGACTTGGCCTCGGGAGATTCGGCAGCCTGCCCGCAGAACAGGGCGCTGCGTGGAGCCGTCCTTGTGTGATGGTTTTTGAGGCAGCTGGCACGGGTGGACACACGGGAGCAGGAAGAGTGGAGACTCTGGTCCGTCAGCCCAGTGTGTGTGTGTGTGTGTGTGTGTGTGTGTGTGTGTGTGTGTGTGTGTGTGTGTGTGTGTGTGTGTGTGTGTGTGTGTGTGTGTGTCACCCACAAAGAGCCATCTGTGCAGATGACTGAGCTTCGCTAGAGCAACAGAAAACACACAAAAGCTTCTAAATCTAGACTTAGAAAATTCATTTGTGGGGCTTGAACTCTGGGCCTGGGCGCTGTCCCTGCGCTCTTCAGCTCAAGGCGAGCGCTCTACCACTTGAGCCACAGCGCCACTTCTGGTTTTCTGAGTGGTTTATTGGAGATAAGAGACTCAAGGACTTTTCCTGCCCGGGCTGGCTTTGAACCGCGATCCTCAGATCTCAGCCTCCTGAGCAGCTGGGATGACAGGCGTGAGCCGCCGGCGCCCAGCAGAAAACTTATTTTTAAGAAGAACTCTTCCTAGTTCAGAACGTAAGATGTCCAACAGCCTTTCTGATGCTGTTTAAGGCAACCTGTTTGACTACCTGGGGAGGTAAAAGTCCCGCCTGCCGTTCCTGGCGCCGGGGCACTTTCCCACCTTCTCCGTGACTTCTACCCACCAGCTCCACCACCACTACCTCCCTCTCTCACCAAACCTCACCACAAAGCTGACTCTTTTTCCCTCCTAGAGGGACACACGTCTTCCCCACCCAGAGCTGATTAAATGGCTCCCTTTCTATCAGATGCCAAAACCTTTATGTGCAACCGAAGGGTTGAGCATGAACGCGACATCATCTCTCTTTTGTCCAGGAGGTTCTGGGGCTCACTGGGCTGCCACACGGGAGACAGCCGGAAACCGGAGCCGGGCAACCGTGAGCCCGCAAAGGAGAAGCTGCCGCCGGTGCCATCTAGCCGCGGTGGAGTGTAGCTCGCCCTCTCTGGGTTCGGAAACGGACCAGACATGCGATAAGTAAGTCTGGTGAGCGAAGACCCATGTAAGAGAAATTCCAGGTTTGTGGGTTTCACCTGCACATGGCTGGGTCTAAGCAAGGGGAAAATCAATCTGAAGGCGTTTGATCTGAGCTCTGTGCACATCCCCAGCCCAGGAGCTGAGCTTTGTTTTTCTTGTGTTATTAATTTATTAGTGTAAATTTACACCTGTCAGCACAGATTTGCAGCAACGAGACGACCCGCCGCAGATTTCACAAGCTTCAAGGACGCGGAGTTTAGAGCTTGAGATGCTGGAGCCGCCCTAACGCTCGCTCACTCCCGTGACGCAGCCGCACCTACACGGAAATACAGACAGCCGGGGTCCTGCTGGAAAGGAAGCGTTTTGCTCACGCTCCTGCTTTCCCTACTTGTCCTGTGAATGGCGGCCTCCCCTGGC
Source organism: Dipodomys spectabilis (assembly GCF_019054845.1). Taxonomy (NCBI): domain Eukaryota; kingdom Metazoa; phylum Chordata; class Mammalia; order Rodentia; family Heteromyidae; genus Dipodomys; species Dipodomys spectabilis. The sequence continues at coordinate 830,047 of NW_024871391.1, read as the reverse complement.
AGCTCAGGGCGATGGTTTTAAGGCCCGCAGGAAGACCTGCTGGGACACGGGGACTAGGCCCCACCCCTACCTTGGAGCGGGTCAAGTGTGAAAATCCTCCCACTGTTGCACGGCCCCCAGTCATTCTGCAGACGCCTGTCCCTCGGATACCACACCTTCCCGCCTGCATCCTTCCAGCTGGGGGGGGGGGGGGGGTGACAGTGACAGAAACAGGTTATAACAGGACATTAAACCCCTTCCCGGGTGCTCTCTTCCCACAGGTTGTGTAGTTCACTCTCAACAGAGACAGATGAATGAACAGCAAGACAAAAAGAAAACGACGAAGGAAAAACACCTCTTGTTCCCATTTTTTTTTTGTAGTTCACTTCGATAACCAATCTTTTATGTGGTCAGATGCACACGGGTATTGAGCCTGTGTGGTCCTCTCCCAAGAACACCCTCCTTTGGTCTCTCTCCGGGGAATGCCTAGAGATCTGCGTAATTTATCTTGCCCTGGTATCTTTTTTGCCGTCTGGTGTGTCTACTTGTAGGTGTATCGCCATATTCTGTCTACCGCAAACGAGAGAAAGCACGCAACCTGTGTTTCTCTGGGTCTGGCTCACTCAAAATGGGGCGGCGGAGAAGCGGAAGCAGTTACCAGTGACTTTGTGAGAGCTTCTTGCCCAGCTAGGGTCTTGTGTCAGCCTTCTACTCAAGCAAACGATGCCGGGGACAGGGCAAGCGTGGAGGGTGCTGGGGGCAGAGGGTGAGTCAGGTGAAGACACCGCAGGATGGCGGGGGGGGGGGGGGGGGGGGCCTGACTGCAGGGAGAGCTGACTGCCGGAAGCTCCAGGAAACTCCACCTCTCGCTCGCTCGCTCATACGCACACGCACAGCTTGGGAGATAAACATTACCATGTTCTTCTCTCTCAGAACAATCCCGTGAGCTATGTGGCAGGATCTGCATGCGAGGTTGCTCTGGCATGGGGATTCAGAGGCCAGCCCACCTTCCCTAGACTTGAGCGTCCTCTACACCCCGGACAGAGGGGAAGCCACAGCCCAGCTAGGGACGCGCCCACTGCTCACTACCACGTTCTCTGTGGGTGAGCTGCTGGCTCCCACCACACCCCACAGAGGTCACCAGGAAGGACATGAATCGCGTGATGAGGTCATGTTCTTCAGGCCGCGTGGATGCCGTCCTGAGGAATCCACCAAGGGAGGAACCCAGGTGCGTTTGCTCCGCCAGGACAGCGTTCCCATCCCGCGGGGAGTAGGGCTCGTTCTGGAGCAGCTACAGCCGCCCGGGACCCAGAGCCTGTGAGTGCCACGCACAGGCCTCCCGTGCCTCAGGCCCCGAGACCGTCCTTGGTGAACATGGGCCATCTGACGGCTCCTCACGGGACCCCGCAGACACCGGCTCCAGGAAGGAGCAGAAAATCAGAGGCTGCCGATTCCCCACTCCGGGTTTGGTTTGCTATGCTCATTTTTCCTCCCTTCTCCTTGATGCTGCAGAAACAACCCCGCCGTTTCTCAGAGACCCGGCTCACGCCAAGTGGCAGGATTTCCTCACAAGGACAAAAGAGACGAGGATGGATTGGGCTGGTCTAAGACTTGGGGGAAAAAAATCGTATCTGTATTTAATGATTTCTACTTTACCTACAGCACCGTGGCTCTCCCTGGAGAGGGGAAAAACTGGGGCAGGCGCCGGGCGGCTGGCTGGCCAGGCAGGCACTGCTGCTCGGTAACCGTGGATGATGTGACCTCACGCCTTCCACGCACAGCTAACAAGTCCTCCGCACACCCCGTGGCCCCCCCAGCCTGCAGACCCTTCTGAGCTGAGCTCCGTGCTCCCGAAACCAGTCAGGACGCTTGCAGGGGCGGTCCCAGGAATTCAAGGACAGTAATTCAAAATGTGTCCCACTTTGCCAGTCTTTAAAAGACCTTTTTTATTTATAAATTTTAAAAAGGTAAGTTAAGCCTTACAGCGCTTGGCTCCGTCCTGATTGCCAGGTCCTGCGACGATGGACGGAACAGAGCCGGGCGGATGGGAGCCTCCGCGTGAGCCCTGGGAGGGGCGTCTGGCTGGTGAAACCCGTAGCAGGGCCCTGTGTGGGCCGGCCGTTGCCAGCCTTCCCGAGGGTCCCCACAGACCTGAGGCGCGGGTCGGGAGCTGAGGGCAAACCCGGGGAAGTTCCCAGTCAGCGCTCCAACGTGGCGGACGGAAGCCTTCCTCTGCGGACTTCAAACCACCCCCACCCCCACCCCTCCTCCAAGCAGGCCTCATGGCTCATGTTCCCGCTGCTGCGCAGAGCACAGGCCCGGCCTACTTCCCCTGCCTGGCAAGCCCTTCTGGAACCTCACCTGCCCATCCTGGCCGCGCACCTGCCCGCCGCAGCCCCTCCCCCCCACGCCACGTCCTCCACCCCCCCCCCTGCAGGCCCCACGCCCTGGCACAGCCAGGCCCGCCTTCCGCCACGCCACACACTCCCCCCATGCCACGTCCTCCACCCCCCCCTGCAGGCCCCACGCCCTGGCACGGCCAGGCCCGTCTCCCGCCACGCCACGCCCCGGCCAGCTGCTGTCACCTAGACCAGTTGTTTCTCAAAATACATCTTCACCCTGTGAGCGGTGCGGCCAGTCACTCTGAAACTCCAGGTCTGAATGGCGTTCCAATGGTCCTAGCTCCTCATCTCTCCTTCCGTCCGTACCCTCCGCCCAGGAAACCTGACCAGACTCTGGCTTTGGTCACCAGGCCCGTGTGCCCGAGGTGCTTTTCCCGAAGAGCATGTAAGTGACTACTGTCCTTATTTGCTCTTGGTCCTCTCCCGTAAGCCAAGCTGCCGCTGAGAGAAGGTGCGTGGAGCGCCTCCCGGGGAGGTAAGGGGAGGGTGGAGAGCTGAGCGGGCAGGAACGCAGCACCACGCACCGCAAGCCACCTGGACGCCGAGCCCAACGCGCCGCAAGCCACCCGGACGCCGAACCCCAGGCGCCACAAGCCACCCGGACGCTGAGCCCCACGCGCCACAAGCCACCAGGACACCGAACCCCACACACGGCAAGCCACCCTGACGCCGAGCCCCACGCGCCGCAAGCCACCCAGACGCCGAACCCCAGGCGCCGCAAGCCACCCGGACGCTGAGCCCCACGCACCGCAAGCCACCCGGATGCCGAGCCCCACGCGCCGGAGCTCCCAGCCGGGCCCAAAGCCCCAGCTCAGCCACCAAGCCACACACCTCGCTCCGAAAGGGATGTGGAAATGGAAGGAGGCCACCAACACGACACCTGGACGTGTTCCTCCACACTCCCTGAACTGGAGTGCAGATTCTTTGAGAGCGAGTTCCCAGTCTGATTAAGATCGTACGCTCTCCATCTCCTGAGGGTGGTCTGAGCCCTCACCATCTCCCGGGCAGCCACACAGGCAGAAGAGACGATGCGTGCCCAGAGCACCCGCAGAACGTCACCCTCGCGCCCTGAGAAATCGCACCTTGCCGCCCTGCCCGGCTCCGTTTCTTCAATTGCTACTTTTTGTTTTCTTTGTAGCACTTTCTTAAGTTATCCGTGCGATTTTCTCTTTCCATCCACTCAAGTGTAGCACTGTGAAGGCAGTCTGACTCAGAGAGAGAAAGATTTCATAAATACGTTTTCTATTATTTCTCCAGCTCTTAGAAATTTTCAGGCACACAGCTGTGGATAGAGTTCCGTGGCAGAGTGTTTGCCTAGAGCTAGGCCCGTAGTAGGTATTCAGTAAAAAGTAACCAGAAAGGTAGAGAATGTGGCTCCGTGGTAGAGCACTCGCCTAGCATGCATGAAGCCCTGGGTTCAATTCCTCAGTACCTCACACACAGAAAAAGCTGTAAGTGGCACTGGGGCTCAAGTGGTAGAGCGTTAGCCATGATCAAAAGCAACTCAGGGACAGCGTCCAGGCCCTGAGCTCAAGCCCCAGGACTGGCAATAATAATAACAACAACAGGGAGAAAGGGAAGGAAGGAGGGAGGGAGGGGAAAAAAGTAAGGTTAAGGAAAGGTGAGTGGATCACGGGCACTTTATATAACTTCAGGACTATGTAACTTTTGTTAGTAACGTCCGACCCATCAAAGGGATTGAGTCTGGTTGGGGTTGTGTGGGTTGATAAAATTTCATCAAAAGGTAACTGTGTCCATACTGGGTCCCGAGGTTTCCATCTTCACCATGCAATGATTCATTTCCTAAATGTCCATGTGTTTGGTCATTCTTTACACACATAAAAGATTCGTGCCGTACCGAATCAAAGACGGCCGCGCAGGCCGCTGGCTTCCTCGGCACGTTTCTTTGTGTAGTAAGGAGCTGGACAACATGACTTCGTAGCTGCTTTTTAAATTAGGTAAATGAGTGTTAATTAGAAAGAGTGCCACTTTGGCTTCATGAAATCATCATGTCCACCAGACGCAGTCTGAAAATGAAGCGCGTGCAGTGGAGCTCCGGGCTGGGTCTTGGAGGTACGTGGTGTCTGCGCGCTGCAGAAAAGCCGGCTGGATCGCAAAATCCTGACTCACAACGCCCATCTGCCAACATTAATTTTAAATGTGAGAATGAGATGCCTTTGGCCAAGGCCTAATAAAGCAGGCTATGGCCAGGGGCCTCGGCCTCACGGAGGGGGGCCCGCCGAGCGCCCCGCTCCCGCCCCACAAGCACCAGAGGCCCCTGGCCGCCTCAGTAATTAAGTTGCTCTGAATCTCTGTCATCCTAGGTGGAACTGCAGGACAGACTCTCTCTCCCGATCCCTGACTCATCTCCCTCACAGTAGGCATCTGAGCCAAGGCCCTTTTGTTTGTCAGAAAACGCTCTTAGCAAGATTTTTGTTTTTAAGTTTCCTTTGTACCAGTCAAGAAAGAATAAATCTCCGCTCTTAGGAGATTAGCCTTATAACGGTCTGGTCTCCGACAGTCAAAAATAATGACCATTCTGTTCACGGTAGCAATCGCTAACAAGCAAATACAGGGGGCGGTGGGACTCTCCCCGGCGTATCAGCCCAGGTGGGAGGGCCCCAGGGTGTAAGGGCAACCCAGACCTTCCCCAGCGCTGCCTCCCACTCCTGGTCGAGTTGAGGTTTGCGTTCCAGCCCTTCCCACTGCGCAGACAGAAATGGGTGGAGGTGGATGCGAGGAGGAGAGAAAGAGCTCTTCATCATGCTCATAAAACAACAACGAAAAGGGGCTGGGAAGGTGGCTCCGTGGTAGAGCGCTTGCCTCGCATCCACGAGGCCCTGGGTTCGATTCCTCAGCACCACATAAGCAGAAAAAGCCGGAAGTGGCGCTGTGGCTCAAGTGGTAGAGCGCTCGCCTTGAGCTGAAGAGCTGAGGGACAGCGCCCAGGCCCAGAGTTCAGGCCCCATGACCAATTAAAAACAAAATTAAAGCAGCTTAAGCAGTCTTGAATTATCAAAGGTTAAATTCATTAACATATAAGAAATACTTAGAAACACGTCATCACCACTGCCACCATCTTCTTCAGCGGGGAGAAGTCCGACTCAAAGCACTAGCAAGTGAAAACTCAAAGCCCAGAATGGATGTGCGGATGAGCTGAGACCCCACGCCGTGAACAGACAAATGGTCGCCTGGCATCTCTGGTCTTCCCGGGTTTCAAACGCAGGAACTGCTAAGACACGGCAGCTCCTCCCGCTGAATTTTCAGTTCTCCCGTACAAGCTCGGTCTTTACTCCTTGTTGATCTTCCTTCCTCTTAGGAATCCAAGGAAACTTCCATTTCCAATCCATTCATTTTGGGGGCTTATATATGTACAATTTCTCTTGCGATCAAAAAAAAATAAATAACGTGTTAAACTGCCCTTCTGCCTTACGAATACAAGACGGTCACCCACCTGGGCGGGAGACGTCAAAAAAAGCACGCGGGAGACGTCAAAAAAAGCACGCACCGCGGCGTACCTTCTCACCCAAGCCAGCTCCCCTCACCCAGTGCGCTTGCCATGTTCACACGCAGGGCCCCAGCTGAGTCACACTCCTCCCTGCTTTAACTTGCATCCCTAATGTGCTGTTTGAATGCGCTGTTTGGCTTTGTGTTTTATTTCCCTCACCGTCTCCCACTGTCTTCAATTTTCTTGATTTTTTTTTTGGACACTTAGGCCCAACTGTCCCCGTTTCTCTGCAGGGGACCCGCACGCTGGGCTCCGGCCCCCCTTCCTCCCACGCTGGCTCCCTCTGCTCCGTATGGTCCCCCCCCCCACGCCTCAATGTAGCCCTAGAGGAAGGGAGTTCAGCTGCAGCTGTGCACCAGCGTGTTCTCTGTCCCTGGGATAAAACCCTTCTCCTCCCGCCAGCGGCCCCCCCCCCCCGCAGGCCACCCCGCTGCGCCCCTCCCAGCTCCCCCCCTGCAAGGCTCCGTGCAGAAGTGTCTGGCTGGCTCCCTTCCCACTTCCCTCTCCTCATCTTGGTAGGAGCTCTCGGCGCCTCTCAGAGCCTCAAGTGCACTGGCAGAACTCCCTCCGCGGGCTGTGCCGCCACGTACTTCCCCGTGGCGTGGCGTGCTGTGGGAGCAGACTGCGTCCCGCGCTCCCGGGGCAGCACGGGGGCCACGTGTGGAGATGTGCGCACATGCGTGGGTCGGTCCGCTGTCGGGATCTAGGAGGATCTGTGAGGCGTCAGGTAGAGGAGGGGCTTTGCCCCACGGGTAAGCATGACCCTGACACACAGCCCTCATCTACACCGATCTTTAAGCCACCTGCGTCCGTGCAATTTGGATTTGACTGTGTGTGTGTTGGTAGTTGAGCTGTGATGCCTTGTTCCGGCTATCTTCGCGGCACAACTAGCTACCCTAACCGCGGTGACATGCACTGCCACCGTGTACCGTGCTTCTGGGTCAGGGGTCAGGGTCAGGGGAAGGAAATAATGTAGCAGATCTTTCATGTTTTATAATGTCTAGAATTTCTGTGAAGAGATTCAAACAGGCAAGGCTAGAACAGCAGAGGCTGGGAAATCCACTTATTATCCGCGATATTAAGCAAAGTAAGCCAGACCCAAGCCAACAGGTTGCAGGGTTCCTCTCATTTGTAGTCATTAGAATGTACCTACAAATCTATAAGTAAACACAATGGATGGAAAGAGACAAAAAAGTTACTCTTGGACATGAAAAATTAAACAGGACTCTAGGCATTCACACAGCGGGTCCAAAGGAGGATATTCTTAGGAGAGGATCACAAGGGCTCAATAGCTACGGGGGTGCGATCATGTTAGATGTTTATGGAAAGGAACTCCAAGAAGTGGAAACAAAAAGTCTGCTGTTATCTTGCTTTTTGTTTGCGTTTTGGGGTTTTTGTGCCTTCTCTTTCTCCTTTGTCACTGTTTTTTATTTCTGTATCTTCTGTCTTGTTCATCTGTTTTGGGGAGGGTAAGGGGGGACATGGAAATGATGGGACAAAGGGTGAACAAAGGCAGCGGTGATACTCTCTGGGCACTATGCAGAATATGAACTACACAGCCTGTGGGGGAGGGAAGGGGTGACGCGGTTCACCAAGAAATGTGCTCACTACCTGACCTCTGTGACTGTAACCCCTCTGTACAACACCTTTACGACACTCATTATTCATAAGTAATTTTCAGCGATTGCTCGCTCACATCTCTGCTGGAGAGCCCGTGGGGAAGAGCAGGGCCCACGTGGGTTTGATTTCTGTGAACCGACCTGTGCACTCCAGTGTGTTATAATGACGCCTGGCCAGACAGAATTTCGTGACTTGTTCTTTGGAGGCACATGGAAGTAGCTACAATTAGGTTCAAAGAAGCACAATCCCACTTCTCCTCTTGATGGAGACGGTGGCAAAGCCCCCCTGTAGAAGAATGTGGGTGGTGTCATCCCTGAAAAATACAGTCTGCCACGTAGCTACCCTTCCCACGAGCTCTGAACATCGAGCTTCCCATGCAATATTTATTTGCCATTTAGCCTCTCTTCTTCACGGGCATGTGTGTAGCACAGCAAGGAGACAAGGCAAAACCATTCTCACTCAAGCATTATGAATGACATTCTGTAAGCAGAATAGGAACTCAGACAAAAAAGGAACTTGGAAGGTCAGAGTAGTCAAAGAAAGCCCGAGATGTACAACCAAATTCACTGGCCCCTAACTGCTGCACTAGCTCATTTTATCTCCTAATTACCGAGAGCGGTAAAGACCACACTGCTTAACTCTGCACGTCGTGAAGCTGAGCATCAGATAGGTTAGAGGAAGGGGAGCAGGGTCCCCCGGGCGGCGGTGGTGTCTGCGTGTGATACTGCACTGGTTCGTCTGCACGTGATACTCTACCGCGTTAGGTCGTGGGCCCTCTGGCTGTGAGGGCCTTCGACCAGGGCTGAGCTTCCCCTTCGCTTCAGGCTACGGGGCTCCTCGGCAGAGGGGCTTGGAGCTCCGTCAAACCTCACAGGGAGCACTTTGCACCTTTCACCCAGGCTGGGCAGAGAGAGCGAGAGAGGGAGAGAGAGAGAGAGGGAGATGGAGAGAGAGAGAGAGAGAGAGGGAGGGAGATGGAGATGGAGATGGAGAGGGAGAGAGAGAGGGAGATGGAGATGGAGAGAGAGAGAGAGAGAGAGAGAGGGAGATGGAGATGGAGAGGGAGAGAGAGAGGGAGATGGAGATGGAGAGGGAGAGAGAGAGAGGGAGAGAACACTTACTGTTAATCACAGATGCTTTCTGTCATAATGGGCCAGATTTTCAAAAGAGTCTCAACTGCTAGGCTCCCAGATGCCACGCACAAACCTGGTAATGGTCCGTGCAAATTGAATCCCGCGTGGGTCTATGGGCCTTCCGTGACAAGGGCTGCCTTTGAGAATCAAGCCCCGTGACCCCGATGTGTTCTCGGTACCCTCATCCATCAGCGGCAGCAGCAGTGCTCGACTCGGTGCCCAGCGCTCTCATTAACCACGCAATTACCGAGGCAGACAATGTGTAATCGCGCCTGCAAAAATACAGCTGTGTTGCTGGGCCTGTTCATTAATGATTGACTTTTTTTTTTTTTTTCAAACCATCTAGATTGTCTTCCCGAGAACACCGCAGATTAAATACGAAGAATTCATTTCTGGTCATTAAAGGGTATTAAAACGGGAAACCTTTTTGGGATGGGCCCCGTCTTGCTGCGTTCGGATGGCTGCAAGTCCACCTCTCCGGCCGATGTGGGGGTGGGCTGCGGGGCATTCTTCCAGACTTCTGGCGGGGGGGCGGGGGGTCGAGATAGAAGGGAGAAATGTAGGAAGGACATCTCCATGAGCTGTAATACAACATTGATCGCATTTTACAACGGCCATGATTTCTCCCGGGTAATGACTTTAGCTATTGTCCAGCGTGTTTAAAGGCCGGCTGGGCTGCAGGCACCCATTGATCCTGGTGCGGATTGTTAATAATGGGCTATTCTGAAAACTTACAGCTGTTTCCCCACACTTTCCCCGTGATGAAGGGCGCTGATTCCTCTTCTGCACGGTATGCTTCATTAAAGGTGAGTCGGGGTGTTATTCTGGGCCTGCACCCCCACGGCCCGGCCGCCGAGAGCTGGGCTGGGCCACCTGTGTGCGGGCGGGCATACCTGCCCCGGGGTGGAGGGCAAAGGCCGCTCCGGGCCCTGCCTCCGGCGCCGAGGTCCACTGGGCTTCTAGGATCCAGACCCCAGGAAGAACACTTCCTTCTTCAATGACAACCGCCCGCCCACCCGCCCTGTGTGCAGGCCAGCGCTGACTCCAGCCTGCTCTGAAATGCCCGTCGTGAGTCCTTTCCGATAGCACCTGGGGTCTTTTTCAGGCCACATGTACGTCTGTTGGTTTCGGGGAACGCAGGGGAGAGCATGGACGTGGCCTGCGGCCCGCGCTCGCAGTCCCTGCAGAGGGCCGAGGCTGGCTTCTAGAGTCTGCCCAGGGCTGACGGTGCCGAGTCGGCTTCCTTCTCTGTAAACGCAGGCTGTGACAGGGCCTAGCTGGCAGGGTGACGTAGCCCACAAGGGTGACTCGGTTCGCAGGGCGGCCGTGTAAGGTAATATTTGGGAAGTATCTGACACACTTTAATAGCGATGCCTATTTTAGCTATTATAGTTGCATACATTATCGAGTGAAAAATGGTACTGGGGGGAATTCAAAAGCAAACTGAGACATGGCTAATTAGTCCATTTCTTGAGAAGAGAAGTGTTTATGGAGCTCAGATGTTGGGGGCTGAGTCTAGGACCTGTAGCTCCGTCCGCTGGGCTCTGCCGAGAGCCGCCGGGGGTCAGCGCCTGGCAGATGTGCAGAAGGGGAAGGAGGCCCCGGCTCTGCACCCAGCGGGCAGCCCTGGCTTCCAGCCGGGAGCCTGGGTCTCTGCGAAGCTCCACCACCTCTTGGCACTCCTGCAGGAGGTCCAAACCTCCCACCGTGGCCCCCTCCAGCCCAGAATCCCACTCCTGGGGAGAGGAGCAGCCCCAAACATGCCTGCTTGCCCTGACTGACCATCAGCACCCGGCTCCTTCTCCTGTTCCTGTGATTCGTTCGTTCATTTGTTGCCAGTCCTGGGCCTTGAACTCAGTGCCTGGCGCCTTCCTCGTGCTGTTTTGCTCCAGGCTAGTGCTCTTGAGACACATCCCCACTGCTGGCTTTTTGACTGAAATAGTCTCACAGACGTTTCCTTCCTGGGATCCTCAGATCTCAGCCTCCTGAGTGGCTGGGGCTACAGGGGGAGCACCGGCGCCCGGCTGCGCCCTCGTTGGTTTTCTGTTTGTTGTCTGCTTCCTCTCGTTTCTGAGTCTCGCTGCAGACCTGCTGACGTGGCCATGTGGCCGCCCGAACACTCGGTGGCTGAGACCTTTCCCGGCTCTCTGCTCTGAAATCTGGCTCTCTGTGGCCTCGAGGGCCTGGACGCAGCGCCGCAGAATCTTTTCCCGGCCTTGCACCAGCAGCCACCAGTTGCACACACAGACGCACGCCTGTCGGCTGCTGTGACGGTTCTACACGTGCACACAGTCCACCCAGCTCACCCCTCCTCGTAACAAGTGCCACGCATTGCATCCGTGTAGGAGACACTCTGACCACAGTGACCCCTGACCCCTCTCACCCTCTGACCCCTCCTTCGGGCACCTGCCCAAGCGAAGCCTGTTCCTCACTCCGGCGCTCATCTTTCAGGGCCGGATTCCGGCTCTGCACACGAACAAGGACCTGTGATACCCGACTTTCTCAGTCTGGCCTGCTTCACGTGATGATCTCCAGCTCCACCCATTTTCCTGCCCATGACACGCTTTCATTCTTCTTTATGGCCAAATAATACTCCATTGTGTTCATATACGTTTTCCTGACCCGCCATCTGACGGGCAGCTAGGTTGATTCTGTCTTAACCACTGTGGATAATGCTGCTGTAAACATGGGGGTACAAGTAGCTCGACTGTGCGTTTCCTTTAGAAATGAGAGACAGGACTCCTGTTGATCCTGCTACGCCCCTGGGCATAGGTCTGTGCCATGAAAACCAAGACGCCTGCAGCCAATTCTGTATGCTGATGTCGGGGGTGTCATCTTTGCTCAGGTTTACAACAGGACGCCCATTTCCTTCTAGGCTCTCCTTCGACTTGAGAGCTCACAGAACATCTAGAACACGCTAATTCTGGAAATCCAGGCCTACTCTTCCAAGACCGCTCCAACCTCTCCCGGGCTGTTCCAGAGCCACGTCCACGCGTCCACGCTCGGGGCCGCCACAATGACCCGAGGCAGGGCACACACCAGGGCAGCCTCACAGCTCCACAGGCTGCAAGTTCAAGGCCGGGCGGCCCCTGGTTTGGGGGCCAGTGGTGAGGAGGACCTCTTTGGCCGTGTCGCCGCCCGGTGAAGAGGCAGGAAGGGACCCGTGCAGGCACCGGGGCTGAGTGCACAGGAAGGCGGGCAGCCCTCCACCTCGGCCGTCCTACCTCACGCCCCGTGGTGTGTGTCTCCCTTCCCCGGGCTGCCGCGCTGCCGGCCCTTGCTTGCCCCTGAGAGGGTAACACAGCTCAGCACCCGCGCCCCTGGGGGGCAGATCCTCGGCACCAGGGAGAGGGCGTAGGGAGCCCCGAGGTGAACGCGTACTACCTGAGTGGCAACCGACTGGCCCTCGGGTGGAGGCGGCTGCGGCCGCGCCAGCTCTTTGCTCCCGATGCTACTGGGCTGTGAGGTCGTGGGGTCGCATTCTAATCACACGCGCTCTGTGCTTCGGGCCGTGCCTCTCAGCCCTTGCTGATCTGCCCGGGATCTTCTTCAGGCGTTGTTTGGGACAGGAAACTATGCATGGCGGCCAGCGTCCGCCCCGAGGGCCTTCCCGCCGGCCGCCCAGAGACCCTCCACGGACGCCACCACCCTCGGTGCACCGCCGCCACCCCCGGTGCACCGCAGACACTTCAGGCACCCCGAGACTTCAAGACAACAGGTGACCGGAGAAGCCCTCCCGCCACGGCTCCGCTGGGTGGAAACGGAGCCGTGGGGCCCGGAGCCCCGGGGCTGGAAGCGGCCGACCTCTCCACCGCCACGGGAAATGCATGATTAGACAGCAGAAACTGTTACGTGTTACTGATGTATAGCACTATATGATGAAGAGCGGACGTGTACTATGTAATTATGTCTTCTATAATTTACTAATACAATAATTACATAATGTAATCTAAAGGATATACTCTATTTTGATTTTTAAAAAAAGTAATTTCACACTTGAAGAGAAATCATTTCCCATCACTCGTGATAAGTAACTATTGAGTAAATGTTTTGAAGCTATTGATTCAAAGGAAAACCACACAATACGCTCGACGGGTGCGCCCGAGCCTCGGCCAGGAATGTTTTCTGAATAAATGTGGATTCGTGACTCTCAGAACAAAAGGGGCCCCATTTCTCAGCCTCCCAAACTACCTTTGACCAAGACCTGAGTGCTGACTGCGGGAGCCCTGTGGGAAGGGGAGCTGTCTGCCGATCCTGCTGCGGCTGGCAGAGCGGCCTGACCCGTGAGGCAGTGCCGGCCACGCACGGCCCTCCTGCGGTCGCGGTCTTGCCAGGGGGCCGGGGGTGAGGGTGACGGGGTCCCTTGGGGCTGAGTAACCTCCGCGTGGGTGCACGCACAGAGACGGCGGGAACAGCACAGGGAGGAGCGTGGAGCCGCTGGACAGCACCGCCCCGGACCCCGGCTCACTACCGAGAAGAACGCTCCGGGCCAGCATGTATCAGCGTGGAGCTGCCGGACAGCACGCCCCGGACCCCGGCTCACTACCGAGAAGAACGCTCCGGGCCAGCATGTATCAGCGTGGAGCTGCCGGACAGCACGCCCCGGACCCCGGCTCACTACCGAGAAGAACGCTCCGGGCCAGCATGTATCAGCGTGGACTTCGCCCAGGAGAAGTCCATTTCCACCAGGAGCGGAGCGCTGTACGTGTGGGGTTCGAATTCACTGCCGCCAGAGCGGGCAGACGTAAGGCGCTCACGCTCGCTGCAGGAGGTGTGGCGGCACTGAGTGCAATGCATGACCTCTAGGAACTACAGATAAGAAACATCTTTGTCGTCACTGGCGCTCAGAGCACACACACACTTACAAAGAGTTCCTCCGTTTCCTGCCCAGGTTTTGTTTCTCTGGGGTTTGATCGTTAGAGTTCACCTGGTTCGGAAATGCACGCGTAGCTCGGTGCCGTCTGCTTCCTGTTCGTACCTCTGCACCATCGGACTCACCACACAGTGCTCCCCCTGGGGGCCTCACAGAACGCTTCCTACACAGCCCTCGTTTCGGGAGACAAGCGAATCACACCTATAACGCCTGTTCATACGAAAACCCACACAGAGAAATTCAGCAATACCACCAGAAGGACTCCTTAGATAGATGGATAGATAGACAGACAGACAGACAGACAGAGATCTTTATTGTAAAGGTGATGGACAGGGTGGGGCTATTACACTCACCCCAGTTAGAATGGCTATCATCAAGAAAAGTAATCATGACAGAAGCTGGAGGGGATGTGTGATTTTTACATGTGATACTTTGTTACATACCCAATCTTACATAGTTGGTAAGCTTTTTTTGGGGGGTGGGGGGTCTGGTCGTGGGGCCTGAACTCTGGGCCTGGGCACTGTCCCTCAGCTCTTCAGCTCAAGGCTAGTGCTCTACCACTTGAGCCACAGCACCACTTCTGGCTTTTTTTTCTTTTTGCTTATGTGGTGCTGAGGAATTGAACCCAGGGCCTCAGGCATGCAAGGCAAGCGCTCTACCACTGAGCCACCTTCCCAGTCTGAGTTGGTAAGCTTTTTATCACGTATATACTCAGGGCCCAGGAAAAAAAAATAACAACAACAGATGCTGGAGGGGATGTGGCCAGAAGGGAACCCTACTGCACTGTTGGTGGGAGTGTAAACTGGTTCAACCACTGTGGAAAGCAGTGTGGAGGTTCCTCAAAAGACTCCACACAGAGCTCCCCTAGGACCCAGCAATCCCACTTTTAGGTAGTTACCCAAAGGATCACAAACAAGACCACACTAAAGCTACCAGCACAACCATGTTTATTGCAGCATTATTTACCATAGCTAAGATATGGAACCAACCCAGATGCCCCTCAGCAAATGAGTAGAGATTTGGACAGAAGGGAACCTTACTGCATTGTTGGTGGGAGTGTATGGAGGTTCCTCAAAAGACTCCACACAGAGCTCCCCTAGGACCCAGCAGTCCCACTTTTGGGCATTTACCGCTACTTCTTAGGAGCCTGCTAGAGCCAGGAGGAACAGCAGGAGGCTCATGGAACCCTGACAGGCCCGCAGCTGGGGGGGGAGGAGGGGCAACACCAGGGCACGGCAGGAGGAGACGCCCGGCCACGCCCAGGGCCTCACTCTCAGCAAGCACCTAATGCTTTGGGCTTGCTTTCCTCAATTGCAAACTGTTCGTAAACGCTGCACAATCTGCACACAGCGCCTGCTTGTGTCACTGAGCATTACTTCATACCTCGTCAATATAGACAATCATCTTGCATCAATTAAAAAGAATAAAAATGTGCGTGTGTGTGATCCTTTCAGTTTGTGGGGGGAAAGAAAAACTGCAGATGTGTACGGCCCCTCTGGAAGGGAACAAGGAGGGCCCTTTCCTGGGCAGACCTGTAACTCTATTCTAATCGTTTCTAGGTGACCGTACTGCAGCCACCCAGGGCCCGCTTTGGCTGAGTACAACTCCTCCTTAATAGTACAGCCCCGGTCATCCCACAGCGAATGATTTTACCTCGGTAATAACCCGATCCGGCGTGCGGTTAGCAATTACCACATCAGACTTTATCTACTGGTAACAACTGGTTCGGACGGCAGTGCCCGGCACCCATTAATTTCCTCATGCTAATAAAGTTCCCCGTTATAAAATGCAAAAACATCTTAACCTGTCTGCTGTCGTCGAAGAAACATATAGCTCTTCCTTGGGAGAGGATGATGCACCAGCATTTAATTTCTACTTCCGAACTTAAGTGGGCGAACTATGTTAGAACACAGAGTGACAAGCTTTAACTCGCAGTAAACACAACACCGTAACTAGGGGCCCACAAATCCCTCCTGAGTAATGGCAGTTCCTTCAGCTGGCACACCCCGGCGTCCGCCTGACACCGTGAAGGGCTCATTTCCCAATGCAGGATGCTGAGTTTCCTAGGATGCAGGGGGACCATTGAACTCTAGTGCATCTCTGGGGCGCCAAGCACGCTTGACCCGAAGGAGATGCTCAGGGGTGCCAGGGGGACGGGGGGACAGGTGGGTGACCGGAGCAGGGACCTGCCAGGCCCCGGCTAAGCCATCTGCCGCGGTGTGCGGGTTGAAGCACCGGGGCTGGGCCGCCAACTGGTCTGAGCACAGAGGCCTGGGCTGTGCCCTGGGACCCGGGTCTCGGGACAGCCCGTTTCTGTTCCACACGCATGGGTTCCTGGACACCACGGAGGCCCCCGTGTGCTCAGCTCCGTTGTGGGACCCGCGGCCCTCGCACAGCCGGGGTAGAACTGGCCGAGGCCCCGCCGCGGCCTGGCGGACGTGTGGTATTTATACAGGGGACGGGTGCACAAAAGGCAGCCCTGAGATCTCCTGGGAGACGTGTGCGATGACTGCCCAGTGGAGCGTCCATGCGTGTGCACACATGCACACGCACGCACGCGCGCGCACACAGGCCTCGCACCCATCACGAGAGCACACACCGAGACAGACTTCGGGAGGAAGGGGAGGGGCCGCGGGAAAGGTGGTGCTCGCAAAGAATCGCTGCTGGGATCCAGAGGGCACCCCGGGCAGACCAGAGCTGGACGGGTCCCCTCCAGCCCCCAGCAGCAGCCGCGTCCACAGCCGTAGCTTCCGGAGGGAGCCACGCCTCCCACAGCGAGCGCATCAACTCCGGTGACAAAACGCGGGCCATGGACCGCAGGCTCCGTCACAAAGCAAGTGGACCAAAGGGGGGGAGGCTGGGATGGGAAACTCCTTTACACACACACACACACACACACACACACACACACACACACACACACACGCCCTGAACACCCTTACTCTGAGCTTTGAGCTTTATTCTGGAATCCAATTCCGGAGTTTATGGCTTCTTGGGGTTTATGATCCTTCCCGAGAAATCTTTCTTCACTATTAGTATGCATGATGGCTCTTCTTCACAGGATAGAGTTCTTGTGAAAGCCAAGCGACTTTTATGTAGCACACTTGGAGGCTGGCTGGATGGACTTGGACAGGAGTATGTGTGCATGAGAAAGAGACAGACAGACAGACAGACAAACAGACGGACACACAGACACGCAGAGACAGAGAAACATGCCAGCAATTACACCTGCTCATTCTAGTTAAAGAAAAATAGAAAAGGAAGAGATAAAAACTCAGCTGTCATTTTTCCTTCTGAACGCTCCTCCATCGCCTCTTGAGATTTTCATATATTATTTGTCTGAAATCGCAGCCCATTAGCGGTTCCGGTGCCTAACCTTCGCCCTACGGTAACGCCATAGACCAAGACCAGCAAGATGAACAAACAACAAGTTCTGGCTCCAGACTCTCGGTCATGCTGTAACTAACGCGACGGGGCCATGTCCCTTCCCGACCCGAGGGCCGCTTCTCGGATTTACCCTCTCACCGCCCACCCGCCCGCCGCAGAGCATTCCGACCTCCGGGTCTGGTGTGGGAAGCCGCCCGTTCTCGTGATGTACCAGGCACAGTGTAAAGAAGTTTCTAGTAACGTGGACCTAACTTAATCTTGACGCTCCTCTCTGGGAGGTGGACACGGGGCTGCCATGCCGCGTGAAGTGAAGTGTCCTTGGGGAGCTGGTGTCCAGGGCACACCGCCTGGCTCCGTCTGCTCTTCTCGCTGGGCGAGAAGCACCGCGGGCGGGAAATCAGCCTCCGCTTTGGCTCTGCAGGAAAAGATGTATCTCATGTGTGTGTGTGTGTGTGTGTGTGTGTGTGACACGTGTGCTACAATCAACATTAGATGATGTTCATATTTTAAACTCCGAGAGGTTTCTGCTCCCCCAGCATAATGTATTCCCCTTCCAGAAATCAGAAGGGGATGAAGCGGACTGTGCTTGGTCGATTTCAGAACACTCAGGACCCACACAAAGGCGACGACAGAGCGAGGAGCCGCCCACCCGACCTGCTCGCCCTGTGACGGCTAGCGTGGACGTTACTGTGACCTTGGTGGAAGTTACTGTGACCTTGGTGACCGCCTGCCATACAGGGCAGAGCCGGACTCCTCACACAACCCGGGGCCCTTCACTCCGGGCAGCAAGGCCCGGACCTTCCCGGCTGTAAATCTCCCAGTGTCTGATGGCTGCCAAACGAAGCTGAATAAACCCACCATGAGCTGGCTCTCGGAGGCAGGAAACCGGCCACTTTTGAATGGGTTTTCTGAAATAATACACAGGCAGGGTGTCTCGGAGAGATCTGAGGAGGAAAATGGAAGCGTGGCTTTCATCCGACGGTCCCCTGAATTATCCTTTTGAGACTGACAATGGTGAGTGAGGAAAAGCCTCGCTCGGGCTGGTATCGGGAAAGGCAGAGTGCACGCACGCACACACGGGCTTTCATCTGGCCGGGGGAAAGGGAAACAGAGCTTGAACAGGGAGGGAAAGAAAAACACACCACGAAAGCCAAAGAAACAAGCCGGCCGCGTCCTCTGACGAACGCCGGTGAGAACAGGCGCAGACCTGAGAATGAGGTTCCAGTAATGCTTTGCGTTGCTCCATTCTACCCAGAACATTCTGCTACAAAATCCCGAACCCTGCTTTTGAAGGAGCAGAGCAGCGTTATTTGGGGACCGGTGCCTTCTATGCCGCGGAGAGCACGCAAGCACCCCGGCCACCGCGGGAGCGACCGAGCCTCCGGGCTGGGCTCAGCCTCCTCCCAGGCCAACCCTGACCTTCGCGCCTGACAGGCTGAAAACTGCCGTCTGGAACTGCGATGTCTCCGTTGTCTGGATAACAAATGGCAAGCGTGCGAAAGCAAAACAGGTCATGTTCTCAGCAGGCCAGGAACACAGCACAGGCCAGAGCACTTCCCCGGTGTACGGAAGGCCTGGCATCCCAAAACACATCAATTACAGACTTCCTAATGAACACTAGGGTAATTAATGGTGGCTCCTAACTCCACTTTTCCATCCAAGAAACCTCCCTGCATAATGTTTCTTCCCTTTTTTTTTTTTTTCCTTTTTGATGGTCCTGGGGCTTGAACTCAGGGCCTGGGCTGCTTTGTGCTGATGGCTAGTGCTTTACCACCTGAGCCACAGCACCACTTCTGGCGTTTTCTGCCTTGGATGGCTTTGAACCGCGACCCTCACATCTCCTGAGTAGCCATGAGCCGCCGGTGCCCGCTTTGCTTAACGTTTCTTTTTCCTTTGGGTGGTGTGGGGGTTGAACTCATGGCCTCGGGCTCCTTAGCAGAGCCGCAGCCTCTCTGTCTCTGTCTCTGTCTGTCTGTCTCCCTCTCTGTCTCGTCTCACACACACGCACACACACACAGAGCAGGCGGGAGACCTTCATTCTGAGCATCCTCTACGTCACCGCGTGGGAAGGGCCTGGAGGCTGCGGCATGGCGGTGGTTTTCCACAAAGACCCTGAGTTTTCTGCTGTGGTGACGAGTTGCTGCTGTCACCGTCCCTCCCGGCATCCCGTCTGCCCTTCCCTCCCCCCCCCCCCCCCCAGGAGCGTAGGAGCTGTCTGGACAGCCGTCTGTCTGTCCGGGAGACATGGTGGCAGTCCTCCCCACGGGAGCCCTGCTGAAGTCCGGTGCCAGCTCCTCCCCCACCCCGGCAAGGCCGCGTGGACAGCGCCTCTTTCTCTCACTCGGCGGCGGTCTGTAGACAGTCTGAGTGGTCTCGACAGCCAGCAGAGCCGGGGCATTCTTCCCATTGGTTTAAAATCAAACCGGCGCGTGCCTGATGAGAGGGGCTGGTGACGAGCCACAGCTCTGACCGAGAGGGAAAACGCGAGGGGGATGGCGCCCAGGCAGGGTGCAGGGAATAACCAGCCCAGTCCCCAGGTCCCCACGCCAGCGAGGGAGAGGAGGACCGCTCCAGAGAGGAGGACCGCTCCGTTCACGACCCAGTCCCTCCCGAGGCCCCTGGGGGGCGGCTGGGGAGTTCTAAGTCCTGAGCTTCGTTTGAGAGGAATACGTCAGCCCGGAGCAATTCATTAACTGGCTGTTTGGGGCAGGGGACGGGGGTGTAGAAAAGAATAACTCGGTCTCTGTTAGGAACGGCATCTTAGGTACAAAGGGAAGTTCATCGTGATGTCCCACCTCACACCGGATGGTGGGTGAACCGAGCTGGAGGCAAACTGACAAAAATGGCTCCGCACCGCAGGAGGGCCCTGGGGTGTGATGCCCCCCCCCCAGGCTCATCTCCAGTGACAGACGCGGGGAGAGCAAGGCTGGGGGGAGGAGCAGCTGCCCTGTTCCCACCACAGCCTCGGAGCACCGGAGAGCCTGCAGAGCACCGGCAGCCCCGAGGGAAACACCCGGAACAGAGAACAGAGCCCGGGACTGGCCTCCTCCACCACCTGCTGTCCAGAGCCCCGGCACACGCCCTCCCGGCCTCTCCGGAGAGAAGGCGGTGTGAGCTACCGCTGGTAGACGGGGCTGCCCCAAAGGCTGCCGAGGATGTGTTTGGACGCCACGGCGGTAAGTGCTTTGGCTGGCTTTCCGATGGCGTGCATTCGTCTGTCTGCGTTTCACAGCACGGACGCAGTTTATCTTTCTTATCAAAGTCATTGGCTTGTCAACCTAGTAACAGCTGCTATCCGTTTAATAGAGATTGCCGTATAATTTCAAAATATCTCACTCTCTCCATATATAATTATCCCGATGCTCCAAACTGTCTGGAGCTCTGAAATGCATCTCTGGAGTCTGCCTCTCGTCTGGATGGGTTAACGAGTGTCTCCCACCACGCCATCAGTGCGGCAGCCCGCACCCGGCTGGTTCTCACGCCACCCACGAAGAGGAAGCCTTAGAGGGAAGCCACCAACGGCCACGCGAGTGGCCAGAGGAAACACCAAAGGGGGGGGGGGAGCCATTCTGCTGGGGCCAATGAACACCTGGCAGCATAACCACCCGCGCGCTCCGTGTGCGCTGAGCATCACGCTAGGCCTCAATCCCTGATGCTCACCCCATCCCTTCGTGCGGTCCCGGCCGTCCAGGGAGAGCCACCAGCCCTGGGGAAGCAGCAGGGGCCCAAGCTCAGGCTTCGGCCTTCCTTCCTGTCTCCCAGACTGGAGACGGCGTTCCAGGAGGAAGCCTCCCAGCAGGACCGTTCACACCACAGCCCATGCACCTCACAGAAATGCCAGCGAGGGTGGGCTCCCCATGTGGGACCCCGCACCTCACCTCCCCCTGGAGTTGAGGCCAGGTTTTATCTGTGTGCCCCGGACCTGTGTCTAGACACACACGCACGCATGCATGTGCACACGCACGCACACGCACACGCACGCTGCCCACAGACGGCATGTCCTTTTATCTCCTGATTCGCTCTGAGTGAAATCTCCAAATAGATACTGCGGGAGAGAAGTCCCAAGTGATGGAAACAGCAGACTGGGAGGGGGCGGACAGGCCCGGGGCTTGGGAACTGCGGATGATGGATTCTAAAGACTCAGATGACCTAGCGCCACAGGCAGGCCCTACACCACTGAAGTCCCTGAAGGTCGGTCTGCTTCTCCGTGGCCGCGGTGTAAAGAGGCTGTGGCGGAGGTGAGCAAGGAACGCTGAGCCGTGCCCGGGAGCCATGAGTGGCGATGGACAGGCGTGCGGCACACACAAGCGAGCACAATTTGCTAATCCGGCTCCGGGGAGATGCGCCCCGCCGTTTCCAAGGACTGGTCTCACTGCGGATGCCGCTAGCCTCCCAAGGTGAGTCTGTGGACACCTGTGAGTTATGACAATACGTAACCGCTCCACTCGCTTTCTGTCAATTGAATGCGTTTTAATGAGTTTCTTAAAAGCCGGCTCATTACAGGACTACCAGCCCTGGAATGCTAACTAAGGGGTGAAAGATTCCTGGACAATTTAGGTCAACATCCTCTTAAAAGAGCGTTAAAACAGTACCCTTCATTAGCATTTGATTCATTTCTTCACTTCAAAGGGAAAACTGCATCCCGTTTGATTTTTTAATATCTTCTTTAAAGTTACTAGAAAACGAGGGCCATCATGGCTTTCCCTGCCTGCTAAGGTGGGTGTCGACCACACAAATACATCGCCACAACGTGGGCGAGCAGGCCGGGTCTGCGGCGGAGCCCGTGTCCTGAGCGCCTCCTGACCGCGCTCCTCCCGGACCCCGGACCACATCCGCATCCCAGGATCCCACACCGGGGAGCTCAAGGCGAGCCCGGGGGGAGAGAGGAAAACCTTTGGGTTTCAGTGTTTTAATTCTGTTTCGAGAGCTCCGCCTTTATCCTCAGCTTGGGAAGGGAATGCCTTAAAGAACCTGCAAGACGCTTTAGACGGTGAGCTGAGTCCATCCAACTGCTGTCCAAACCCTTCCCAGCCTCTCCTTTCCCTATTCCCACATGCATGCTTGTGCATGTGTACGCACACACTCACACACACGCGCATACACACGCACACTCACACACACACACACACACACACACACATCTCTATACTTTCTTCCAACATCAATAATCTACTATAGAGCTTCCTCAGAAAATTACTTTCAGATTCCCCAAAGCACAACTTAGAGAAAGCAAACCCCAGGCACTGCCCTGTGGGAGCCGAGCCTTTAAGATAGAATCCAGAGGCCTGGGCAACGCCAGGACGCAGAGGGTGGGGGCGGGGGGATCCCCCCCAAACCCGGCACACGGTGCGGCCCGTGTACACGCAGGACCTGCCTCACACAGGGGGGCCTCGTACCCAGTCAGCCAGACCAAGTGGAGAGCTCCACGCGGGGTCTTGGGCACGGGCTGGGGCCTGTGAGACTCAGGCCTGCGGAAGCTGTCAACGATCGGCATCGAGCCGGGGCTCAGCCAACCCCTTGGCGTGGAACTCCGCTCCTCATGCCAGTGGGCAGCCAGCCTCGAAGTTCCGTGCCCGCTGCCCGGGCCTCCCGGCCTCCGCCTCTCACACCAGCCGCCAGGGCTCTCTTCAAAACACACGCAGGGGTGCGTTGCTCCTCCTGCCAGGGTCCTCGGGAGACTGTGGTTCTTAGAACTGAACCCCACCCTTGCCAGCAGAATCGGCGGCCTTCTTCCCCCGGTCCCCGCAGTCCTGCATCTGTGGACTCCCCACTCCGCCCCCCCCCAATTCTGGCTAATGCAGTCACCTTGGGGTTCAAAGGTCAGGGTCGCCTTGTGTGCCCGGCCTCCCCTCTGCAGGTCACGGGCTGGCCCGTCTCTCTCCTCAGTCCGGGCTGATGGGTTCCCTCCGCCCTCCCCACCCAGGTTCCACACCAGCCCTTACTGCTTCTCCCAAAGCCCATCAAAATCCTCTCCAAACTACCCGCTGATGACGTCTCCATCTGCTGCCAGGATGCCGTGCGATGCACACGCCCACAAATCCTCCTCCACCTCCGGCCTTGCTCAGGGCGGCGGCGGCAAAGAACTTCAGAGAGGCCAGCGCGGGGGACCACGCACCGTGCTGGACACCCAAAGTCCTCTCCCACAAGCAACGGCCATTATTTTTTGTTTCCTCCCAGTTACTGAAGGTCGTCATGGGAACAACCACTCGTCACGAGACAGGACCTGCTCCCCGCCTTCCTAGGATGCTGGAAACTCCTCAAATGATCGTTGGATAGGTCACCAAGAACCGACGGTGTTTAGAGCGGGCACCCGGTCCTACGCAGAGACAGGGACTGAGAGCCAAAGCGCAGAGACGCCCACGCCGCACTGACAGGAAGCCAGGTGTGGCCGTGCACCTGTGTACTCTCGGCAACACAGGAGACGCACGTGTAAGGACCGCTGGTGGAGGCCGGCCTTTGCCACACTACGAGACCCTACCCTTAGGGAATTCAAGGAAGAGCCGGAGGCCTGCCGAGCGAGGCCGCAGCACGGAGGATCACATCCCAGTACCAAGGCGGGGGAAGAGAGGGAGGGAAGGAGAAGGGAGGGAGGGAGTTACGGCTCCATCCGTGTTCAGCCGGCCTTCTGCGTGTTTCTGGTCACACACTGAATCATGGTGCTAAATGACCTGCCAGGGCGGGCGTCCTGCCAGTGGGGGAGGGAGATGGTGTCACAGGTAACCTCCAGCTCCCTAGCAAAGAGCTCAGCCTGGGAAAGCGGCGCTGAGCCAGGAAGCGTGGTGCACCCCGGCCAGCGGGCTCAGCGCGGCTTCCTGGGCCCCTCTGTCGCCTTGGCCATGGGGAGCCAGAGCCCTCGGCGGTCCTCAGAGCCGGCTCCCTGAGCCATCCCCTCCATCCCCTCCCTTCTGAACACACAGCTGGGAAGCAGGCGTCCATCTTCCCCCACAATCTGAGCGGGAAACCATACCCCGCACCTGCTCACCTGCTTTCAGCAAGAGCCACAGACACCCCTCACCGCGCGGGCACGCGGAAGGCGCCCCAGGGCCTGGACAGAGGAGGACAGGAGGAGGACGGCGGGCTGGACAGGAGGAGGACAGGAGGAGGGCATGGTGCCTGGACCCAGCTTTGCTCATCTCTCCCAGCGACCTGTACTGACCTCTCAAAAACACTGGGCAAGAGTCAGCCTCACGTTCTTCTAATAGACGTGTCTACCATTCCTTTGTGAGAAGAGAATTCATAATTCACACCATCCTCACAGATTATGCCCATGCAGGACGGAGAGTCAGAGAATCAATGGGATCACAGCCATCACACAGGCACCTAGAGAACAGGCCGTGGACTCCACCCGAGGGCAGCCATGGACTCCGAGGGCAGCCGTGGACTCCGAGCGCAGCCGTGGACTCCGAGCGCAGCCGTGGACTCCGAGGGCAGCCGTGGACTCCGAGGGCAGCCGTGGACTCCGAGGGCAGCCGTGGACTCCGAGCGCAGCCGTGGACTCCGAGCGCAGCCGTGGACTCCGAAAGCAGCCGTGGACTCTGAGCACAGCCGTGGACTCCGAGTGCAGCCGTGGACTCTGAGCGCAGCCGTGGACTCCACCCGAGGACAGCCATGGACTCCGAGCACAGCCGTGGACTCCGAGGGCAGCCATGGACTCCGAGGGCAGCCGTGGACTCCGAGGACAGCCGTGGACTCTGAGCACAGCCGTGGACTCCGAGGGCAGCCGTGGACTCCACCCGAGTGCAGCCATGGACTCCGAGGGCAGCCATGGACTCCACCCGAGCGCAGCCGTGGACTCCGAGGGCAGCCGTGGACTCCGAGGACAGCTGTGGACTCCGAGGACAGCCATGGACTCCGAGGGCAGCCGTGGACTCCGAGGACAGCCGTGGACTCTGCCCAAGTCCCCAGGAGACAAGACCTGTGGGTACCGGGATTGCTGCGCATCTTGCTCAGCTCGAACACCGGTGCTCCTACAGAACCTAACAACCAGAACCATGCTGCGGGACCCACCTCTGTGCCGGGAAAGGAGGGCCGGGCAAGGAGAGCCACTCAGACCTCCAGCAGAGCCAACAGACCCCCGGGCACTGTTTGCACAACAGAGCCAGACGCGGCAGGCTGAGGGCGGCTCAGACCTGTGCTTGTACCTGACAGCTCATGGCAGGCCGGCGGGTAAGAGCCGCGTACTTTCTCCACTGATGTCCTGAACCTTGCAGTGCTCAAGGCTATTACAGAGGATTGATTCACGGGGGGACACCAATCCAGAGACTCCCTGCGGTGGGTGAGAGTCATTAACCTTGGGTGGCGAAGGGGACCCAAGGCGTGAAGTGAGAAAGAGTACGATGGTCTCGCCACCGGGGAAAGAGGACGGCTTGGCAAAACGCAACGTCCGGAGTCATAAGGAAGAAGGCCGGGCTGGGTACGGTGGTACCTGCCTATAATCCCAGCCTCCAGGAAACTGAGCTTCTTCCGGCCTGCTCAGTTCTTCAACGCTGACCCGGCCTACAGACAGAGGCCTTGTCTCAGTGATAGATGGGTGGACAGGTAGGGCTGGCAGATGGATGAAGAGTAGATTGCAGTAGTTCTCTTCAAGGACGACATCCGGACCTTCTCTCGGGTCAGGACTGCTGACATCCGTCTGTGGGTCTGAAAAGACAGGACCGCGGCGGCGGCAGCAGGTTCACGGTGGGCTGGGCTGGCTCCCATCTCCAGGGGCAGCCTCGCCACGAGCTCCAACAGTGTCCAGCGCATCGCCTCGCCATCTTCCGGAACAGTCACCCTGACCTCACTACCACCGGCACCGCTGGGGCTTCGGGTGAGAAGACCACGCTGCCCCTAACAGGGACTGCACCGTGGAGGAGGGGGAGGTGCTGGCCTCCCCTGATTTATCCCCAGCCACGGCTTCCGGGAGAGGAGGCGACCGTGGGAACGAATCACCTCGTCTGCAATGTTTCGCTTCGGAGAGCGCCTGGCTCGTGTTCCTGAGGCCCGCACAGGCGGTAATTGAGAAAGTCCCCGGCTGCCAGCTTCCTCTGACTCACGGGGAAGGTCACTTCGCCCCCAGTCAGCATTTCTCCGGCGTGAAACCCTCCCGTCCTCCCTCCCCGCTGCCAGGCCCGAGGGTCTTTTTCATGTACCCGGTGGTTATGGTCTGTGGCTCTTGCAAGAGCAACCAGAGCATTCTCGTGATGGTTGCTTGAGATGAATGGGTGGACAAATGTAGATTACAGTCCATGATTTCACAGCCTGGCTACACACAGGATAACACTACATGCATATATGTCACCCGTGTAGCTGGAGTATTCATGGAATGAATTACCAGATACCATTCCTATCAACACTATCTCCATGTAAGTTTTCTGGCGCTTACATTCTACAAGGACCTTAAATTCTACAAAACACGAGGTTGAGGAAACAGCGATCTTGTTAACTGGAATTTTGGACTGTTTTCATTTGACAGTGGTTCAAGCTTTCAAAAGCTGCCTAGGTCTGTCTTTAGGAAGTTTCTACTTGGGCCAAGGAGCCCATCCCTTCCTGTAACAGCTTCAGGGTACATGCTCTTACCTCGAGGTCTTTGATGCATTGGAGTTGATTCTGGTGCAGGGTGATCTATAAGGATCTAACTCCAGTGTTCTGCATGTGGATAGCCAATTCTGCCAGCACCGTTTACGGTGAAGAGGCTTTCCTCCATCTGATGATTTTGGTTCCCTTAGAAAGATTAGGTGGCCATAGGTCTGTGGGGTCATTTCGGGGTCTTCAGTTCTATTCCCTCGGTCCTCAGGCCTGTGCTGGTACCAGGACCAAGCTGTTTTTATACCTACAGCTTTATAGTCGAGTTTGAAGTTTGGTACTGATATTCCTCCAGCACTGTTTTCCCTGCTAAGGCTTGTTTTTTGCTATTCAGGGTCTTCTATTATTCCACATGAATTTCTGGCTTGCTTACTCTATTTCACTGAAGAATGCTGGTGGGATATGGGTGGGTATCGCATGGAATCTGTAGATCACTTTGAGAACTTTTGCCACTTTCACAAAGTTAATCCTCTCAATCCAGGAGCATGGGAGGTCTCTCTGCTTCCTTAAATCTGCTGTAATTTCCTTGTTCAGGTTTTTAAAGTTTTCATCATAGAGACCCTTCATCTCTTTGGTTAATTCCTAGGGTGCTTTTTTTGGTTTTTTTTTTTTTTTTGCTGTTGTTGTTTTTGAGGCTATTACAAAAGGAATTACTTTTCTGATTTCAGCCTCGAATCAAAGAAAAGTTGGACAAATGGGATTGCATGAAGCTGCAGAGCTTCTGCATGGCAAAGGACATAGCTAGCAAGATCAATAGAAAGCCCACAGATTAGGAGAAGATCTTCACTAGCCATACAACCGACAAGGATCTCATATCCCAAACATACCTGGAACTCAAAAAATTAAATCCCCCAACAACAAATCCTCAAAGAAACAACTGCCCAATAAATAAGTGGGCTAAAGACTTAAAGAGAAACTTCTCTGAAGAGGAAAGAAGGATGGCCAATAGACACATGAAGAACTGCTCAACCTCCCTAGCCATAAAAGAAATGCAAATCAAAACAACATTGAGATCCACCTCACCCCAGTTAGAATGGCTATAATCAAGAACTCTAATAACAACAGATGCTGGAGGGGATGTGGACAGAAGGGAACCTTACTGCATTGTTGGTGGGAGTGTAAACTTGCTCAACCAATCTGGAAAGCAGTATGGAGGTTCCTCAAAAGACTCCACATAGAACTCCCCTATGACCCAGCAATCCCACTTTTGGGCATTTACACAAATGATCACCAACAAGGCCACACTAAAGCTACCAGCACTATGTTTATTGCAGCCTTATTTACCATAGTTAAGATATCAAGAAAATGTGGTGTGTGTGTGTGTGTGTGAATTCTATGCTTCCATCAGAAAGAATGGCACTGACCCATTCTTAAGGAAATGGAAAGACTTGAAAAAAATTATATTAAACTAGACCCAAAGAAACATAGGCTCCATGGTTTCCCTCATTTGTAATCATTAGTCTATGTCTAGAACAGTCCTAGCAGAGGATTATGACAGCTCAATAGCTATGTACATTTGACCATATAAAATGATGTGTTTGTTTTTTAGTGTACCCCCCCTTTGGTATATCCCGTTGCCAGTTTTTGATTTGGGACCCTGTGTCTTGTATATACATGCATCTTATTATCGCAGAGACAGTGCGACAAAGGGTGAACGGTGCAACTCACAAGACACGATGTGGGAAGTGAACTTTACAACTTGCGGGGGAGGGGAGTCACGGGGGAGGGCGAGTGGGAAAAAACGGGAGAGGGTAACAAGGTTCAGCAAGAAAGGTGCTCGTTCAGTTACTTCTGCAGCTGTGGCCCCGCTGCACATCGCCGTTACAATAAAATTAGATTTTTTTAAAAAAAAAGCTACCTAGAAGTAGGATACAGAATTGTTGTATTTTGCAAAGTAAATCCCTTTAAAATGTAAACAGCAACCTGTTTTCCCCTGGAAGTATTTAAAGACCCCAAGATAGGCACAGTCTTAAAGACCTTCCTTAGAGTTAGAACAGGAAAACGTTTTGCCACCCCTAGAGATGCCACAAAAATAAATCAGCAGAGAGGGAGATATTTTATTTACATCTCTCCGATGATGACACGTCGTCGGGAAGCCAGAGCATAAATAAACGCGGAGGGCTGTCCTTGGGCCTGCCCTTAAAGAAATCTGCTGAAGTGTCCAGAACCGCACACTCTGTAAGGCTTTCTATATTAAAACAGTACATCACAGCTGCCAGCGGGAGCAAGGTGGCCGCCAAGGTCACCGGGGCCCTGGCTGTGGTGTGCCGTGTGCGTGGCAGCGACGGTATCCACCCGCGAGTCCCCCGGCTGGCACTGCAGGAGGGTGTCGCTCGCTGGCCGGGCAGGGGCATCTGTGCCCGTGGCAGGGAGAGAGGCTGCCCTGCCTACCCGGGAAAACAGACAAGAGAGGTAAAACCAAGCTCACACCAGCTCCCGCTGCTGGCCCAGACGGCCTGGTGCTGCTGCACCCCTGCTTCGGGCTCCAGGGAGAATTTTCCATCCACGTGACTACTCTCCGGATTGAAGTGAGCCCGTTTCGAAAGCCGAGCGTCCTGAGACGCAGTGTCCGGAGCCATGCTTCACCCCGCACAGACGCGCCCCCACCCCTGCCCGCCCCGATCCCGCCAGCCACCGGGCGCTGCGGTTCCATTAAGGCCGTTACTTGTCTCACGTCTGACGTATCCGCTTGGCCTGTGTGCTGTCCAACCGGAAGAAGGTATTCCTGTCCCCCTGTAGTAAATCCTTCCAGTCTTTTCTTTGGAGTCTGCTGCTCGGAAGTCCTGGTGCATTCTGGGCTCACTTTACCTTTCGTGGTGGTACGGAGTCGTCCTGCGGGTTAGGGCAGTTCTGTAAGGAACGGCTGACCATCAAGTCTGGGTGCTCTTCGGTTGGTTTCCCCTCAGCCACGCAGACATCTGACCAAGGCAGTGAGCGGCCCCGGCTTCGGAGCGGGACGCGGCTTCGGCTCGGTGGCGCCCCCACGGGCCAGCCTGACACATGCCTTGGCCTGAGTGACGCTCGGCTTTGGCAACGTTCATGTGCGGGCGGGGTGAGCAGATTAGGGTCACCCCCGGGGCCTCCGCCGTGAGATGAGCGCCCCGCGGCGTCCGGGACCCTAAAAGTCAAAGCACCGCCGACCTTTAATCTAGGGTGACGTGACTGCATGCCAAATCATCCGACATGAGCCGTCGAAAACGCCGCTGAACAAGTCCACCTACCACACCAGGCAGTGCAGGCAGCCAAGGTCACCCGTGCGCTGCGGGCTTAGACTCCCGTCCCGGGGGCAGGCGTGGAACACCGTGAAGAGACCGAGGCGGAGGCAAAGCTCACAAAAACGTCCAGCTTGAAAAGGAGAAGGGCGGTGGGAAGGTCCGCATTTACACAGACAATCTGCCACGGAGCCCAGCGGGATCCGGGCACGGAGCCCGTCAGCTCCCGAGTAGCCTGGGCCGTTCCCAGAGGTGTATATCCCACCACCCCAGGGGCTGGGCCACCAGAGCCGCCGCGGTGGAGCCCGGTCACCTTTCCAGGAACTGCTCGGTCAGCAAGGTGCATGGACAGCCCCGACCGGGTGAAGGCATTTCCACACCACAACCCCAGCACCCAGGACATGCCTGGCCTGCGGGGCCGCCGGCCCCTGTGCTCAGCCTCTCCTCCCCCAGGGAACGCAGAGTTCCAGAACTCTAGAACACTCCCTCACGTCTCATTCTTGGGCTGCATCTGGCCTGTTGTGCTCAGGACACCACGGGTCAAACAGGGCTGGGGCCGGTCTTCCCGGAGACCCGCGGAGGGGGGGGGGGGGGGCGCACGGGAACCTGAAGAGGAGAAACTGAGGCTCTGCTAGCAACGGCGGCCAGGGAAGCCCAGCTCGAGGCGCTGGGAACTGGGCAGAGGCCAAGTTAACATTCCCCAAAACACCTCTGGGAAGACGAAGGAAAAACAACAGTCTGTCATGTAAGATTAGTGAGAAGAAACAGGTAAATTAAGCCAATGGGCCATTCGGTGCATTGTGTCTCCGCAAATTAACCTGGAAGGGATGTAATTGGAAATAAAGGAGGAGTGGAATTTAATGAAGATCCAGTCACAGCCCCGGGGGGGCGACCCAGCCATTTCCATCCTAAACTAGCGTCACAGACCACGTCTACAGCAGAACGGTGAGAGGCTAGAGCAGACCTCCAGTGCATGGCCACAGGACGGGTCGGACCGGCGGCCCTGGCGCAGCACTGAGGCAGGCTGCCGCCAACGGGGCGCCCGGCTCTGAACGCCACGTCTCAAACAGCCTGGGCGGAAGCGAAGGGGTTGGCCACTCCCCACACACACACAACTGCACTAAGAGGATTCTAGAAGCGGGGCCTGTGGCGGCCCTGTGTCAGGGGGGACGGGGGACAGCGGGGCCTGTGATGGCCCTGTGTCACTGGGGACAGTGGGGCCTGTGATGGCCTTGTGTCACTGGGGACAGCGGGGCCTGTGATGGCCTTGTGTCACTGGGGACAGCGGGGCCTGTGATGGCCTTGTGTCACGGGGGACAGCGGGGCCTGTGGCGGCCCTGTGTCACTGGGGACAGCGGGGCCTGTGGCGGCCCTGTGTCATGGGGGACGGGGGACAGCGGGGCCTGTGATGGCCTTGTGTCACGGGGGACAGCGGGGCCTGTGATGGCCTTGTGTCATGGGGGACAGTGGGGCCTGTGATGGCCTTGTGTCACTGGGGACAGTGGGGCCTGTGGCGGCCCTGTGTCATGGGGGACGGGGGACAGCGGGGCCTGTGATGGCCTTGTGTCACTGGGGACAGCGGGGCCTGTGATGGCCTTGTGTCATGGGGGACAGTGGGGCCTGTGATGGCCTTGTGTCACTGGGGACAGTGGGGCCTGTGGCGGCCCTGTGTCATGGGGGACGGGGGACAGCGGGGCCTGTGGCGGCCCTGTGTTATGGGGGACGGGGGACAGCGGGGCCTGTGGTGGCCCTGTGTCACTGGGGACAGCGGGGCCTGTGATGGCCTTGTGTCACTGGGGACAGCGGGGCCTGTGGCGGCCTTGTGTCACTGGGGACAGCGGGGCCTGTGGCGGCCCTGTGTCATGGGGGACAGGGGACAGCGGGGCCTGTGGCAGCCTTTTATCACTGGGGACAGCAGGGCCTGTGGCGGCAGTGGTAGAAATGAGCAAGGAGGACGCACTGGGGGGCGGTGGGGGTGGGTGTACCTCCAGGCTTCTGTGTCCCCGGGGCACCACAGAGAGCCAGCAGTGGGGTGGTAAGAATCAAGAGAGCATCATTCTGTCAATGAAATGCAAGGCCCCGCCCCCCCCCCCACCCGCGTGGGAACTCCCCTGTTCCCGAGCTGGTAAATGAAGGCGCGCCGCGCAGCTCGGAATGGAAGGCACTGGGCACTGTGGTCTTCACTGGGCTGTTTGGAGCGAGCTCTTCCCAAGGGAGGGAGGGAACCTTGCGGGCACCGCCCTGCGGTGGGCCAGGCTGTCAGGAAGCTGACCCTGGGGTCAGGAATCCAGGGAGACGCACTGGCTCATCAGAGAGGACCCCCGGGGACTCCTGGCGGTCCTAAGACCCGGGATCCCCTCATTTTCCAGAAGGGGTTTTGATGTCGAATTCTGAAACGCGAAGGAAAGTTCCCGGCCTTCACCTCTTCCACGGGCCTCCCCTACACTTCGGTGTCTCTCCTTGGTCAGCAGCCGGTCAGAGGCACCTTGGGAGCAGGTGCAGGACCGGTCTCTGTCTGCAACGCCGAAGCCACAGTGCAGGCAGCCTGGCCTTGTGTCACTGCTGCTGTACCGGGAAGATCACACCCCACGGGTGTAGGAGACGCGGGACCCCGGCACGCGCCCTCCGTCGTGGGGGAAAGCCGGGCAAGGCACACCCCGACACACCCCTTCCCTCCTGCGTGCCTGCCCGGACGCCCGGAGACCCCCACGGCCACCCCTGCTGCATGGTTATGTGTATCGAGCAGATTGCTGCAGGCTGGGGTTTTTTTTCCTGGTCTCATTATGCATGTGTGATGCCAATTTAATAGCAGGAATGAAAATTTAAGGAGAAAGTATCTTCCCCTGCTGAGCTCCATCTCATCAGGGCAAAGTCGAATGATGAGCCCTAAAAAGGGGGCAGCAAAGAGTACCGGTAAAATGCACGTACCTTCTGCCTCGGATGGGGAAATGAATCAGAGCTGCTGGCCGGTGGAAGACGCGGGGCTCATCCCTCCCCACAGCAGGGTCATGCCAGGGCTTGAGCGGCACTAAGTCTCTACCCGAACCCACAGCAGGGACACCGCCAAACCTCAAGTCCAAAACACGGGGTCCCAAAGCAAGCGTTGCGAGGACGGCGTCCTGTCTCCCCGGCTGACGTAAAATCCAGCGCAGGCCCGCGGCGTGGAGCCGAGGCTAGGGTTGTCTCGAAGCATCACACTCTCTTTGACATTCATCAAACCACGGCCAGCTATACATTTTCCGTGAGCCCTGGGCAGCTGTCCGACAACATGCCAAGGCGGCCCAGTCGGGCCTCACCGTCCACTCAAACCGCAAGGCTCGGGCAGCAGGGGCTGGAGGTCCTCTGCCCGACCCCGACCCAGGCTCCCCTTCCTTCAGAAAGTTCGAGAAATGTCAGCTGCAGTCATGGCCGTGGCCAGGAGAACATCTGAAATAACTATGCAAAAAAAGAAGGGGGGGCAGAGTACACAGGCGGCGTGTTCAACTCGCCGGCGCCCCGGCACCAACAGCACCCCGGCACCAACAGCACCCCGGCACCAACAGCACCCCGGCACCAACAGCACCCCGGCACCGACGGCACCCCAGCACCCCGGCACCAACGGCACCCCGGCACCAACAGCACCCCGGCACCAACAGCACCCCGGCACCAACAGCACCCCGGCACCGATGGCACCCCGGCACCGACGGCACCCCGGCACCCCAGCACCAACGGCACCCCGGCACCAACAGCACCCCGGCACCCTGGCACCAACAGCACCCCAGCACCAACAGCACCCCGGCACCGACGGCACCCCGGCACCAACAGCACCCCGGCACCGACGGCACCCCAGCACCCCGGCACCAACAGCACCCCGGCACCGACGGCACCCCAGCACCGACGGCACCCCGGCACCCCAGCACCAACAGCACCCCGGCACCAACAGCACCCCGGCACCCCGGCACCAACAGCACCCCAGCACCAACAGCACCCCGGCACCGACGGCACCCCGGCACTAACAGCACCCCGGCACCGACGGCACCCCAGCACCCCGGCACCAACAGCACCCCGGCACCGACGGCACCCCAGCACCAACAGCACCCCGGCACCAACAGCACCCCGGCACCGACGGCACCCCGGCACCAACAGCACCCCGGCACCCCGGCACCAACAGCACCCCAGCACCAACAGCACCCCGGCACCGACGGCACCCCGGCACTAACAGCACCCCGGCACCGACGGCACCCCAGCACCCCGGCACCAACAGCACCCCGGCACCGACGGCACCCCAGCACCCCGGCACCAACAGCACCCCGGCACCGACGGCACCCCGGCACCGACGGCACCCCGGCACCCCAGCACCAACAGCACCCCGGCACCAACAGCACCCTGGCACCAACAGCACCCCGGCACCAACAGCACCAACAGCACCCCAGCACCAACAGCACCCCGGCACCCCAGCACCCCGGCACCCCGGCACTAACAGCACCCCAGCACCGACGGCACCCCAGCACCAACAGCACCCCGGCACCAACAGCACCCCAGCACCAACAGCACCCCGGCACCGACAGCACCCCGGCACCGACAGCACCCCGGCACCAACAGCACCCCGGCACCAACAGCACCCCAGCACCCCGGCACTAACAGTACCCTGGCACCAACAGCACCCCAGCACCAACAGCACCCCAGCACTAACAGCACCCCGGCACCCACAGCACCCCAGCACTAACAGCACCCCGGCACCAACAGCACCCCGGCACCAACAGCACCCCGGCACCAACAGCACCCCGGCACCAACAGCACCCCGGCACTAACAGCACCCCGGCACTAACAGCACCCCAGCACCCCGGCACCAACAGCACCCCAGCACCCCGGCACCAACAGCACCCCGGCACCAACAGCACCCCAGCACCCCGGCACCAACAGCACCCCAGCACCAACAGCACCCCGGCACCGACAGCACCCCGGCACCAACAGCACCCCAGCACCAACAGCACCCCAGCACCAACAGCACCCCAGCACCCCAGCACCAACAGCACCCCGGCACCAACAGCACCCCGGCACCAACAGCACCCCGGCACCAACAGCACCCCGGCACCAACAGCACCCTGGCACCAACAGCACCCCGGCACCCCGGCACCAACAGCACCCCGGCACCAACAGCACCCCGGCACCGACGGCCTGACTTCACTTTCCAAAGTCTGTGAGCCTCTGCCTAGTCACCTCCACCCTGAGAGGCGGGAGACACGGGGACTGTGCCAGGATTTCGGGTGAACAGAGGAAGGTGAAAATAAGAGATGGAGCTATCTGGTCATCTTGAGTTAACTGTTCCAGTGACCCCTCCAAGGCCAGTTCATGGGAAAGAGGAGGGACGGGGTGGGGGGGGAGAGGGAGGGAGAGGGAAGGAGGGAGGGAGAGGGAGAGAGGGAGGGAGAAAAAGAGAGAGGGAGGGAGAGAAAGAGAGCAAGGGGGAGGGAGGGGAGGGAGGGGAGGGAGGGAGGGAGGGAGAGGGAAGAAGGAAGGGAGAGGGAGAGAGGGAGGGAGAGAAAGAGAGAGGGAAGGGAGGAAGAGAGAGAGATAGAGCGAGGGGGAGGGAAGGAGGGAGAGAGGGAGGGAGAGAGGAAGGGGAGGGGGAGGGAGGGAGGGAGAGAGGGAGGGAGAGAGGAAGGGGAGGGGGAGGGAGGGAGGGAGAGAGGGAGGGAGAGAGGAAGGGGAGGGGGAGGGAGGGAGGGGAGGGAGAGAGGGAGCGAGCCATCTATCAAAACACTGCTATCTACAAAAACACAACTATCTACAAAAGCTTCACCCGGATGAGTCCTGGACGATACCATACTCTTAAATTACATTGCCTACCCAGGATAGAGAACATCCTGTCTTCCATATCAAGCGATCTGAAAAGCGTCATGGAGAAGCCTCTGGATATCTGGAATTGCTATATAAAGGGGGGCAGGAGGGGAGAGGGGTGTCTTTCGTGCCAAGTGCAGTCCTTGAGATCCTGGGCCGGAGGAAACTTCCCTCCCTTTCGACTGCGCCCCTGCCAGTGGGCGGTCACCGGGACGGACGGCCGCAAGGGGTTAAAGCCCTCACCAGACGCACTTGGGAGGGGCTGGGGAGAAAGCCAGAGCTGTCCGACTGCAGGAGGAGGAAGATGGAGGACAAAAGGCCTCCTGCTCATCACCCCCAGAACAGCACGGGTTCCTCGGAGCGGGGGAGACCCTGATCCCCTGGAAAGGGGAGACCCCAGACAGGGGACTCAGACGGGAGTCGGCCAGCATTCACACGTGATCTTGGCCAAGTTATTGAAGATCCTTACGGAATTCCAGTCCTCGGCTGTCGCGGGGGCTGGGCAGCGGGGTACAGGCCAGCGGGAGAGCCTCGGGCAGCGCTGACTCCTTCACCTTGTTGGGCAGCCTTGAGAAAAGGGAAGATAATCACAGTAATAGCATCAACCACGTTCACCACAGTCGTAGTGATACGTGACCCGACTAACCTAGAATAAAATTCCAAGACATCAAGAAGACAGTGTCCACTTATAGCTGAACAAGACATCGCAAAAAGAGCCAAGCAGAGAGAACACAGTCTCAGAACACAGATCAGGCCACGCCCAGCGGAGCCAAGCCCAGCGGAGCCCACGAGCCAAACACCAAGACTCTCACTCCCTGTGGCCCCTCCCTAAATCTTCCTTTCCGGTTTGCCTTCTGTGGTTCTAATCTCAATTACCCTGAAGGACCGGGGGCAGTTAAGTGAGCACATCCACGTGTCGTAAACAACAAAAGGCGATGTGCTTGTGTGAAATAACATCGCTATCGTGGGTCAATTATCAGAGCTAAAAAAAAGGGGGGGTCCTGAGCACTGCAGAAGGAGCCACGAAGACGCTGGGCCGGAAGTTACCCCACCCCCCCACGCCCACCACGCTCTGCTCTCCGCGCCTTGGCCCCCGCAGCGGTCCTGATCTGAAGTCCCACGCTGCGTCAGCCCTTGAACCCATTGCTGCGGTAGTGGAAGCCACAAGTCTCCTGAGTCTGGGCTCGCAGAAGTTCAAGGCTGCTGTGAGGCCACCCTGGGCGGGCGGGGGGAAGAGCCGTGGTGCTGAGCACACCAGAGTCCTGAGTGGATAAACTACGTCACGCGGCTGTATCGCACACAGGTCACCACGATCGAAGCATCTGTTTATTATATAGAGTACGTATAGATACACAAATACCTTTTCAAAACCTGTTCCCTGCTCACGCAGAGGCACGTCGGCACCCCGGTCACACTTCGGTTTACTGGAGGAGGCCTGGGTGATTAGGTCGGTCCTAACTGGAGCCCCGGGCCCCACGCGGCCAGCTCAGACTCACGTGGGGACGGCGTCTGCCTGGAACTCTGCTGACTGCCGGGCGGTGGGCCTGGAAGCGGCCGTCATTCTCGGGTGACTCAGAGGAGGGAGGCGGCCAAGGGACGGAGCTAATGAAGTCTGAACTGACCTGCGAAGAGCAGGTCTCAAGACGGCCCTTCCACGTGCTGGAGGGGCAGGGTGGAGGGGGCACGG
Source organism: Dipodomys spectabilis (assembly GCF_019054845.1). Classification (NCBI taxonomy): domain Eukaryota; kingdom Metazoa; phylum Chordata; class Mammalia; order Rodentia; family Heteromyidae; genus Dipodomys; species Dipodomys spectabilis. The sequence continues at coordinate 792,862 of NW_024871391.1, read as the reverse complement.
GGTGGAGGGGTGGAGGGGAGGGGAGGACAGAGGGGAGGACAGGGGGGAGGCCCTGTCCCCGGGGCAGGGGCTGTCCTAGTTTGGTACTCTGACACGCTCAGGCCTTTCCCTTTTGGTTTCAGAGTTGGGGTTCACACCCGGGGCGTCCTGCAGGCCAGGAAACTGCCCCGCCACTGAGCTAGACTCCAGCCCTCCAGGTGAGACTGATCTGCCTTCTAGAATGCTCATTTGGTTTTTCGGCACAGTCCTCAAGTCCCCCTGGCCTGCGCTGCGGCCGTCCCAGGCAGGTCTGGCGTGAAAGGCTCTGGGTTTGGAAACGCAGACTCTGAAGGCAGGCTCCGGCAGTCACGCCCCGTACAGCCGAGGCTCCTGGGCTGTGAGGACCGGAGGCCCTGGCTCCGGCTCCGGCTCCGGCTCCAGCTCTGGCTTCCGCTCCGCCAGATCCCTGAGGAGCAGAGGGGTCCTTCAGACCCCCGCTTGGTTGTTCCCCAGGAATCCCACAAGCAGCAAACTCATCACAGATCTGCCTCCAACAAGAACACCACCGTGTTGCTTGTGTGTGGCCACGTGGCCACGGGAAACAGGGAGTGCTCTGCGGGCAACCCCCCCCCCCGCCCCCCAGGAAACACCTGGGCAGCTGGAGGGCTCTCGCCTCAGAGCAACACTGCCCAGGCTCGTGGGAAATAGAGGATACATTCTGTACAAACAAACACAGGGAAAGTGATCCAACACGCAGCCGTGGGGGGGGGGGGGGGTGTCAAGCCTGGAGGATAAGGACCCTTAACCAGCCCCGGGGTCTCCCAAACGAGACCCAGCCATCACGCACCAGCACGCGGCTGGAGCCTGACATAAGGATGGTCACGGCCTCAAGCGAGGCCAGGGCTCCTGGGTCCTCTCAACACGCGTCACCCGTGAACTGCACGGGTGCGGGCTGGCAACTCCGGCGAGGATGCGCTCCGTCCTCAGCACCTCCTGAGGCCGGTGCTCCTCAAGGCACGTGGTCAGTCACCACGGCCAGTCCCACCGGGCTACGAACTACCACGGCCAGGTCTCGTCTGCTAATGGCCAACTTGGGTTTAGGCTGGTGATGGGTTGATTCTTCCAAATCCAGTCCTTTTCGGCAGCTAAATTCTGAGTCACTTCAAAGGCTTTTCTAAATGGAATCCTATTTCCTTGTTCCGAGGGCAGTTTCTTCCAGACAGGGACGGTAACCCCACATCAGACCCCCAGGCAGCAGAATCCACCGTGATGACGTTGAATGTGTCATCGCTGGCAATGTCGGCCTCCGTGCGGCAGGCGCGGGGCGCGTGCTTGGCCTGGCTTTGGCCTGGGCTGATCGCGGCCCGTTCTAGTCCACCTTCCTGTTGTCTGCAGCGACCGTCCTGAGGCTCAGAGTGCGTGTGTGCTCGCCGGGGGAGTGCAGGACATCAGTTCCCAGCAAGTCTCATGTGCGGCTGTCGCTCAGGATGGGTGCCGGCCACTGGTCGGTAGCCTGTGTTTCTTCTCACCGACCCCGGCCCGGCTGCAAACCCCGGTTACACGGGGCGCGTGCCTTCGTTTGCCTCCGAGGTGCCCTGTGGGACCCTGCTGAGATCTCGCTTCAGCCGGCCCTGTGGCAATCGCTTTCAAACACCACCGGGCAATACCGGGGGAAGGAGAGCTCATCCGCGCGCCTCGCCCGCTGCCTCAGACCTCTCCGCACTGTCGGAGTCAGTCAGTCCGGCTCTAGCCCTCAACAAACTGACCAGGTAAAGAGCAAAACACTGACCGGGGAGCTAAATCCACAGCCCTGCCTCGGGGGGTCACTCCTGACCTGCAAAGGCTTCTGGGTACCCAGGGAGCCGCGGGGCAGCCAGGACACGGCACGAGGGAACAGGTGGACCTGGGTGCTGTCCACCTCCACATGGGACTGGCCGTGGAGTCCTGTGCTCTGACCCTCGTCACACTCGCAGGGAACGGGGGGTCGTATTTGATACCGACCCATCACCGTCTTTGGTTCTGATGCCCCGCAAGCTCAAGAACCTGGTCACGCGGCCTGCCTCTCCACGGCACACACTCTGAGAAGCTTCTAGCACCAGGGCACCACCCGGCAGCCTCCTCCCCCAACCTCCCCGGACAGCTGTCGGGACCGGGACTCCACAGAATGCCGGTCCCAGGAGCGGACCAAGAATAGTGGTCACAAATCGTCAAAACACCCCTGCCAGCCGGCAGAAAGCCAAACGGATCTCGATCAGGACCTAAGGGGACCCTTAATAGAGAGAACTAATTAAAATCAATTCTTGTAAGGTCATTGTGAGAAAGGAAGAAATAAAAAGGCCAGAGATACATTTTTTTAACTGAAAAAGGAAAAGAGAGCCAGCAGAGCTCCACCGTCAGGGGGTCCTGTGGGGAGGGAGCCCTCTGGGACGCCCACCCTGGGGCTTCCCGAGCCCTCCCTGGGCGGTGTGGTCAGAAGCCGTGACCTCTGCCTCCGTGAAGCCAGACCAGGCTCCGGTTGACATGTCCCGTGCTGCTACTCCAGCCACAGGCCACGACCTAGCAAGACACACCAAGAGTACACCCAGCGCCCCCACGCCCCTGTGAGCTCCAAGGTAACACCCAGCGCCCCCACGCCCCTGTGAGCTCCAAGGGCTTACCCAGTGCCCCCACGCCCCTGTGAGCTCCAAGGGCTTACCCAGCGCCCCCACGCCCCTGTGAGCTCCAAGGGCTTACCCAGCGCCCCCACGCCCCTGTGAGCTCCAAGGGCACACCACGAGCGCCCCCACGCCCCTGTGAGCTCCAAGGGCTTACCCAGCGCCCCCACGCCCCTGTGAGCTCCAAGGGCACACCCAGTGCCCCCACGCCCCTGTGAGCTCCAAGGGCTTACCCAGCGCCCCCACGCCCCTGTGAGCTCCAAGGGTTCACCACGAGCACCTGCACGCCCCTGTGAGCTCCAAGGTAACACCCAGCGCCCCCACGCCCCTGTGAGCTCCAAGGGCTTACCCAGCGTCCCCACGCCCCTGTGAGCTCCAAGGTAACACCCAGCGCCCCCACGCCCCTGTGAGCTCCAAGGGCACACCCAGCGCCCCCACGCCCCTGTGAGCTCCAAGGGCACACCCAGGGCCCCCACACCCCTGTGAGCTCCAAGGGTTCACCACGAGTGCCCCCACGCCCCTGTGAGCTCCAAGGGCACACCCAGCACCCCCACACCCCTGTGAGCTCCAAGGGCACACCCAGCGCCCCCACGCCCCTGTGAGCTCCAAGGGCACACCCAGCGCCCCCACGCCCCTGTGAGCTCCAAGGGCACACCCAGCACCCCCACACCCCTGTGAGCTCCCGGGGCTCACCCAGCACCCTGCACGCCCCTGTGAGCTCCCGGGGCTCACCCAGCGCCCCCACGCCCCTGTGAGCTCCAAGGGCACACCCAGCACCCCCACACCCCTGTGGGCTCCAAGGGCTCACCACGAGCGCCCCCACGCCCCTGTGGGCTCCAAGGGCTCATCAGCGCTCCGGTGTGGCCTGGCCATGTTGTTGTTGTTGTTGTTGTTCAGATCCCAGAGCAAAGCTGAATCACTGCCTATTTCTCCTCAAGTTTCCAGGGTTAGGGAATTCAAATAATCCAAGTAGAAGAGAGGCGGACGGCGACGTGGTGATCTCAGCATGCTCACTCTGTTCTGCAGACAGCCCAAGGCCAAAAGCCCCCAGACCCCCGAGGCCTGGAGGCCGGGCCTCCGCTGCCTGCTGGCCTCCTCTGCGTCTGCCCCCTCTCCAACACGGAAGGCTGGCCGGGGGGCTTCTCCCCCCCCCCCCGCCTCCATCCCTGCCCACCTGACAGTCAATGTGCTGTATCACATTATTGTATTACATTATTGCATCGCCATCAAATTGAGCTCTAAGCCCAAGAGAGAGACCCTGTGAAGGTTTTACACCATCTGATAACCCGCCTCCCTCCATTCCCTGGATGAAGAACATGGGTGACATGTAAAATAACTTGCCCAGGCTCACGGGGGCCCGCAGATTTGGGGGGATCTAACTCTGCAACCTGTCTCTTCCGCCTGGCTGCAGGGTCCTCTGCTGACACACCGAGGAGGAGGAGGAGCCCAGCTCCGCTCCTCGCGGTGGCCGTCCTGCAGTCCCGGCTGGAAACACGGAAGGAAGGGCAGCAGCCTCACACCTCCACACCTCGACTGCTACTGTGCATACCCGACGGGCAGGAGCAAAAACACCAAGAAATTAACAAGAACAGCAGAGCAGAAGGCACCAACTGCAATTCCGGATTGAAGTTTAGTTATTTCAACATCCCTTGAAGCATTTACCTGACATCAAAAACACAGTGGTGGAGCCGGGCGCTGGTGGCTCACGCCTGTCATCCTAGCTACGCAGGAGGCTGAGATCTGAGGATCGTGGTTCAAAGCCAGCCCGGGCAGGAAAGTCTGTGAGACTCTGATCTCCCATAAACCACCAGAAAACCAGAAGTGGAACTATGGCTCAAGTGGTAGAGCGCTGGCCTTGAGCTGAAGAGCTGAGGGACAGCGCCCAGGCCCAGAGTTCAAGACCCACGACAGGCAAAAAAAAAAATAGTGTCTGACACATAACCGGCGCGTGAGTGGCCATTATTCCTACTCTTCAGCCTTTGACACAGTAGATCTTGGGAGCTCCCCTCCTGGGCCCAGCACCTTCAATCAACCACAAACGAGCTCCTGACGCCATGCTAACTGAGTGTTCACCGTGCGCAGGAGCTGAGCTGCCCTCGCTGCCCCATGGACACTCACGTAGCCCCCACGCATCTGTTCTAGACAGCGAGCTGACACAGACCAAGTAAGTGACTCATCCTCCACCACGTGTCCAATAAGCATCAGGACGGGGACTTGAACCTATCTTCCAAGCTCCTGCCACACCCTTTATCAGACCAAGTAAACTTCATGGGCTCCCCTTCCCTGAGGGCAGGAAAAACTTGTGCTTTAAACCTTCTTAGCAAAACCAAAGAGAGAGAGAGAGAGAGAGCAATAAAATAGTCCCCTTAGAGCTCTAGGTCCCCTTAGTGCTCAGGCATCGATCCTACGAGAAGCCCTGAGCAGCGCGGGAATACAAGGTAATGCCAGTCTGCTTTATCACGGTGCTGAGGGTTTCCAATATAAACTACTGGTGACAGCAAACGTAGCCCAGCAGTGGATTAGCAATCATTTCCTCGCCTCTTTAGATTTCCAATAGCACTGTACAGTTCATATTTTCACAAGGTCTCGGTTGCATGTTGATTATCAAACCAATTCTATTTCTACACAAAAGAGCTATGTTTGTGTGTGCCCAAACTCTTTAGCATTTCAACTTTTCCTGAAACAACCTGGATATGAAATTGCATCCCAAGGCATGTTTATCCTGTGCTGTTAGGTTTAAATGGTAAACTCTAGCCTCTACAGCAGTTACGCCGGGAATAAAAGTGATTGTAACAGTAAAACCTTAGCATTAGAAATACTAATAAGGGTTTAAAATTAATTCATGTTACTCTCACGATCTGATTAACCACAGCTTTAAAAAAATACTGACTGGTGCAGCTTTAAATCCAGACATCCATTCTCCCACTTCAATTTGACACGCCGTGGACGGTGTGAGCAGGCCTGGCGGCTGGGGGAGGCGTGGACGGCCTCGTCCTCAGCTCCCACTGTCAAGTGTCAAAACAAGGTCAGCCGAGGCCGGGTGTCCCCGAGGCACAGGAGTGAGGAGCTGGGGTGCTCCAGGGCTCCTCAGAAGAGCCGCACCCCAGCCTTGAGGTTCCTCTTCCTGCCAGATCTGCTGCGCCTCCACCTCTGCCACCCCCATCCCCACCCCTCCACCACCACCCCTACCCCCACCCCCCCCCCCGCCCCCGTGTCCCGGGTCAGACACGGCCGGCTGCTGTGTGCAGCCAGGGAGCCCAACCCGGCAGAACTCACAGGCACCCAACTCCTCACGGTGATCTTTCCTCAGACGTCCCAAATCCCAGCCCCTGTGCTGATCGACCCGACCCGGGTCCTCAGGGGTCCACGTGGGATGCTGTGGTGGAGTCTGCTGAGTACGTACGCACAGAGATGTTCTTCCCCGGTGAAAATACCATGCAGGACTGTCACTGTGCCGAAGAAGGGAAACCTTGGATGCCACGGGAGACACGCACAACCCTCCCACCTCCGCCCACCTCGGGGTCTCTCTCTGTGTCTCCACCCGGAAGTTTCCCAGGCATTGGCGGCTCGTAATACAGACACGCCAGTGGGCATGTCTGTGAGCACGTGGCCGTCTCTTCTGCCTCTGTCTATGGTGCCAGCCGTCTCCACCCCCAGCCTGACCTCTGAGACCGGCAGCCCTTCCCTCAGGGTGGCGATGAGATCCCCCTCTCCCCGCTCTCTGCAGGAAGCCCTCTCTGAGCTCCCGGAGAACGGAACACGCAGGTCTGGGTAGCGTTTTCCTAGGGAGGAAATTCAGCCCGGTGGCGCAGCGCACGGCAGGTCAAGGGTGAGCTGTACCCGGAATGTACTTTTTCTTAGAGGAACAAAACCACCGACGTTCCACTCCATGGTGGAGCTAAACACGGCTGCGGCGGCACGTGTGACCTGCAACAAGATAACCACGCTGTCGGTGCCGCCATGGCTGCCCTGTAAGACAGAGACCGAGGCAGACAGGCTCTGCGGGGCCCTGGTCTTAGCTATGCGGGAGGCTGAGGCCCACAGGACTCAAGTTCAAGGCTAACCTGGGCAGAAAAGTTCGAGAGACTCCATCTCAAGTGAACACAAGAGGCCTTGAGTTCAAAGCCTGCTACTGGCCAAAAAGAAAAGAAAAAGTGATAGGAGGAATGCCACCTACTTCACAGAGCTGATGCTTTGATTTCATGAGTGAATGCTTCTGAGACACTGCAATGCCGATAATACATACGAAGTATTATTACAATGCCTGATAAGTAAAATTGAACATATTCTAGGACACGCGTTGCCCGAATCCTTACTCTGACTCAGGTCCCCTTCAACTCCTCCACCGACTCCTAAGACTCAGAACTCCCCGCAGAGACCACAGTGCGCCGATCACCCTGGCCTCTTCTAGACAGAATTTCGGGTCTTAAACCTTCAGCATCTGGGTTGCAAATTGAGTACGCTAATGGCATGATGATCGTTAACCTTCAAATGGGAAATAATTTTACAAAGAAGTCTTTATTCCTTTCGAGGCGGTGAAAAAATGATGTATTAGGTATTAATTTTTTGCTGCTGCAAAGCAACGGCAGATGGATGAGCCACCAGGGCTACGCTCTTCCCCTGGGTTGGAAACCCCATTGGGCTGCGTTCATCGCTGAGGGCAGAACTGGAAAGAGCCGGAAGAGCCCAGCTCCTGTGGGCCTGGGTGAGGCTGGGAGGAGGCTGGGGGAGGAGGAGGCCGGGAGCAGAGGAGGCCGAGGGCCCCCTCCATCTCCACCGCCCTTCAAGGCTCCTCCCGTACACGGAGGAGACCGGCTCCGTGCCTTGGCAGAGTGGTTCTTCTTAGAGGGACAGAATGAAGGAGTGATCAGACCATGGGTAAAGTGGTCACACACTACGCAGAAATGAGATGATGAAGTCAGCGGAAGTCCAAGTAAAACGCATGAATTTGGCGCCGGCCTCCTCTACCTCGGTACCAGGTGAGGCCGGTCCAGGGGCCCCACCGTGTGGGGCTGGGGTAGGGAATGGGCTTACTCTAAGGCCCTTAAACCAGCCGCGGCGCCACCGACAGCCATGGTTACGGATCGTCGTCTCGTTCTGGTGGGAAGGAGAAACCGCAGAGGTACAAACACCTCCGAGAAATTCCGTGCCGTTCTTAACCAGATTTTACTGGTGAGTGATACCAGTTGGGTGACTCTTAAGAAAGCCACGGAGCCTCGGGGTACGTTAACGTTCTCACTGGTAAGATGAGGATGATCGTATCATCACCCCTTTTCACATGCTGAATTAAAATAAGATTACACGTGACAAGTGTTCGGCGCAGACTCCTACAGCTAGAAACCGCTGCATGGCCATCATAGCTGCCCTCCCTCCCTCCCTCCTCCTCCTCCTCCCTCCCTCCCTCCCTCCTCCTCCTCCCTCCCTCTCTCCCTCCCCCCCTCCCTCTCTCCCCCACTGCTGCATGTGCCTTTGTTTTTATTGCTGCTGTTACTGGCTTTCTTGCAGAGCAGGTCCTCCGCTTCCCTGGCACAAATGAACAAGTCTTGGCTCTTCTTTTCTGAGCTCTGAATAAAACCTCAGGGGATAAAAAAGGAAACTTGTGGGGTTTTTTCCCAAACAAGTAATGATAAGTAGATATGTGACAGAGGGCTGGGAAGGTGGCTCAGTGGTAGAGCGCTTGCCTTGCATGCCTGAGGCCCTGGGTCCGATTCCTCAGCACCACATAAGCAAAAAGAATAAAAGCTGGAAGTGGCGTTGCGGCTCAAGTGGTAGAGCGCTAGCCTTGAGCTGAAGAGCTGAGGGACAGCGCCCAGGCCCAGAGTTCAGGCCCCACAACCGGACCCAAAAAAAAAAAAATAGATATGTGACAGAGATAATTATTACATGCACTCCCTTCCACGCCGCATCTGACTTTCCAACATGGGAATGAGGACCGGCCGGGATGACGCGGTCTTTGTTCCAGACTGCCTGGACCGGCCTCTTGCTCCTGGGAAGCCTGGAGCGCCTGCTCAGAGGCTCTTCCCACAATGCCTTGCATTCTCACCCAGGCCCTCCGGAGGCCCGGCCCGGCAGGAGCCTCTCTCCCTCCAAGTCGCTTCCTTCCCTTCCTTTCCTTTCCAGTAAACTTGCTCTGTCTGCTTTAAACACTAAAAATGAATGAATGGACACACACCCTGGCGGGGTGGGGACGTGGCCCGGGTCACTCTGCGACGGGACGGTGGCCCGGTCCACGGTGACAGCGTGCTACCTCGAGCAACCCAGAACCGGAGGAACGCATACTCTCACCTCAGAACGAAGGAGTGCCCCGCAGGGCCCCGGGCAGGGCTTCAAGGCACGCCTTTGTGTGCCGACACATCGCAGACTCACACCGGCTGTGCCGACCTGCACACACACCGCTGGCATGGCTGTGGGTGTGGACTCAGACACACACACACACACACACACCCCGCTGGCATGGCTGTGGGTGTGGACTCACACACACACACACACACACCACTGGAATGGCTGTGGCTGTGGACTTAGACACACACACACTGCTGAAATGGCCGGAGTGGCTTGCACACCCAAACGTGGGGGTTTCCCGAGGGCTGGCGGATGGACGCACAGCAAGGCACCGATTGCCTGGAAACAGCTGGAGTCCCGTGAAACACCGCGGGCAGCACATCCCAGGGGTCTGGGTGTCACCCAGCATCCCCTCCTGACAGGAGAGCGGGCTCCTGCGTCCAGCTCCGGGAAGGGGCTGCAGACACGTCCACCCGGGGGCTCCTGCGTCCGGCTCCGGGAAGGGGCTGCAGACACGTCCACCCGGGGGCTCCTGCGTCCGGCTCCGGGAAGGGGCTGCAGGCACGTCCACCCGGGGGCTCCTGCGTCCAGCTCCGGGAAGGGGCTGCAGGCACGTCCACCCGGGGGCTCCTGCGTCCGGCTCCGGGAAGGGGCTGCAGGCACGTCCACCCGGGGGCTCCTGCGTCCGGCTCCGGGAAGGGGCTGCAGGCACGTCCACCCGGGGGCTCCTGCGTCCGGCTCCGGGAAGGGGCTGCAGGCACGTCCACCCGGGGGCTCCTGCGTCCGGCTCCGGGAAGGGGCTGCAGGCACGTCCACCCGGGGGCTCCTGCGTCCAGCTCCGGGAAGGGGCTGCAGACACGTCCACCCGGGGGCTCCTGCGTCCAGCTCCGGGAAGGGGCTGCAGACAGGTCCACCCGGGGGCTCCTGCGTCCAGCTCCGGGAAGGGGCTGCAGACAGGTCCACCCGGGGGCTCCTGCGTCCAGCTCCGGGAAGGGGCTGCAGACAGGTCCACCCGGGGGCTCCTGCGTCCGGCTCCGGGAAGGGGCTGCAGGCACGTCCACCCGGGGGCTCCTGCGTCCGGCTCCGGGAAGGGGCTGCAGGCACGTCCACCCGGGGGCTCCTGCGTCCGGCTCCGGGAAGGGGCTGCAGACACGTCCACCCGGGGGCTCCTGCGTCCAGCTCCGGGAAGGGGCTGCAGACAGGTCCACCCGGGGGCTCCTGCGTCCAGCTCCGGGAAGGGGCTGCAGACAGGTCCACCCGGGGGCTCCTGCGTCCAGCTCCGGGAAGGGGCTGCAGACAGGTCCACCCGGGGGCTCCTGCGTCCAGCTCCGGGAAGGGGCTGCAGACACGTCCACCCGGGGGCTCCTGCGTCCAGCTCCGGGAAGGGGCTGCAGACAGGTCCACCCGGGGGCTCCTGCATCCAGCTCCGGGAAGGGGCTGCAGACACGTCCACCCGGGGGCTCCTGCATCCAGCTCCGGGAAGGGGCTGCAGACAGGTCCACCCGGGGGCTCCTGCGTCCAGCTCCGGGAAGGGGCTGCAGGCACGTCCACCCGGGGGCTCCTGCGTCCAGCTCCGGGAAGGGGCTGCAGACAGGTCCACCCGGGGGCTCCTGCGTCCAGCTCCGGGAAGGGGCTGCAGGCACGTCCACCCGGGGGCTCCTGCGTCCAGCTCCGGGAAGGGGCTGCAGACAGGTCCACCCGGGGGCTCCTGCATCCAGCTCCGGGAAGGGGCTGCAGGCACGTCCACCCGGGGGCTCCTGCGTCCAGCTCCGGGAAGGGGCTGCAGACAGGTCCACACGGGGGCTCCTGCGTCCAGCTCCGGGAAGGGGCTGCAGGCACGTCCACCCGGGGGCTCCTGCGTCCAGCTCTGGGAAGGGGCTGCAGACACGTCCACCCGGGGGCTCCTGCGTCCAGCTCCGGGAAGGGGCTGCAGGCACGTCCACCCGGGGGCTCCTGCATCCAGCTCCGGGAAGGGGCTGCAGACACGTCCACCCGGGGGCTCCTGCATCCAGCTCCGGGAAGGGGCTGCAGACACGTCCACCCAGGGGTGGGAAGGGGCTGCAGACAGGTCCACCCGGGGGTGGGAAGGGGCTGCAGGCACGTCCACCCGGGGGCTCCTGCGTCCAGCTCCGGGAAGGGGCTGCAGACAGGTCCACCCGGGGGTGGGAAGGGGCTGCAGACACGTCCACCCGGGGGCTCCTGCGTCCGGCTCCGGGAAGGGGCTGCAGACACGTCCACCCGGGGGTGGGAAGGGGCTGCAGACACGTCTACCCGGGGGTGGGAAGGGGCTGCAGACACGTCCACCCGGGGGTGGGAAGGGACTGCAGACAGGTCCACCCGGGGGCTCCTGCATCCAGCTCCGGGAAGGGGCTGCAGACACGTCCACCCGGGGGCTCCTGCATCCAGCTCTGGGAAGGGGCTGCAGACACGTCCACCCGGGGGTGGGAAGGGGCTGCAGACAGGTCCACCCGGGGGTGGGAAGGGGCTGCAGACACGTCCACCCGGGGGCTCCTGCGTCCAGCTCCGGGAAGGGGCTGCAGACAGGTCCACCCGGGGGTGGGAAGGGGCTGCAGACAGGTCCACCCGGGGGTGGGAAGGGGCTGCAGACAGGTCCACCCGGGGGTGGGAAGGGGCTGCAGACACGTCCACCCGGGGGCTGCCTGTGGCAGTCCGGGCTGGAAACACAGAAGGAAGTGCAGCAGCCTCACACCGCCACGCCTCCTCGAGTGAAATCGGCAGATACAAGATGGGCACAAGCAAAGACACCAAGAAATTAAAACAACGACAACAACGAAAGCATAAGGCTATTCCAAATCACAAAACATGACCAACTGCGATTTAGATTAAAATGCAGTTATGTCCTCATCCCTTGAAGCGTTTACCTGACATCAAAAACGTGGTGGTGGAGCCGGATGACTGTGGCTCACGCCTGTCATCAGGAGGCTGAGATCTGAGGATCGCAGTTCAAAGCCAGCCTGGGCAGGAAAGTCCATGAGACTCCTATCTCCAATAAACCACCAGAAAACCGGAAGTGGCACTGTGGCTCAAGGGGTAGAGCGCTCGCCTTGAGCTGAAGAGCTGAGGGACAGCGCCCAGGCCCAGAGTTCAAGCCCCATAACTGACAAAAAAAAAAAAAATCACAGTGATCTTTCTACACTTCACCAGTTTCAATTTCCCTCCTTTAATTAAAACATAAAAGATGCCGTCTGACAATCAATGCAATGGGTATGAGAGGTGGAAGGTCAGCCACCACGGGCAGGCGTGCACGTGAGTGAGGCTTGTGTTTCGGGACATTTTCTAACCTTGACTTTTTTGTTGTTTGGAGAACACATTCTGGAAAGAACAGTTGCCTCTGGGCACACATTACACAGTCAAATAGAAAGAGACAGAAGCTGCCAGAAGAACTGATCGTCTGGGAGAAGAAGATAAACAGCCTGCACTCACACAGCCGTTAGCATGCACAAGCTCACGCCCTGTGTGTACAGAGCGGGATCCACACTCGCTCACGCGGGAGGGCTGGGCGCCTCAGGAAACCGTCTGGGAAACGTTCCGCTCACATCTACTGCAGGAAACGCGCCTCACGCCACGGCAGCAAGTATTCATGCTCGTGTGGACTCCGGGCACAGAGGACGCCCCAAGGTCACATTCCTACTCATCCCTGGGATGAGTAACCGCTGGTAACCGCACCCTGTGCTCGGGGATGGAATGGCTTCTCTCACAGTGAAAACACCTCCCAGGAGCATGTGCAGACGTGTGCAAGTCGCAGGTCCAACCCCCCCAGCAGTGCCTCCAGCAACCCCCCAAGTGGGTGTGCGGTGGACACAGCCCGTGCGGCCCCGGTGTGCGGCAGGGCTGAACTGTCTCAGACAAACAAGCAGACCACGGGAGACAGAATTCCAGGCAGTAACCGTCACCCTCTCTCCGCACATCACCTTTATACTAACGATGCTTTAACACATTGTTCCGGTGAGTTCGTGGCGGCAGCGTGGACACAGCGGGGGCTCTCCCGGGGCTCAGGGCCCGTCGCATGTGCACAGGATGCGTGTGCACACAGCTCGGGGGGCTCAGGGCCCGTGGCATGTGCACAGGCCGCGTGTGCACACAGCTCGGGGGGCTCAGGGCCCGTGGCATGTGCACAGGATGCGTGTGCACACAGCTCGGGGGGCTCAGGGCCCGTGGCATGTGCACAGGATGCGTGTGCACACAGCTCGGGGGGCTCAGGGCCCGTGGCATGTGCACAGGATGCGTGTGCACACAGCTCGGGGGGCTCAGGGCCCGTCGCATGTGCACAGGATGCGTGTGCACACAGCTCGGGGGGCTCAGGGCCCGTGGCATGTGCACAGGATGCGTGTGCACACAGCTCGGGGGGCTCAGGGCCCGGTCGCATGTGCACAGGAAGCGTGTGCACACAGCTCGGGGGGCTCAGGGCCGGTTGCATGTGCACAGGAAGCATGTGCACACAGTTCGGGGGGCTCAGGGCCCGTGGCATGTGCACAGGATGCGTGTGCACACAGCTCGGGGGGCTCAGGGCCCGTCACATGTGCACAGGATGCGTGTGCACACAGCTCAGGGGGCTCAGGGCCCGTGGCATGTGCACAGGCCGCGTGTGCACACAGCTCAGGGGGCTCAGGGCCCGTGGCATGTGCACAGGATGCGTGTGCACACAGCTCGGGGGGCTCAGGGCCAGTCGCATGTGCACAGGATGCGTGTGCACACAGCTCGGGGGGCTCAGGGCCCGTCGCATGTGCACAGGATGCGTGTGCACACAGCTCGGGGGGCTCAGGGCCCGTGGCATGTGCACAGGATGCGTGTGCACACAGCTCGGGGGGCTCAGGGCCCGTGGCATGTGCACAGGATGCGTGTGCACACAGCTCGGGGGGCTCAGGGCCCGTGGCATGTGCACAGGATGCGTGTGCACACAGCTCGGGGGGCTCAGGGCCCGTGGCATGTGCACAGGATGCGTGTGCACACAGCTCGGGGAACCGGGGCGTGGAAGCCTTAGGCCCGGGCCCCCGCTCTGGTCTGCTTTATATTGGGCTTTCAGTCAACGTCCAAGTCGTGTCTGACAAACCTAGCCTAGGCGCCTTTCAGAGAAGCCGCGTTGCCTTGGGAAGCTGTTTCCTCGGCTTGCGGCTTTTCCTACATAGTCAGGAAGACAGGGAGATGTGTGCGTGTGTGGCGGGGTGTGAGGGGCCTTTGGCTGGCAAAGGAGTGAAGGGGATCCGAATAGAGAAGAAGTAAGACGTCCCTGCGTGCGGGCGACGCGATCCTGCGTTTCAAGGTCCCTGCGGAGCCCCACCCCCACCCCCAGGCGGAGTCCAGACTCAGGCACGCACGCACGGCGGCGGCGGCAGGGTCTAAGATCAACCCACAGAGCGCGGCACACCGGCGCCACGGCCTTTCGCCGGCCCCAGCCTGGCGTTCCGCCGCTCAGCAGCCTTTCAGTTCCTCCCCTCGGCTGGGCTCAGGGAGCCCGGTTAGTGAAGTAGCACCGCTGCCATATTCGTTTTGTTGTCAGCTCCTTCTGACTCTCCCGCGCCCGGCGTGTGGACGCCGGCTCGCCCTGCAAGCGCGGTGGCACCGCCAAGCGCCTCGATGGCAGCCGCAGGCCACCCCCCTCATCTGCCTCGCTTCCACCACGCTTTCCCTAGCGTCTGGCTGCTCTCAGTGCCTCTCCCTAGAGCCAAGCCCTCGACTTACTCCCGGGTCCTGAGTACCGTGTGGAAACACACAAGAAGAGGACAGAGGAGCCGCGGGGTTTACGGCTTTAGGATTGTCCCTAAGACACCGCGCATGGGGCCTGCGTGTGTGTGTGTGTGTGTGTGTGTGTGTGTGTGTGTGTGTCAGCACCTGCAGGGGCTGCACACTGCTGAACACATGCATCCTGCAGGCCCGTTAATCAGGCGGAGACCGGGTACAGTGAGGGGAACGGGAGTTTACGCCCTCGGCAGGCTGGTCACATCGGTCTGGATGTTGATGGCCCGCCTGTCCTGCTCATCCGCACACTCGGGTTTTCCCTTTGCGTCCAGCTGTGAACAGCTGGTTGCACGCCCTCGCGAGCACAGCCCCCGTCCTCCCCGGCCTGCACGCCAGCAGGCCCTCCCCGGGCCTGGGCAGCTGAGCTGCCATCCATCACGGCGACAGTCTTGAATGGCCACGAACTCGGGCACTGAGCGCAATCTCGCTGCGAAGGCCATGTTCACTGAGAGGTCAGGACCCAGCACCTCCCAGGCCTCTGTCTATCCTGTCCATCCGTCCGTCTGTCTGGCACCTCTGAAATTCTGGCCTCTCCCAGGGGAAAATGCCACATCTCCAGCAGCCACTGCCGTTTCACGATCGCCCCATACTCTCAAAGGCTGCTATTAGCACAATCATGCTCGGGAGCAACCCACGCTGAACAAAAGCACGTGTTTTTGGTCTGCTTCCCTGGAGGAAGGGCTCGGGTGAGCATCAGTGGCGGGGCCTTCGACGGCCCACACCGGAGTGCGGCGGACGGCAGGACTTACATCCGCGGGTAAGCCGGTTCTCTCTGTGCCTGGAGGAATGACGACAGGTAGTTCTTAGCTAAACACTCTCAATTGGAAATGCATAAACAATACACGAGCCGTACCCCAAGTCTACAGACGCTGGACCAGAAGTACAGAAGCACGGCCAGCCAAGAACGGCGCGGGCCCTGCCCGGCGCTACACCCTTTGTCTGGAGGACGGGTTCATAGTCTCCGACCAGAGATCCCGTCTGCGTCAGGCCGGGCGCAGGGCGGAAGAGCACTCAGCTAGTCAACGTTCCCAAAACCTCTGACAACTCAGGCGGCCAGTAGTTTTAGAGTTTCAAGAAACACATATTTAGCACGATAACCCACAGCTACAAAGACGCGTTTCCTAGTGAGTTCGTTGGCGTGGAAACCCGTTTCCCTTCCGCTTGTTCCTCTCCTACGTGACGCATCAGACCCGAGGGCAAGCTGCTGGCGTGACACCGTAACGCACGCACTGTTTAAAGTACGCTTTCCTGCGTGTGCAAACCTGCGTACTGTCCTTTCTTGGTCGTGAGCTGTTTCTTGTTTTTTTCCTGACAGCTTAAAATCCATGTCTGTTTCCGGGTGAGCTGAGCGGGAAGACCTCAGCGCACGTGGTCTCCAGGAAGCTCCCGGAAGCCGCTCGGCTAGGAAGGAGCCCTAAGAGGTCTCCCTTCACCGACGGTCATCCCACGGGGTTTGTGGGGCTGGGCTGGGAGGGGGGCCCTGCCCCCGCCCCACGGCGGTGTCCCCCCATGGAGAGCACGTGAGCGGCATGAGCGGGCGTGAAGGGCAGCCGGCCACACGGTAACACAGCCCGGCACACACCACAAGCAGATCGACCGTTGACAAGACAGTTCTCCATCTTCTCTTGGAATGCAGAAGAACATGTTCTTGCCTCGTTTAACGCAACTTCTCCCTCGGGGCTCTGGGCGCCGGCCTCCGGGCTCCGGGCTCTGGGCTCCGGGCTCCGGGCTCCGGGCTCTGGGCTCCGGGCTCCGGGCTCTGGGCGCCGGGCTCCGGGCTCCGGGCTCCGGGCTCTGGGCGCCGGGCTCCAGGCTCCGGGCTCTGGGCTCCGGGCTCTAGGCACCGGGCTCCAGGCTCGGGGCTCTGGGCTCTGGGCGCTGGGCTCCGGGCGCCAGGCTCTGGGCTCTGGGCGCCGGGCTCCGGGCGCCAGGCTCTGGGCTCTGGGCGCCGGGCTCCGGGCTCCAGGCTCTGGGCGCCGGGCGCCGGGCTCCGGGCTCCAGGCTCTGGGCCATGCTTTTCTGACTCTACTGCCTGAGATGTGAGCTGAAGAACTGGGGTGATGGGCGAGGTCTGACTGCACGTGCCACCACCCGTGCGCCCGCTCCCTTTGCGAAGGGCCCCGGCCGGCCGTGAGCTCGGCCGTCTCTCTCTGTCTCTGTCTCTCTCTGTCTCTGTCTCTCTCTGTCTCTCACACACGCACGCACACACACACACACACACACACCCATGCCAAGCCAGCACAGCACCCAGGACCCCCGGGGGGCCTCCAGAGCCTCTGCCCCGAGTCTCCCACGCCTTCCCATCCATGGTGACGCTCGCCTCGTGAATTAGGTACAGAGATGAGCAGTAATGGAGTTAGAGGAGGGTCAGGTGTGCTATAAAATGCCCGCCATCACCCTTCTGGTCTCTGCGCCACTTTTAACACGCTTCGTTTATGAGCACAGGCTGAGAGCACGGGAATTGCATGATGACACGCTCTTATTTTTCCTTTTTTTTTTTTTTTTTTGTTGTCAGTTGTGGGCTTGAACTCAGGGCCTGGGCGCTGTCCCTCAGCTCTTCAGCTCAAGGCGAGCGCTCTACCACTTGAGCTACAGCGCCACTTCTGGTTTTCTGATGGTTTATGGGAGATCAGAGTCTCACGGACTTTCCTGCCCGGGCTGGCTTTGAACCGCGATCCTGAGATCTCAGCCTCCTGAGGAGCTGGATGACAGGCGTGAGCCGCCGGCGGTCGGCTTCATGGTGATGGTTCTATAGAAGTGAACTCTGGGCAAGCTCACCACCTCAGCTGTGCACCCTGGATCCTCCCAAGCAGCACCTGTGGGCGTCCTGATGCTGCCTTTGTGTGTGTATGTGTGGGGGGGTAATGTGTGTGTGTGTGTTCCTGTGCATGCGTGTGGGGGGTAATGTGTGTGTGTGTGTTCCTGTGCATGCGTGTGGGGGGGTAATGTGTGTGTGTGTGTTCCTGTGCATGCGTGTAGGGGGGGGGTAATGTGTGTGTGTGTTCCTGTGCATGCGTGTGAGGGGGGTAATGTGTGTGTGTGTTCCTGTGCATGCGTGTGGGGGGGGGGGGTAATGTGTGTGTGGGGGGGGGGGGTAATGTGTGTGTGTGTTCCTGTGCATGCGTGTGGGGGGGGGTAATGTGTGTGTGTGTTCCTGTGCATGTGTGGGGGGGGGGGGTAATGTGTGTATGTGGGGGGGTAATGTGTGTGTGTGTGTTCCTATGCATGTGTGGGGGGGGGGTAATGTGTGTATGTGGGGGGGTAATGTGTGTGTGTGTATGTGTGGGGGGGTAATGTGTGTGTGTGTTCCTGTGCATGTGTGTGTGGGGGGGGGGGTAATGTGTGTATGTGGGGGGGTAATGTGTGTGTGTGTATGTGTGGGGGGGTAATGTGTGTGTGTGTTCCTGTGCATGTGTGTGGGGGGGGGGTAATGTGTGTATGTGGGGGGGTAATGTGTGTGTGTGTATGTGTGGGGGGGTAATGTGTGTGTGTTCCTGTGCATGCGTGTGTGTGTGTGTGTGTGTGTGTGTGTATATAAAACATCCCTGCAACCCTCTTCAGCTTCCCCCCAGTGCCCCCCCTTTCCTCACGCTGACTCCCAACCCTGTGCTCAGATCTCGGCCTCCTGAGTGGGAAGGACGGTGGACGTGAGTGCCAGCGCCAGCCTCCCACAGCCCCGTGCTGCCCTCGGTGGGTCGGGTCGCGGTGGCAGACACAATGGCGAGGGGCGGGCGGGCGGCATGGTCGCACACGGCAGACATCCCGGGGGTGGAGAGAAGTGCGGGACTACGCACGCTTCTCCGAGCTCTCCTCTAACTGATGTTCTCAGACCACGCCCGGCCTTGAGCGACGGAACCGGCAGAAGGCAGAATGGTGAACACGGGGTTCTCCTGGGCCGTAACTTTCAGTAGAGCCTTCCAGTCGAGCACGGGCACACACGCCTGTAATCTCAGCTGCTTGGGAGGCGAACGCGGGAAGATCACAAGTCTGAGGTCAGTAAGAAGTTACTGGGGCCCTTTGACAAGGCAAAATCAAGACCAAAGAACTGGGCTGGGCTCAAAGAACAGAGGAGGCCTGATGCACAGGGGGACTTCAGGCTCCCTCCCTCCCCCTTTCCCTCCCTCCCTCCTCCCCTCCCGCCTCTCTCTCCTTCCCTCCTCCCCCTCTCTCTCTCTCTCTCACACACACACACACACACAGCGTCCTGGATGCACACAGTGAGTGTGCACTGTGGATCAGGTAATGGTTTTTGTACAAGAAAAGGTGCCGACTCTGTGATTTCCAGTAAGGCAGAAAAATATCTGGTGGAAAAAAAATAAATAAACTCACCAAGCCGGGCGCCGCTGGCTCACACCTGTCATCCCAGCTACTCAAGAGGCTGAGATCTGAGGTTTGCGGTTCAAAGCCAGCCCAGGCAGGAAAGTCCGTGAGACTCTTATCTCCAATAAACTACTCAGAAAAAGCCAGAAGTGGCACTGTGGCTCAAAAGGTAGAGCACTCGCCTTGAGCACAAAGAGGCTCAGGGACAGCGCCCAGGTCCTGAGGGGTTTTTGTTTTTAAAAAAAGAAAAAAAAATCACCTAAAACAAACTATGACTTTATACCTATCAGAGTTTTCTTTTCAAAAATAGACTTTTAGAGACAAGAATTTGGAAGATGACTAAAGAATCTCATTTGGAGCTTAACTGGGATATGGTATTTTAATTTGAAAAGCACAATTTGGGAATCAGCTGAAAAACTATTAGAATTAATCTTTCTAAAAGCTCAGTAAAAATGTCTAGTTACAAGGTACATTTTAAAAATCACTGTTCCTAAACCAACAGAAACTACTTAGAGAATGAATTGGAATAATAACTCACATTTAGAACAGCAATAAAGACACAATACCTGACAATAATCTAAAGAGCAAATGTGTTTAAATTATATGAATAAAGAAAGAAAGTTTCCTAACGAAGGTGAGAAAAGACAAAAAAAAAAAAAAGGAGATGCCATTTTCTGAGAGAAAATGACTTAGTCTTATAAAGATGTAAATTCTTTCAAAATCAACTTCCTAATTTTGCACGATTTAAATCAAAGACGCAGTGGGATTTAATTTCCTTGGAGCTTGGCAAAGAGAATGCTTAAATTATCTGGAAGAATAACTAGGCAAAAATAAATAATGAAAAACTGATAAACATAGAAGTGACAAGAAGTAGTTCAAGCAGAGCTGAAAACCTCTCAGAAAGCCTCAGCCATTAAATCTGCAAACAGCACCGGGAAGCAGTAGCAGAGGAGGCAGCCCCAATGCGCTGCACCGAGCTCTTCTACAGAAAGGCTGCAGGAGAGGCAGACATCAGTTAGGTTTTTCTCATACTAATACTTGAAGAGTGTAGAAACAAGCCAGGCGTGGCAACCCGAGACTGCAGGTCCAACTGTGTCCAGGGCCAGGGGCAGAAGAACTGACATCCTAGTCCAGGCTTGGACTAAAGAATGAAAGACCCTATGTGAAAAATAACCACCGCACAAACGAGCCGAAGACATGGATCAAGCGGTAGAGCACCCTGCCTAACAAGCGAGAGGCCGAGTTTAAACCCCAGTACAGAAAAAAAAAAAGATAAAAACAAAAGGTGACAATAAGTTAGCAATGCTTACTAAATGGCGTATATTTCATTATAAACAAGTATATATTATTCATACTGCATACATCATATCTAATATGTTATTGTGTCCAACATACCACATTTCAGAATGTCGTAAGTATCTGAAATCAAGTCAGTCAGATTATGTGCATCTGTTTACCAGTACTAGAATTCGAACTCAGGACCTCTTGCTTGCTGTCGCTCTACCATTTGAGCAGTGCCTCCTGCCTGGCTTCTTGCTAGTTATTTTTGAAGATGGAATCTCATGGACTTCACCGCCATCCTCCGTAACTCAGCCTCCTCGGTAGCTGGGCTGACAGGCCCGAGGCACAGGTCTGGCTGGCTTACTCCTGCTGCTTTCTGTGCCATGCCTTGGAAACCCGGTGCGCACCCGGTACTGCAGGCACAGGGGTGCACGCGCCCGGTGTGCGGCAGACACCGCGCTGGGCCCGGGGCTGGGAGGGACGTGTCCCGCCTGCAGAGAAGGGGACAGCCGGTGCTGGTGCCGGTCCGGCCGGACGTGGCCGGTGTCTGCCGCGTCTCCCCTTCACAGGGGACAGGGCTGGGGATGACCCAGTCAGCCTTCAGAGCGCCAATCGTTCCTTCTCACCGAACCGTTGAGTGGCAGAGGTCTTAGGCCCTCGGGAAAACGGAGAGAGAGGGCAGACATTCTCCGTGAGCCTCCTGCCCCAGGCCTGCCCAGCGACCCCCAACCCACCCTGGGGGTGTGTGGGACACAGCACCCTGACCCGGTGAGCCCTGGGGCATCCCTTGGGTCTGGACGGATGAGTGGTGACAGGCACCCGTGGCTGTAGGACGGCAGGCGTGGATCCCACCGCCCTCGGCCCCCACCCCCGGCGCCCACGGAGTCTTCCCTTACGGAATGTTCCACGGCCAGATGCACCCCCATGCAGCCTTTTCTACATTGGTTCATTCCCGTTAAGATTTAAGGCTGATCCGCGGCTTTTCTTGGATGGATGGCAAGCTACATTTTGTTTTTCACTTCTTTTGTTTTATTATTGCAATGAGTAGGCTCTAGATGCTGGTTTGTTTCCTGCAGGAAGGCCCTCAGACTCATGGTTCGTCCGCCTCTGCCTGCTCTGTAGCCAGGATTACAGGATGATGCTACTGCGCCCGGCCTTAACAGTTCATTTCTTTTTAATGCGGAACACAATTCCTATAAGTTATTCATTCATCTGCTAACAGGCATAGTAGTTGCTTCCCAGTTTTAGCAATGAAGAGGAAAGTCCTGCCCTACACATCGGTGTGCAAGTCTCTGCAGGGTCGTAGATCTTTCCACTGCCCCGGCCAAGCCCCCGAAGGTCAGTGCTGGGCGGTCGGGCACAATTCGCTCTGGGAGACGCCGCCGGTCTTCCGGCATGGCCGTGCTGGGCACGCTCCGCTCGGCAGCTAGCGCATTCTCGCTGCCTTGCATTGCACTCACACGGGGAGCTGCTGGTGCCCTGGGCCTGGGTCACTGCAGCAGCTCATTATTTCAATTTGCGTGTTCCGGAGGAGGTGTGAAGTGGCGAGTCTCCTCCTCAACTGATTTTGACCCGGTTGTTCATTCTCATGTTACCGAGTTTTGTCTCTCTTTTAATTCTCAACTTGTTACTATAAAGGTGATGTGCAGAAAGGTGGCAGTTATGTCCGTCAGGTAGCGTGCCTTTTTTTTTTTCTTTTTTGGACAAGGTCCCCCCTTCCCTCTGGCTCACCCAGTTTCACCGTTGAGTTTGGAAAGGTTTTATTGTTTCGTATTTTGAAGAACAATCACCTCGGAGCCTGGACCCTGCGTTTCTGATCGAGGGCCCAGCCGGCCACAGCCCTGTGGCCCTGGGGGCAGAGGTGGAGCGACTGCAGCCCCGCGTGACAGCGCTCCTCCCAGCCCTCGTAACATCCCTCTCAACGCGCCTGTGCTCGGCTGTGAACTCCACAGCATCACAAGTACCGCAGCCTACAAAGCCACCCCAGTCCTGCAGTAATCGGGCCTCATTAAGACCAGAAGGCAAACATAACAAGCATTTATTAAGTATTTAATTCGCCAATTTGGGCCCGCTTTTGAAAAATGTGGTAGGAAACGAATCCCTATTCTTACTAACAACGGCTCTTTAATAAAAAGTCTCTTACCACCGGGCACTGGTGGCTCACGCCTGTCATCCCAGCTACTCAGGAGGCTGAGATCTGAGGATCACAGTTCAAAGCCAGCCCGGGCAGGAACGTCCGTGAGACTCCTATCTTCAATAAACCACCAGAAAACCGGAAGTAGTGCTGTGGCTCAAGCAGTAGAGCGCTCGCCTTGAGCTGAAGAGCTGAGGGACAGCGCCCAGGCCCAGAGTTCAAGCCCCATGACCAAAAACAAAGTCACTTAACCTTCAAATGCCCTGTTAGTAATATATATATATATATATATATATATAGTATATGTTATATATATTATAAATATAAAAATATATATATTTGTGGGGGAGGGGTAGTACTTGGTTTTGAACTCAGAGCCCTGTGTTTGCTAGACAGACACTCTACCACTTGAGCCACACTCCTAGTGCTTTATGCTTCAGGGTACCTTAGGTTTTTAAATTATTTTAGCTACATGGTACTTCCTGTAACGGTGCTGAGTTTCTCCATACCTGCGTCACGTGACACGGTAGCCGGTGGCTGTACAGGCACTGGAGTGAGGGCGGTGGGATCCACGCCTGCCGTCCTGCAGCCACGGGTGCCTGTCACCACTCATCCGTCCAGACCCAAGGGATGCCCCAGGGCTTACCCGGGTCAGGGTGCTGTGTCCCACGCACCCCCAGGGTGGGTTGGGGGTCGCTGGGCAGGCCTGGGGCAGGAGGCTCACGGAGAATGTCTGCCCTCCCTCTCCGTTATCCCGCGGGCCTAAGACCTCTGCCACTCAACAGTTCAGTGAGAAGAAACGATTGGCACTCTGAAGGCTGACCGGGTCATCCGCAGCCCTGTCCCCTGTGAAGGGGAGACACGGCAGACACCGGCCACGTCCGGCCGGACCGGCACCGGCACCGGCTGTCCCCTTCCCTGCAGGCGGGACACATGCCACCAACGTCCCTCCCAGCCCCGGGCCCAGCGCGATGTCTGCCGCCGCACACCGGGCGCGTGCACCCCTGTCCGATTCCATCAGCGGCACACGGCTGGGCACACGGAGCTCGTTACCCACAGCCCCACCTCCCTGGTGTGGGAGGCCCCTGGGCTTGCAGTTAGACCCGAGGTTCTTCATCAGGAAATCCACAGTGGAACAGATGCCGAGCAAGACCTTTAAGGAGTCCAGCAAAGACGGGCTCCTTCTTCTAGCGCTACCCCGTGCCTCGCATGGGCATCAGATCTGGGCACGGCCAGCTCAGATAAGGGACGTGAGCTGGAGGATCTGGGGACCGGAGAGGCAGGTGTCATTCCAGAGTTTGTGTCTCGCTGCCAACAGGAAAAGAAACGTCTTCCTTCTTCCGTAGTAAGAAACTGCCTCCCAATTTCCCTAGGAACTCATACGCATCTGTTGTACGTACACAGGCAGAGGCTCAGTGAGGGCTGGCGTAGGGGGAGGAGTTCGTCTCTGGGGGTTTCAGCCCGGAAGAGCGTGAGGCCGGTGTGCCCTTCCCCGGGGTGCCAGCAGGCCCTGCCCAGGGAGCCGGCCCCTCCGATGGAAGGCTCTCCACGCCACGTTTGCCTCTGACGGTACACGCCCTGTGGAGGGTGTCGGTTCTTCCTGTCCGGGATGAACAGACCCCGTGGATTCTTCCGAACAACAGAAACCCAAACTGGAGCTGAGACCACACACACCCAGCCCTCCCGGTTGCTAGATCCTGGGTCCCCGCGTCTCCACAAAGCATCCCAAGCCTCTTCCGGTCAACAGAGGCGGTAGCGTGGCGCCCTGAGCGGCCTCTTCCCCACCCTAGGGATCTATCTGTGCCTCGTTTCTCCTAACAGCCTCACATTTTCACCCCGTGTGGATGATGGGATAGGAAGGGGGGGGGGGCACCAGGCCCGGCCTTGAATCTAATCCCGGCCAACAGTCCCCCCTGGTAACAAGGAGACCAATTCCCCCCCCCCGCCCACCGCCCCGTCACAAAAGCAAGTTTGACTTTGAAGCTGGACAACACAGAATGGCTCTGGGAGTCTTCATGCAGCTTCCAGATCCTTCCCACGGCCATCTTCCTGCCCGGTCCTCCCCTTAGAAACTCTGCGACCTCGTCCACGGCCACCAACTTCAACCCGCCCTTTACAGCTTGCCGAAAACCAAGACTGCGCATGTGAGGGATGACCTCCCCCAGGCCCCCGGGGCCCGCGACCCCAAGCCGCTCACATCGGAACCGACAACAACCACCCCCAACAGGGCACCGTTCAGTCCTCGCTCCCTGGCTTCCTCCCGCGTGATGCTCCTGCCTTCAGAGGCCAGGCTGTCCAAGGGCATCGCCCATGGCGCGGGACGAAATCAGCAGAAATGTCCACTGTGCCCACAAGACGCTGCGGGCCGCTGGTCCTTCTGTCTCCTGGCAGAAAGGGGATGAAATCGCCGGTTTCCAAACCTTCGTTCACAGTCACCGCAAGGGCATCCAGAGCATCGAGACGCCTGCCTGTCCACATGCTTATTCACAGAACTAAAATTTATATTTTATATATATATATATATATATATATATATATATATACGAGTGCTATGCATTTGGCACCTGATCTGAAATGAGCAACGTTTTGTTTCAAAAAAAAATACAAATATTTCTCCCGCTGTTTTTTTTTTAATTTGGGGGGAGGAGCCCCCCAGCACCTCTTTGTCTTGTCATTTTATTCAGAGAAAGCGTGGCGTTCGTTTTCCAGGTCTCCCAGTTCCCATTGCTCAAAGCACACAAGACTAATGGGGGGCGGGGGCGGGGAGGAGCTCGCCACCGCTTCTTAATCCTGAAGGGGATTTGGGCTATCTCCAGAAGGTTCTTCAGGATGAGGTGCGTCAGGATAAGCACGCTGTTTCCCGATAAGTATGTAAATACAGCTTGATCTCATTAATCCTTAGGGGGGAAAATAAGCAACAGTCTCTCCATATTCTGTGTTTCCCCCTTTCCATTTCCCGTCCTCAGCCTAATGACATGCTGCGCGTTTCTGTCCTCCGCTCACGAGGCCAATTCCCTCCCTATTAATTAACCTCCTTGCTAATTAGGTTACTCGAGACCTACTTGTAGGGTTGACAGCAAATAACAACATTTCTATTATGTCAGCAATCACAGCCAAACAAGACTGGGAATCGGCTGAGAGTCGGGACAAGGAGGAAGGGGCGCGGTGCAGGCTGCGGAGGCCTCTGGGGCTCTGCTAGCAGTCCTCTGCCTGCTTTCAGAAAGCGCTAAGCCAGCCTCCCCTCACCCCGACCCCTCGGCCCTTCCTCTCCACCTCTCCCCACCCACTGCTTCCAGAGACAGAAGGGATGTCCGCCTGCCGTGGACGGCCGATGGGCCCTGACCCGGAAGTGTAAGGATGAGCACGGCCCACCTCTCCTGGGCAGGCCTCAGAGAGACGTCCTCCCCGGGCCAGGTACAGGGCCGTGGTGACGTTGTAGAATTGGAGGCTGGGCAGTGCAGAGGGGGACAGAGGGCAAAACCTTCCGGATCCAGGCGGCCCTGTAGCTCCTGCATCGCACACCTTCCCGGACTCTCCGACACCGGGACGTAACCCCAAATACCACGTGCTCCCTCTGCTTGCTCCCCCTTCCATCTTCTAGACACGGCCGCCCAGTTCCACACCAGTCAGACAAACGGCCAGAGGACGTGGAGACTTCAGGCACAAATCACATCCCCCGCAGTACCGGGCTGCTCACGTCACGTTGTACCGTCAGCGCCGCCCGGGTTTAATTGAAACACTCCGTCGCGCCGTTACCGGTTTGGGTGACAGCTCAGGTTCTTCCAGGCTCTGCTGGTCAGCATTCTCCTCTCCCCTGACCTTTTCCCAGCGCCCTGGGCTCCTCGCTTATAAAGGATCAGCACCCACAGGCATCCACCGCCAGAGCTCGGGTTTCTCAGGGTTCCTCCGGAGCAGTGGGCCTCCTCCATGGAGCCCTAATTCCTGCCTTTTAACTTTAACCAACGCTGCATCGCGGCCTGCCCGGTCTCCTCTGGCTGGCAGGGATCCTGGAGCCTGCGGCCTTCCGCCTCCCCTCCACCCCGGAGCCTCTCCCCTCACTTAACCCACGCCCTTCCACAGAGTCTCCGTCCCTGCTAGAACCCAACCCCGGTCACTCGTCCAGCAGTACTCATTGGCTACCGGCTACACCCCAGGAACAGTTCCGGGGCTGGAGGTGCAGACTGGACACAAGCCCTCACCATTGCAGGCTTCACATCCATCCACATCTCTGAAAAACTAGAGACTACGCTGTATTTAACCAGCATTTCCCTCCCTTCTGGGTAACAGCCTTCTACAGCAAAGAAGAGGGATTTATGCCCTCTTCATGCATTTTGATATTATTCAGGAGAGACCCTCCATCTTTCTAGGCCGGGAAAAGCTCCCGCAAAGAGAATATATGAATCCTCCTCGTGTTAGGGTGGGAATTCCGCACCAGAAGTGCTCTCAGCTGCCACCTCTGGGGATGCGTTCACACACACACACACACACGGATCTCTTCCCGGGCCTCGGAGGCTTGCTACCTTCACCTCCACGCCAAGGTGGAGTTACACCTCAGGAGTTTCTCGCCGACGGCTGCCTGGGCCTCAGTCCAGAAATTCCTATTTAATTCTTGTGGAGGTAGCCTAGGCATCGACATGGTTTTTTTTTTTTTTTTTTTTTTTTTTTTTAGACTTTTTTGGTAATATTTTATTATTATTATTCTGAGGTCTGTAGCATTTGTAGATGTTATTTAACTCCTGATATTAGTAATTAGGATCGTCAGTCATTTTCTTCTGTATTGGGCTTGTTAGAGGCTTGTCACTTTTACTGATATTTTCAAAGAACCAGCTCCATTTCTTCTGAGTGTGTGTGTGTGTGTGTGTGCGTGCACGCGTGCATTAAGATGCAGAGGGCTGGGATTGTGGCTTCGTGGTAGAGTGCTTGCTTAGCATGCATGAAGCCCTGGGTTCAGTTCCTCAGCATCCCATAAGCAGAGAAAGCTGGAAGTGGTGCTGTGGCTCAAGTGGTAGAGTGCTAGCCTTAAGCAAAAGAAGCTCAGAGACAGTGCCCAGACCCTGAGTTCAAGTCCCAGAACTGGCCAAAAAAAAAAAAAAGATGCAGATATAAAAAAGCTGTCTGTTAGTCTTCTGTTCTTAAATTATGGTCACAGGGAGAATGAGGCTCCCTCCAGCCTCAAGAAGATCCCCAAGGAGCATAGAGCAAGTGCCTGGGTATGGAAACAAGTAACTATAATGCTTAGCAGAAGAACCAAGATCAGGACATCATGGTATGGGGAGTGGTAAGAGAGGCAGACACACAGGTTTAGAGCAGCAGTTCTTCAATCTTCAGGCACATATGAGTCTCCTGGGGATTTTTTTTCCACCATGTGGTTTGTTTTTTTTTTTTTACATTTTTTTTTTGTTTGTTTTTTTTTGTTTGTTTTTTTTTTATTGTAAAGATACTATACAGAGGGTTA